>NC_082670.1:51301944-51613575 GCF_025265405.1 Mesoplodon densirostris
GCAAATCTGGTTACTAGAGCAACAGAGCCTCAATGGAAGTCGTGTTCTAGATTGGAATTTAGAATGGAATGTGCCAGGAGAAAGACCCTCAAGTTTGTCTCACTACATCTTGTTCGTGTTTTTAATTTTTTTTTTATTTTCTATTACAGCAAGTTTGATTACAATGTTTGGCTTGTTGTAGGTCTGGAAGATGTGGTTCTTTTACACATATACAGATGTCTGTTCTTCCTGGGATCCTTTTCCCATGTACGTTAGGACAGAATGTTGAGTAGTCTTCTCTTGGTATTCCGTAGGTCTTTGGTGATTATATATGTCACCTGTGTTTGATTATGTCTGTTAACCCCGATATCATAATGAAACCAATCCTCACACCTTTCCATTGGTGAACCATAAGTTTGTTTAATGAATCTGTGATTGCCCTTCTCCGTGGAAATATCTGCCGTGGTTTCCATTTTTAGGTAACACCTATAAGTGATATGATACGATATGTGTCTTTCACTTTCTGACTTACTCCAAGTCACGTGATTACCTCTAGACTCATCTACGGGGCTGCAAATGGCATTGTGTCCTTTTTTTCCTTGGCTTCTATTCTGCCTTAGCGAGGTCCATTTTCAACAATGTGATTCCCTGAGGGTTGTGGATTAGCTGACCTGGGCAGCCTTACCCTGCCGGCCGGCCCTCCCCAGATGTGCCTGATTGAGGTCAATATAAACAGCGCTCCAGGCAGCAATAGCCCCTGAAGTTGTGCCTGACTCCATATTCTCTGACCCGTCAGCAGTCTCGGGGCTGTGCTGGTGGGAGGGAGTGGGGGGCCAAGGCTTTGTTGGTGGCCCGGTGTGAGTGGGGCTCTGCTGGCCTTTCTGCAGGAGTTGCCAGGCTGCCACCTGTAAAGAAGAGGATGTGTCACCCATACCTTCTGATGGAATTTCTCTCCGGACAGAGGTGAGGAAGGAAAAAAGCAGTGGGGGCCGGGACAGGAAGGGTATCTCAGGCAGGGCAATAGAAAGCTTCCAGAAGAGCGCCCGGGGCCAGGACCATCCTGGCTGGCCTGCAGGCACCAAGTTGGCCTGCGTGCTGTCGCTGGGGTGGCTCCAGGGCCCTTCCTCTAGGCTTTCAAGCCCTTGTACATATTCAGGTGTTTTACCTGGGAAGGGTGGGAACAGTTCAGCAGCAGCTGGCCTGGGGCTCAGCTCACGTTTACTCACAAATGCCTCAGCACGGTCCCCCAGCTTTGCAATGAGGACGCTCCTTGCATGGGGGGTGGGTTGCTGGCTGTATGGGAGGTGATTCCCCACCTCTGACCAATTTCAGAATTGTTTACCGCTGGAGCAAGTGCCCTGATAGGGTTTCCCTCTGTATAACTGGTGGGTTCAGGTTTTTTTTTCTTTTATGGTTCAAGTTAGATTTGATTCCTCTTTTATGTATTTATAGATATCAGCATGGAAATAATTCATTCCTATAAATACATCTGTGTGAAGGGAATAACTTTTTTCTGTTTTATTGTAAAATTTTATTTTTTTAAATTTTGAAATTTAATTTTATTTATTTTTTTATACAGCAGGTTATTATTAGTTATGTATTTTATGCATATACATGTATACAGGTCAATCCCAATCTCCCAACTCATCCCACCACCACCACCCCATGTCTTCCCACACTTGGTGTCCATACGTTTGTTCTCTACCTCTGTGTCTCTTTCTTCCCTGCAAACCAGTTCATCTGTACCATTTTTTAGGTTCCACATATATGCATTAATATACAATATTTGTTTTCCTCTTTCTGACTGACTTCATTCTGTATGACAGTCTCTAGATCCATCGATGTCTCTACAAATGACCCAGTTTCATTCCTTTTTATGGCTGAGTAATATTGCATTTTATATATGTACCACATCTTT
Source organism: Mesoplodon densirostris (assembly GCF_025265405.1). Lineage (NCBI taxonomy): Eukaryota > Metazoa > Chordata > Mammalia > Artiodactyla > Ziphiidae > Mesoplodon > Mesoplodon densirostris. Next base: position 51,303,842 of record NC_082670.1, read on the forward strand.
ATCCATTCATCTGTCTGTGGGCATTTAGGTTGCTTGCATTACCTGGCTATTGTAAATAGTGCTGCAATGAACATTGTGGTGAATGTGCCTTTTTGATTTATGGTTTTCTCTGGGTATATGCCCAGAAGTGGGATTGCTGGATCAGATGGTAATTCTATTTCTAGTTTTTTAAGGAAACTCCATACTGTTCTCCATAGTGACTGTATCAATTTACATCCCCACCAATAGTGGAAGAGGGCTCCTTTTGTCCACACCCTCCCCAGAATTTGTTGTTTGTAGATTTTCTGATGATGCCGATTCTAACAGGTGTGAGGTGATACCTCATTGTAGTTTTGATTTGCATTTCTCTAATACTTACTGCTGTTGAGCAGCTTTTCATGTGCGTCTTGGCCATCTCTGTGTCTTCTTTGAAGAAACGTCTCTTTAGATCTTCTGCCCATTTTTGTATTGGGTTGTTTGTTTTTTTAATATTAAGCTGCATGAGCTGTTTATATATATATTGGAGATTAAACCTTTTTCCATTGTTTCGTTTGCAACGATTTTCGCCCATTCTGAGGGATGCCTTTTTCCATTCCCGTTTTTTTAACAAAAAAGGAAAGAAAGAAAAAGAAGCAGAACACTAATGTGCGTAAAATATGCCTTTTGAAATGGTCGTTTTGAAATATGGACGTCCTTTGAATTTTTTGGTTGATATGTGACCCCAGGATTTGTTTTCAGGGCAGGTGTCATTTACAGGCCTGCAATGATTTTGAATATCAACTGATCATTAGCGCTGGGTTTAAAGCTGCTGTTGCGTGAAACGGCCACAAGGTGGCAGCAGTTCTCCCTTACCTAATCTGGTTACTACAGCAACAGAGCCTCAATGGAAGTCGTGTTCTAGATTGGAATTTAGAATGGAATGTGCCAGGAGAAAGACCCTCAAGTTTGTCTCACTACATCTTGTTCGTGTTTTTAATTTTTTTTTTATTTTCTATTACAGCAAGTTTGATTACAATGTTTGGCTTGTTGTAGGTCTGGAAGATGTGGTTCTTTTACACATATACAGATGTCTGTTCTTCCTGGGATCCTTTTCCCATGTACGTTAGGACAGAATGTTGAGTAGTCTTCTCTTGGTATTCCGTAGGTCTTTGGTGATTATATATGTCACCTGTGTTTGATTATGTCTGTTAACCCCGATATCATAATGAAACCAATCCTCACACCTTTCCATTGGTGAACCATAAGTTTGTTTAATGAATCTGTGATTGCCCTTCTCCGTGGAAATATCTGCCGTGGTTTCCATTTTTAGGTAACACCTATAAGTGATATGATACGATATGTGTCTTTCACTTTCTGACTTACTCCAAGTCACGTGATTACCTCTAGGCTCATCTACGGGGCTGCAAATGGCATTGTGTCCTTTTTTTCCTTGGCTTCTATTGTGCCTTAGCGAGGTCCATTTTCAACAATGTGATTCCCTGAGGGTTGTGGATTAGCTGACCTGGGCAGCCTTACCCTGCCGGCCGGCCCTCCCCAGATGTGCCTGGTTGAGGTCAATATAAACAGCGCTCCAGGCAGCAATAGCCCCTGAAGTTGTGCCTGACTCCATATTCTCTGACCCGTCAGCAGTCTCGGGGCTGTGCTGGTGGGAGGGAGTGAGGGGCCAAGGCTTTGTTGGTGGCCCGGTGTGAGTGGGGCTCTGCTGGCCTTTCTGCAGGAGTTGCCAGGCTGCCACCTGTAAAGAAGAGGATGTGTCACCCATACCTTCTGATGGAATTTCTCTCCGGACAGAGGTGAGGAAGGAAAAAAGCAGTGGGGGCCGGGACAGGAAGGGTATCTCAGGCAGGGCAATAGAAAGCTTCCAGAAGAGCGCCCGGGGCCAGGACCATCCTGGCTGGCCTGCAGGCACCAAGTTGGCCTGCGTGCTGTCGCTGGGGTGGCTCCAGGGCCCTTCCTCTAGGCTTTCAAGCCCTTGTACATATTCAGGTGTTTTACCTGGGAAGGGTGGGAACAGTTCAGCAGCAGCTGGCCTGGGGCTCAGCTCACGTTTACTCACAGATGCCTCAGCACGGTCCCCCAGCTTTGCAATGAGGACGCTCCTTGCATGGGGGGTGGGTTGCTGGCTGTATGGGAGGTGATTCCCCACCTCTGACCAATTTCAGAATTGTTTACCGCTGGAGCAAGTGCCCTGATAGGGTTTCCCTCTGTATAACTGGTGGGTTCAGGTTTTTTTTCTTTTATGGTTCAAGTTAGATTTGATTCCTCTTTTATGTATTTATAGATATCAGCATGGAAATAATTCATTCCTATAAATACATCTGTGTGAAGGGAATAACTTTTTTCTGTTTTATTGTAAAATTTTATTTTTTTAAATTTTGAAATTTAATTTTATTTATTTTTTTATACAGCAGGTTATTATTAGTTATGTATTTTATGCATATACATGTATACAGGTCAATCCCAATCTCCCAACTCATCCCACCACCACCACCCCATGTCTTCCCACACTTGGTGTCCATACGTTTGTTCTCTACCTCTGTGTCTCTTTCTTCCCTGCAAACCAGTTCATCTGTACCATTTTTTAGGTTCCACATATATGCATTAATATACAATATTTGTTTTCCTCTTTCTGACTGACTTCATTCTGTATGACAGTCTCTAGATCCATCGATGTCTCTACAAATGACCCAGTTTCATTCCTTTTTATGGCTGAGTAATATTGCATTTTATATATGTACCACATCTTTATCCATTCATCTGTCTGTGGGCATTTAGGTTGCTTGCATTACCTGTCTATTGTAAATAGTGCTGCAATGAACATTGTGGTGAATGTGCCTTTTTGATTTATGGTTTTCTCTGGGTATATGCCCAGAAGTGGGATTGCTGGATCAGATGGTAATCTATTTCTAGTTTTTTAAGGAAACTCCATACTGTTCTCCATAGTGACTGTATCAATTTACATCCCCACCAATAGTGGAAGAGGGCTCCTTTTGTCCACAACCTCCCCAGAATTTGTTGTTTGTAGATTTTCTGATGATGCCGATTCTAACAGGTGTGAGGTGATACCTCATTGTAGTTTTGATTTGCATTTCTCTAATACTTAGTGCTGTTGAGCAGCTTTTCATGTGCGTCTTGGCCATCTCTGTGTCTTCTTTGAAGAAACGTCTCTTTAGATCTTCTGCCCATTTTTGTATTGGGTTGTTTGTTTTTTTAATATTAAGCTGCATGAGCTGTTTATATATATATTGGAGATTAAACCTTTTTCCATTGTTTCGTTTGCAACGATTTTCGCCCATTCTGAGGGATGCCTTTTTCCATTCCCGTTTTTTTAACAAAAAAGGAAAGAAAGAAAAAGAAGCAGAACACTAATGTGGGTAAAATATGCCTTTTGAAATGGTCGTTTTGAAATATGGACGTCCTTTGAATTTTTTGGTCGATATGTGAACCCAGGATTTGTTTTCAGGGCAGGTGTCATTTACAGGCCTGCAATGATTTTGAATATCAACTGACCCTTAGCGCTGGGATTAAAGCTGCTGTTGCGTGAAACGGCCACAAGGTGGCAGCAGTTCTCCCTTACCTAATCTGGTTACTACAGCAACAGAGCCTCAATGGAGGTCGTGTTCTAGAATGGAATTTAGAATGGGATGTGCCAGGAGAAAGCCCCTCAAGTTTGTCTCACTACATCTTGTTCGTGTTTTTAATTTTTTTTTTTATTTTCTATTACAGCAAGTTTGATTACAATGTTTGGCTTGTTGTAGGTCTGGAAGATGTGGTTCTTTTACACATATACAGATGTCTGTTCTTCCTGGGATCCTTTTCCCATGTACGTTAGGACAGAATGTTGAGTCGTCTTCTCTTGGTATTCCGTAGGTCTTTGGTGATTATATATGTCACCTGTGTTTGATTATGTCTGTTAACCCCGATATCATAATGAAACCAATCCTCACACCTTTCCATTGGTGAACCATAAGTTTGTTTAATGAATCTGTGATTGCCCTTCTCCGTGGAAATATCTGCCGTGGTTTCCATTTTTAGGTAACACCTATAAGTGATATGATACGATATGTGTCTTTCACTTTCTGACTTACTCCAAGTCACGTGATTACCTCTAGACTCATCTACGGGGCTGCAAATGGCATTGTGTCCTTTTTTTCCTTGGCTTCTATTCTGCCTTAGCGAGGTCCATTTTCAACAATGTGATTCCCTGAGGGTTGTGGATTAGCTGACCTGGGCAGCCTTACCCTGCCGGCCGGCCCTCCCCAGATGTGCCTGGTTGAGGTCAATATAAACAGCGCTCCAGGCAGCAATAGCCCCTGAAGTTGTGCCTGACTCCATATTCTCTGCCCCGTCAGCAGTCTCGGGGCTGTGCTGGTGGGAGGGAGTGAGGGGCCAAGGCTTTGTTGGTGGCCCGGTGTGAGTGGGGCTCTGCTGGCCTTTCTGCAGGAGTTGCCAGGCTGCCACCTGTAAAGAAGAGGATGTGTCACCCATACCTTCTGATGGAATTTCTCTCCGGACAGAGGTGAGGAAGGAAAAAAGCAGTGGGGGCCGGGACAGGAAGGGTATCTCAGGCAGGGCAATAGAAAGCTTCCAGAAGAGCGCCCGGGGCCAGGACCATCCTGGCTGGCCTGCAGGCACCAAGTTGGCCTGCGTGCTGTCGCTGGGGTGGCTCCAGGGCCCTTCCTCTAGGCTTTCAAGCCCTTGTACATATTCAGGTGTTTTACCTGGGAAGGGTGGGAACAGTTCAGCAGCAGCTGGCCTGGGGCTCAGCTCACGTTTACTCACAAATGCCTCAGCACGGTCCCCCAGCTTTGCAATGAGGACGCTCCTTGCATGGGGGGTGGGTTGCTGGCTGTATGGGAGGTGATTCCCCACCTCTGACCAATTTCAGAATTGTTTACCGCTGGAGCAAGTGCCCTGATAGGGTTTCCCTCTGTATAACTGGTGGGTTCAGGTTTTTTTTTCTTTCATGGTTCAAGTTAGATTTGATTCCTCTTTTATGTATTTATAGATATCAGCATGGAAATAATTCATTCCTATAAATACATCTGTGTGAAGGGAATAACTTTTTTCTGTTTTATTGTAAAATTTTATTTTTTTAAATTTTGAAATTTAATTTTATTTATTTTTTTATACAGCAGGTTATTATTAGTTATGTATTTTATGCATATACATGTATACAGGTCAATCCCAATCTCCCAACTCATCCCACCACCACCACCCCATGTCTTCCCACACTTGGTGTCCATACGTTTGTTCTCTACCTCTGTGTCTCTTTCTTCCCTGCAAACCAGTTCATCTGTACCATTTTTTAGGTTCCACATATATGCATTAATATACAATATTTGTTTTCCTCTTTCTGACTGACTTCATTCTGTATGACAGTCTCTAGATCCATCGATGTCTCTACAAATGACCCAGTTTCATTCCTTTTTATGGCTGAGTAATATTGCATTTTATATATGTACCACATCTTTATCCATTCATCTGTCTGTGGGCATTTAGGTTGCTTGCATTACCTGTCTATTGTAAATAGTACTGCAATGAACATTGTGGTGAATGTGCCTTTTTGATTTATGGTTTTCTCTGGGTATATGCCCAGAAGTGGGATTGCTGGATCAGATGTTAATTCTATTTCTAGTTTTTTTAAGGAAACTCCATACTGTTCTCCATAGTGACTGTATCAATTTACATCCCCACCAATAGTGGAAGAGGGCTCCTTTTGTCCACACCCTCCCCAGAATTTGTTGTTTGTAGATTTTCTGATGATGCCGATTCTAACAGGTGTGAGGTGATACCTCATTGTAGTTTTGATTTGCATTTCTCTAATACTTAGTGCTGTTGAGCAGCTTTTCATGTGAGTCTTGGCCATCTCTGTGTCTTATTTGAAGAAACGTCTCTAGATCTTCTGCCCATTTTTGTATTGGGTTGTTTGTTTTTTTAATATTAAGCTGCATGAGCTGTTTATATATATATTGGAGATTAAACCTTTTTCCATTGTTTCGTTTGCAACGATTTTCGCCCATTCTGAGGGATGCCTTTTTCCATTCCCGTTTTTTTAACAAAAAAGGAAAGAAAGAAAAAGAAGCAGAACACTAATGTGCGTAAAATATGCCTTTTGAAATGGTCGTTTTGAAATATGGACGTCCTTTGAATTTTTTGGTTGATATGTGACCCCAGGATTTGTTTTCAGGGCAGGTGTCATTTACAGGCCTGCAATGATTTTGAATATCAACTGATCATTAGCGCTGGGTTTAAAGCTGCTGTTGCGTGAAACGGCCACAAGGTGGCAGCAGTTCTCCCTTAGCAAATCTGGTTACTAGAGCAACAGAGCCTCAATGGAAGTCGTGTTCTAGATTGGAATTTAGAATGGAATGTGCCAGGAGAAAGACCCTCAAGTTTGTCTCACTACATCTTGTTCGTGTTTTTAATTTTTTTTTTTATTTTCTATTACAGCAAGTTTGATTACAATGTTTGGCTTGTTGTAGGTCTGGAAGATGTGGTTCTTTTACACATATACAGATGTCTGTTCTTCCTGGGATCCTTTTCCCATGTACGTTAGGACAGAATGTTGAGTAGTCTTCTCTTGGTATTCCGTAGGTCTTTGGTGATTATATATGTCACCTGTGTTTGATTATGTCTGTTAACCCCGATATCATAATGAAACCAATCCTCACACCTTTCCATTGGTGAACCATAAGTTTGTTTAATGAATCTGTGATTGCCCTTCTCCGTGGAAATATCTGCCGTGGTTTCCATTTTTAGGTAACACCTATAAGTGATATGATACGATATGTGTCTTTCACTTTCTGACTTACTCCAAGTCACGTGATTACCTCTAGACTCATCTACGGGGCTGCAAATGGCATTGTGTCCTTTTTTTCCTTGGCTTCTATTCTGCCTTAGCGAGGTCCATTTTCAACAATGTGATTCCCTGAGGGTTGTGGATTAGCTGACCTGGGCAGCCTTACCCTGCCGGCCGGCCCTCCCCAGATGTGCCTGGTTGAGGTCAATATAAACAGCGCTCCAGGCAGCAATAGCCCCTGAAGTTGTGCCTGACTCCATATTCTCTGACCCGTCAGCAGTCTCGGGGCTGTGCTGGTGGGAGGGAGTGAGGGGCCAAGGCTTTGTTGGTGGCCCGGTGTGAGTGGGGCTCTGCTGGCCTTTCTGCAGGAGTTGCCAGGCTGCCACCTGTAAAGAAGAGGATGTGTCACCCATACCTTCTGATGGAATTTCTCTCCGGACAGAGGTGAGGAAGGAAAAAAGCAGTGGGGGCCGGGACAGGAAGGGTATCTCAGGCAGGGCAATAGAAAGCTTCCAGAAGAGCGCCCGGGGCCAGGACCATCCTGGCTGGCCTGCAGGCACCAAGTTGGCCTGCGTGCTGTCGCTGGGGTGGCTCCAGGGCCCTTCCTCTAGGCTTTCAAGCCCTTGTACATATTCAGGTGTTTTACCTGGGAAGGGTGGGAACAGTTCAGCAGCAGCTGGCCTGGGGCTCAGCTCACGTTTACTCACAGATGCCTCAGCACGGTCCCCCAGCTTTGCAATGAGGACGCTCCTTGCATGGGGGGTGGGTTGCTGGCTGTATGGGAGGTGATTCCCCACCTCTGACCAATTTCAGAATTGTTTACCGCTGGAGCAAGTGCCCTGATAGGGTTCCCCTCTGTATAACTGGTGGGTTCAGGTTTTTTTTTCTTTTATGGTTCAAGTTAGATTTGATTCCTCTTTTATGTATTTATAGATATCAGCATGGAAATAATTCATTCCTATAAATACATCTGTGTGAAGGGAATAACTTTTTTCTGTTTTATTGTAAAATTTTATTTTTTTAAATTTTGAAATTTAATTTTATTTATTTTTTTATACAGCAGGTTATTATTAGTTATGTATTTTATGCATATACATGTATACAGGTCAATCCCAATCTCCCAACTCATCCCACCACCACCACCCCATGTCTTCCCACACTTGGTGTCCATACGTTTGTTCTCTACCTCTGTGTCTCTTTCTTCCCTGCAAACCAGTTCATCTGTACCATTTTTTAGGTTCCACATATATGCATTAATATACAATATTTGTTTTCCTCTTTCTGACTGACTTCATTCTGTATGACAGTCTCTAGATCCATCGATGTCTCTACAAATGACCCAGTTTCATTCCTTTTTATGGCTGAGTAATATTGCATTTTATATATGTACCACATCTTTATCCATTCATCTGTCTGTGGGCATTTAGGTTGCTTGCATTACCTGGCTATTGTAAATAGTGCTGCAATGAACATTGTGGTGAATGTGCCTTTTTGATTTATGGTTTTCTCTGGGTATATGCCCAGAAGTGGGATTGCTGGATCAGATGGTAATCTATTTCTAGTTTTTTAAGGAAACTCCATACTGTTCTCCATAGTGACTGTATCAATTTACATCCCCACCAATAGTGGAAGAGGGCTCCTTTTGTCCACAACCTCCCCAGAATTTGTTGTTTGTACATTTTCTGATGATGCCGATTCTAACAGGTGTGAGGTGATACCTCATTGTAGTTTTGATTTGCATTTCTCTAATACTTAGTGCTGTTGAGCAGCTTTTCATGTGCGTCTTGGCCATCTCTGTGTCTTCTTTGAAGAAACGTCTCTTTAGATCTTCTGCCCATTTTTGTATTGGGTTGTTTGTTTTTTTAATATTAAGCTGCATGAGCTGTTTATATATATATTGGAGATTAAACCTTTTTCCATTGTTTCGTTTGCAACGATTTTCGCCCATTCTGAGGGATGCCTTTTTCCATTCCCGTTTTTTTAACAAAAAAGGAAAGAAAGAAAAAGAAGCAGAACACTAATGTGGGTAAAATATGCCTTTTGAAATGGTCGTTTTGAAATATGGACGTCCTTTGAATTTTTTGGTCGATATGTGAACCCAGGATTTGTTTTCAGGGCAGGTGTCATTTACAGGCCTGCAATGATTTTGAATATCAACTGACCCTTAGCGCTGGGATTAAAGCTGCTGTTGCGTGAAACGGCCACAAGGTGGCAGCAGTTCTCCCTTACCTAATCTGGTTACTACAGCAACAGAGCCTCAATGGAGGTCGTGTTCTAGAATGGAATTTAGAATGGGATGTGCCAGGAGAAAGCCCCTCAAGTTTGTCTCACTACATCTTGTTCGTGTTTTTAATTTTTTTTTTTATTTTCTATTACAGCAAGTTTGATTACAATGTTTGGCTTGTTGTAGGTCTGGAAGATGTGGTTCTTTTACACATATACAGATGTCTGTTCTTCCTGGGATCCTTTTCCCATGTACGTTAGGACAGAATGTTGAGTAGTCTTCTCTTGGTATTCCGTAGGTCTTTGGTGATTATATATGTCACCTGTGTTTGATTATGTCTGTTAACCCCGATATCATAATGAAACCAATCCTCACACCTTTCCATTGGTGAACCATAAGTTTGTTTAATGAATCTGTGATTGCCCTTCTCCGTGGAAATATCTGCCGTGGTTTCCATTTTTAGGTAACACCTATAAGTGATATGATACGATATGTGTCTTTCACTTTCTGACTTACTCCAAGTCACGTGATTACCTCTAGACTCATCTACGGGGCTGCAAATGGCATTGTGTCCTTTTTTTCCTTGGCTTCTATTCTGCCTTAGCGAGGTCCATTTTCAACAATGTGATTCCCTGAGGGTTGTGGATTAGCTGACCTGGGCAGCCTTACCCTGCCGGCCGGCCCTCCCCAGATGTGCCTGGTTGAGGTCAATATAAACAGCGCTCCAGGCAGCAATAGCCCCTGAAGTTGTGCCTGACTCCATATTCTCTGACCCGTCAGCAGTCTCGGGGCTGTGCTGGTGGGAGGGAGTGAGGGGCCAAGGCTTTGTTGGTGGCCCGGTGTGAGTGGGGCTCTGCTGGCCTTTCTGCAGGAGTTGCCAGGCTGCCACCTGTAAAGAAGAGGATGTGTCACCCATACCTTCTGATGGAATTTCTCTCCGGACAGAGGTGAGGAAGGAAAAAAGCAGTGGGGGCCGGGACAGGAAGGGTATCTCAGGCAGGGCAATAGAAAGCTTCCAGAAGAGCGCCCGGGGCCAGGACCATCCTGGCTGGCCTGCAGGCACCAAGTTGGCCTGCGTGCTGTCGCTGGGGTGGCTCCAGGGCCCTTCCTCTAGGCTTTCAAGCCCTTGTACATATTCAGGTGTTTTACCTGGGAAGGGTGGGAACAGTTCAGCAGCAGCTGGCCTGGGGCTCAGCTCACGTTTACTCACAAATGCCTCAGCACGGTCCCCCAGCTTTGCAATGAGGACGCTCCTTGCATGGGGGGTGGGTTGCTGGCTGTATGGGAGGTGATTCCCCACCTCTGACCAATTTCAGAATTGTTTACCGCTGGAGCAAGTGCCCTGATAGGGTTTCCCTCTGTATAACTGGTGGGTTCAGGTTTTTTTTTCTTTTATGGTTCAAGTTAGATTTGATTCCTCTTTTATGTATTTATAGATATCAGCATGGAAATAATTCATTCCTATAAATACATCTGTGTGAAGGGAATAACTTTTTTCTGTTTTATTGTAAAATTTTATTTTTTTAAATTTTGAAATTTAATTTTATTTATTTTTTTATACAGCAGGTTATTATTAGTTATGTATTTTATGCATATACATGTATACAGGTCAATCCCAATCTCCCAACTCATCCCACCACCACCACCCCATGTCTTCCCACACTTGGTGTCCATACGTTTGTTCTCTACCTCTGTGTCTCTTTCTTCCCTGCAAACCAGTTCATCTGTACCATTTTTTAGGTTCCACATATATGCATTAATATACAATATTTGTTTTCCTCTTTCTGACTGACTTCATTCTGTATGACAGTCTCTAGATCCATCGATGTCTCTACAAATGACCCAGTTTCATTCCTTTTTATGGCTGAGTAATATTGCATTTTATATATGTACCACATCTTTATCCATTCATCTGTCTGTGGGCATTTAGGTTGCTTGCATTACCTGTCTATTGTAAATAGTACTGCAATGAACATTGTGGTGAATGTGCCTTTTTGATTTATGGTTTTCTCTGGGTATATGCCCAGAAGTGGGATTGCTGGATCAGATGTTAATTCTATTTCTAGTTTTTTTAAGGAAACTCCATACTGTTCTCCATAGTGACTGTATCAATTTACATCCCCACCAATAGTGGAAGAGGGCTCCTTTTGTCCACACCCTCCCCAGAATTTGTTGTTTGTAGATTTTCTGATGATGCCGATTCTAACAGGTGTGAGGTGATACCTCATTGTAGTTTTGATTTGCATTTCTCTAATACTTAGTGCTGTTGAGCAGCTTTTCATGTGAGTCTTGGCCATCTCTGTGTCTTATTTGAAGAAACGTCTCTAGATCTTCTGCCCATTTTTGTATTGGGTTGTTTGTTTTTTTAATATTAAGCTGCATGAGCTGTTTATATATATATTGGAGATTAAACCTTTTTCCATTGTTTCGTTTGCAACGATTTTCGCCCATTCTGAGGGATGCCTTTTTCCATTCCCGTTTTTTTAACAAAAAAGGAAAGAAAGAAAAAGAAGCAGAACACTAATGTGCGTAAAATATGCCTTTTGAAATGGTCGTTTTGAAATATGGACGTCCTTTGAATTTTTTGGTTGATATGTGACCCCAGGATTTGTTTTCAGGGCAGGTGTCATTTACAGGCCTGCAATGATTTTGAATATCAACTGATCATTAGCGCTGGGTTTAAAGCTGCTGTTGCGTGAAACGGCCACAAGGTGGCAGCAGTTCTCCCTTAGCAAATCTGGTTACTAGAGCAACAGAGCCTCAATGGAAGTCGTGTTCTAGATTGGAATTTAGAATGGAATGTGCCAGGAGAAAGACCCTCAAGTTTGTCTCACTACATCTTGTTCGTGTTTTTAATTTTTTTTTTTATTTTCTATTACAGCAAGTTTGATTACAATGTTTGGCTTGTTGTAGGTCTGGAAGATGTGGTTCTTTTACACATATACAGATGTCTGTTCTTCCTGGGATCCTTTTCCCATGTACGTTAGGACAGAATGTTGAGTAGTCTTCTCTTGGTATTCCGTAGGTCTTTGGTGATTATATATGTCACCTGTGTTTGATTATGTCTGTTAACCCCGATATCATAATGAAACCAATCCTCACACCTTTCCATTGGTGAACCATAAGTTTGTTTAATGAATCTGTGATTGCCCTTCTCCGTGGAAATATCTGCCGTGGTTTCCATTTTTAGGTAACACCTATAAGTGATATGATACGATATGTGTCTTTCACTTTCTGACTTACTCCAAGTCACGTGATTACCTCTAGACTCATCTACGGGGCTGCAAATGGCATTGTGTCCTTTTTTTCCTTGGCTTCTATTCTGCCTTAGCGAGGTCCATTTTCAACAATGTGATTCCCTGAGGGTTGTGGATTAGCTGACCTGGGCAGCCTTACCCTGCCGGCCGGCCCTCCCCAGATGTGCCTGGTTGAGGTCAATATAAACAGCGCTCCAGGCAGCAATAGCCCCTGAAGTTGTGCCTGACTCCATATTCTCTGACCCGTCAGCAGTCTCGGGGCTGTGCTGGTGGGAGGGAGTGAGGGGCCAAGGCTTTGTTGGTGGCCCGGTGTGAGTGGGGCTCTGCTGGCCTTTCTGCAGGAGTTGCCAGGCTGCCACCTGTAAAGAAGAGGATGTGTCACCCATACCTTCTGATGGAATTTCTCTCCGGACAGAGGTGAGGAAGGAAAAAAGCAGTGGGGGCCGGGACAGGAAGGGTATCTCAGGCAGGGCAATAGAAAGCTTCCAGAAGAGCGCCCGGGGCCAGGACCATCCTGGCTGGCCTGCAGGCACCAAGTTGGCCTGCGTGCTGTCGCTGGGGTGGCTCCAGGGCCCTTCCTCTAGGCTTTCAAGCCCTTGTACATATTCAGGTGTTTTACCTGGGAAGGGTGGGAACAGTTCAGCAGCAGCTGGCCTGGGGCTCAGCTCACGTTTACTCACAGATGCCTCAGCACGGTCCCCCAGCTTTGCAATGAGGACGCTCCTTGCATGGGGGGTGGGTTGCTGGCTGTATGGGAGGTGATTCCCCACCTCTGACCAATTTCAGAATTGTTTACCGCTGGAGCAAGTGCCCTGATAGGGTTTCCCTCTGTATAACTGGTGGGTTCAGGTTTTTTTTTCTTTTATGGTTCAAGTTAGATTTGATTCCTCTTTTATGTATTTATAGATATCAGCATGGAAATAATTCATTCCTATAAATACATCTGTGTGAAGGGAATAACTTTTTTCTGTTTTATTGTAAAATTTTATTTTTTTAAATTTTGAAATTTAATTTTATTTATTTTTTTATACAGCAGGTTATTATTAGTTATGTATTTTATGCATATACATGTATACAGGTCAATCCCAATCTCCCAACTCATCCCACCACCACCACCCCATGTCTTCCCACACTTGGTGTCCATACGTTTGTTCTCTACCTCTGTGTCTCTTTCTTCCCTGCAAACCAGTTCATCTGTACCATTTTTTAGGTTCCACATATATGCATTAATATACAATATTTGTTTTCCTCTTTCTGACTGACTTCATTCTGTATGACAGTCTCTAGATCCATCGATGTCTCTACAAATGACCCAGTTTCATTCCTTTTTATGGCTGAGTAATATTGCATTTTATATATGTACCACATCTTTATCCATTCATCTGTCTGTGGGCATTTAGGTTGCTTGCATTACCTGTCTATTGTAAATAGTACTGCAATGAACATTGTGGTGAATGTGCCTTTTTGATTTATGGTTTTCTCTGGGTATATGCCCAGAAGTGGGATTGCTGGATCAGATGGTAATCTATTTCTAGTTTTTTAAGGAAACTCCATACTGTTCTCCATAGTGACTGTATCAATTTACATCCCCACCAATAGTGGAAGAGGGCTCCTTTTGTCCACAACCTCCCCAGAATTTGTTGTTTGTACATTTTCTGATGATGCCGATTCTAACAGGTGTGAGGTGATACCTCATTGTAGTTTTGATTTGCATTTCTCTAATACTTAGTGCTGTTGAGCAGCTTTTCATGTGCGTCTTGGCCATCTCTGTGTCTTCTTTGAAGAAACGTCTCTTTAGATCTTCTGCCCATTTTTGTATTGGGTTGTTTGTTTTTTTAATATTAAGCTGCATGAGCTGTTTATATATATATTGGAGATTAAACCTTTTTCCATTGTTTCGTTTGCAACGATTTTCGCCCATTCTGAGGGATGCCTTTTTCCATTCCCGTTTTTTTAACAAAAAAGGAAAGAAAGAAAAAGAAGCAGAACACTAATGTGGGTAAAATATGCCTTTTGAAATGGTCGTTTTGAAATATGGACGTCCTTTGAATTTTTTGGTCGATATGTGAACCCAGGATTTGTTTTCAGGGCAGGTGTCATTTACAGGCCTGCAATGATTTTGAATATCAACTGACCCTTAGCGCTGGGATTAAAGCTGCTGTTGCGTGAAACGGCCACAAGGTGGCAGCAGTTCTCCCTTACCTAATCTGGTTACTACAGCAACAGAGCCTCAATGGAGGTCGTGTTCTAGAATGGAATTTAGAATGGGATGTGCCAGGAGAAAGCCCCTCAAGTTTGTCTCACTACATCTTGTTCGTGTTTTTAATTTTTTTTTTTATTTTCTATTACAGCAAGTTTGATTACAATGTTTGGCTTGTTGTAGGTCTGGAAGATGTGGTTCTTTTACACATATACAGATGTCTGTTCTTCCTGGGATCCTTTTCCCATGTACGTTAGGACAGAATGTTGAGTAGTCTTCTCTTGGTATTCCGTAGGTCTTTGGTGATTATATATGTCACCTGTGTTTGATTATGTCTGTTAACCCCGATATCATAATGAAACCAATCCTCACACCTTTCCATTGGTGAACCATAAGTTTGTTTAATGAATCTGTGATTGCCCTTCTCCGTGGAAATATCTGCCGTGGTTTCCATTTTTAGGTAACACCTATAAGTGATATGATACGATATGTGTCTTTCACTTTCTGACTTACTCCAAGTCACGTGATTACCTCTAGACTCATCTACGGGGCTGCAAATGGCATTGTGTCCTTTTTTTCCTTGGCTTCTATTCTGCCTTAGCGAGGTCCATTTTCAACAATGTGATTCCCTGAGGGTTGTGGATTAGCTGACCTGGGCAGCCTTACCCTGCCGGCCGGCCCTCCCCAGATGTGCCTGGTTGAGGTCAATATAAACAGCGCTCCAGGCAGCAATAGCCCCTGAAGTTGTGCCTGACTCCATATTCTCTGACCCGTCAGCAGTCTCGGGGCTGTGCTGGTGGGAGGGAGTGAGGGGCCAAGGCTTTGTTGGTGGCCCGGTGTGAGTGGGGCTCTGCTGGCCTTTCTGCAGGAGTTGCCAGGCTGCCACCTGTAAAGAAGAGGATGTGTCACCCATACCTTCTGATGGAATTTCTCTCCGGACAGAGGTGAGGAAGGAAAAAAGCAGTGGGGGCCGGGACAGGAAGGGTATCTCAGGCAGGGCAATAGAAAGCTTCCAGAAGAGCGCCCGGGGCCAGGACCATCCTGGCTGGCCTGCAGGCACCAAGTTGGCCTGCGTGCTGTCGCTGGGGTGGCTCCAGGGCCCTTCCTCTAGGCTTTCAAGCCCTTGTACATATTCAGGTGTTTTACCTGGGAAGGGTGGGAACAGTTCAGCAGCAGCTGGCCTGGGGCTCAGCTCACGTTTACTCACAGATGCCTCAGCACGGTCCCCCAGCTTTGCAATGAGGACGCTCCTTGCATGGGGGGTGGGTTGCTGGCTGTATGGGAGGTGATTCCCCACCTCTGACCAATTTCAGAATTGTTTACCGCTGGAGCAAGTGCCCTGATAGGGTTTCCCTCTGTATAACTGGTGGGTTCAGGTTTTTTTTTCTTTTATGGTTCAAGTTAGATTTGATTCCTCTTTTATGTATTTATAGATATCAGCATGGAAATAATTCATTCCTATAAATACATCTGTGTGAAGGGAATAACTTTTTTCTGTTTTATTGTAAAATTTTATTTTTTTAAATTTTGAAATTTAATTTTATTTATTTTTTTATACAGCAGGTTATTATTAGTTATGTATTTTATGCATATACATGTATACAGGTCAATCCCAATCTCCCAACTCATCCCACCACCACCACCCCATGTCTTCCCACACTTGGTGTCCATACGTTTGTTCTCTACCTCTGTGTCTCTTTCTTCCCTGCAAACCAGTTCATCTGTACCATTTTTTAGGTTCCACATATATGCATTAATATACAATATTTGTTTTCCTCTTTCTGACTGACTTCATTCTGTATGACAGTCTCTAGATCCATCGATGTCTCTACAAATGACCCAGTTTCATTCCTTTTTATGGCTGAGTAATATTGCATTTTATATATGTACCACATCTTTATCCATTCATCTGTCTGTGGGCATTTAGGTTGCTTGCATTACCTGTCTATTGTAAATAGTACTGCAATGAACATTGTGGTGAATGTGCCTTTTTGATTTATGGTTTTCTCTGGGTATATGCCCAGAAGTGGGATTGCTGGATCAGATGGTAATCTATTTCTAGTTTTTTAAGGAAACTCCATACTGTTCTCCATAGTGACTGTATCAATTTACATCCCCACCAATAGTGGAAGAGGGCTCCTTTTGTCCACAACCTCCCCAGAATTTGTTGTTTGTACATTTTCTGATGATGCCGATTCTAACAGGTGTGAGGTGATACCTCATTGTAGTTTTGATTTGCATTTCTCTAATACTTAGTGCTGTTGAGCAGCTTTTCATGTGCGTCTTGGCCATCTCTGTGTCTTCTTTGAAGAAACGTCTCTTTAGATCTTCTGCCCATTTTTGTATTGGGTTGTTTGTTTTTTTAATATTAAGCTGCATGAGCTGTTTATATATATATTGGAGATTAAACCTTTTTCCATTGTTTCGTTTGCAACGATTTTCGCCCATTCTGAGGGATGCCTTTTTCCATTCCCGTTTTTTTAACAAAAAAGGAAAGAAAGAAAAAGAAGCAGAACACTAATGTGGGTAAAATATGCCTTTTGAAATGGTCGTTTTGAAATATGGACGTCCTTTGAATTTTTTGGTCGATATGTGAACCCAGGATTTGTTTTCAGGGCAGGTGTCATTTACAGGCCTGCAATGATTTTGAATATCAACTGACCCTTAGCGCTGGGATTAAAGCTGCTGTTGCGTGAAACGGCCACAAGGTGGCAGCAGTTCTCCCTTACCTAATCTGGTTACTACAGCAACAGAGCCTCAATGGAGGTCGTGTTCTAGAATGGAATTTAGAATGGGATGTGCCAGGAGAAAGCCCCTCAAGTTTGTCTCACTACATCTTGTTCGTGTTTTTAATTTTTTTTTTTATTTTCTATTACAGCAAGTTTGATTACAATGTTTGGCTTGTTGTAGGTCTGGAAGATGTGGTTCTTTTACACATATACAGATGTCTGTTCTTCCTGGGATCCTTTTCCCATGTACGTTAGGACAGAATGTTGAGTAGTCTTCTCTTGGTATTCCGTAGGTCTTTGGTGATTATATATGTCACCTGTGTTTGATTATGTCTGTTAACCCCGATATCATAATGAAACCAATCCTCACACCTTTCCATTGGTGAACCATAAGTTTGTTTAATGAATCTGTGATTGCCCTTCTCCGTGGAAATATCTGCCGTGGTTTCCATTTTTAGGTAACACCTATAAGTGATATGATACGATATGTGTCTTTCACTTTCTGACTTACTCCAAGTCACGTGATTACCTCTAGACTCATCTACGGGGCTGCAAATGGCATTGTGTCCTTTTTTTCCTTGGCTTCTATTCTGCCTTAGCGAGGTCCATTTTCAACAATGTGATTCCCTGAGGGTTGTGGATTAGCTGACCTGGGCAGCCTTACCCTGCCGGCCGGCCCTCCCCAGATGTGCCTGGTTGAGGTCAATATAAACAGCGCTCCAGGCAGCAATAGCCCCTGAAGTTGTGCCTGACTCCATATTCTCTGACCCGTCAGCAGTCTCGGGGCTGTGCTGGTGGGAGGGAGTGAGGGGCCAAGGCTTTGTTGGTGGCCCGGTGTGAGTGGGGCTCTGCTGGCCTTTCTGCAGGAGTTGCCAGGCTGCCACCTGTAAAGAAGAGGATGTGTCACCCATACCTTCTGATGGAATTTCTCTCCGGACAGAGGTGAGGAAGGAAAAAAGCAGTGGGGGCCGGGACAGGAAGGGTATCTCAGGCAGGGCAATAGAAAGCTTCCAGAAGAGCGCCCGGGGCCAGGACCATCCTGGCTGGCCTGCAGGCACCAAGTTGGCCTGCGTGCTGTCGCTGGGGTGGCTCCAGGGCCCTTCCTCTAGGCTTTCAAGCCCTTGTACATATTCAGGTGTTTTACCTGGGAAGGGTGGGAACAGTTCAGCAGCAGCTGGCCTGGGGCTCAGCTCACGTTTACTCACAAATGCCTCAGCACGGTCCCCCAGCTTTGCAATGAGGACGCTCCTTGCATGGGGGGTGGGTTGCTGGCTGTATGGGAGGTGATTCCCCACCTCTGACCAATTTCAGAATTGTTTACCGCTGGAGCAAGTGCCCTGATAGGGTTTCCCTCTGTATAACTGGTGGGTTCAGGTTTTTTTTTCTTTTATGGTTCAAGTTAGATTTGATTCCTCTTTTATGTATTTATAGATATCAGCATGGAAATAATTCATTCCTATAAATACATCTGTGTGAAGGGAATAACTTTTTTCTGTTTTATTGTAAAATTTTATTTTTTTAAATTTTGAAATTTAATTTTATTTATTTTTTTATACAGCAGGTTATTATTAGTTATGTATTTTATGCATATACATGTATACAGGTCAATCCCAATCTCCCAACTCATCCCACCACCACCACCCCATGTCTTCCCACACTTGGTGTCCATACGTTTGTTCTCTACCTCTGTGTCTCTTTCTTCCCTGCAAACCAGTTCATCTGTACCATTTTTTAGGTTCCACATATATGCATTAATATACAATATTTGTTTTCCTCTTTCTGACTGACTTCATTCTGTATGACAGTCTCTAGATCCATCGATGTCTCTACAAATGACCCAGTTTCATTCCTTTTTATGGCTGAGTAATATTGCATTTTATATATGTACCACATCTTTATCCATTCATCTGTCTGTGGGCATTTAGGTTGCTTGCATTACCTGTCTATTGTAAATAGTACTGCAATGAACATTGTGGTGAATGTGCCTTTTTGATTTATGGTTTTCTCTGGGTATATGCCCAGAAGTGGGATTGCTGGATCAGATGTTAATTCTATTTCTAGTTTTTTTAAGGAAACTCCATACTGTTCTCCATAGTGACTGTATCAATTTACATCCCCACCAATAGTGGAAGAGGGCTCCTTTTGTCCACACCCTCCCCAGAATTTGTTGTTTGTAGATTTTCTGATGATGCCGATTCTAACAGGTGTGAGGTGATACCTCATTGTAGTTTTGATTTGCACTTCTCTAATAATTAGTGCTGTTGAGCAGCTTTTCATGTGAGTCTTGGCCATCTCTGTGTCTTATTTGAAGAAACGTCTCTAGATCTTCTGCCCATTTTTGTATTTGGTTGTTTGTTTCTTTAATATTAAGCTGCATGAGCTGTTTATATATATATTGGAGATTAAACCTTTGTCCATTGATTCATTTGCAATGATTTTCGCCCATTCTGAGGGATGCCTTTTTCCATTCCCGTTTTTTTAACAAAAAAGGAAAGAAAGAAAAAGAAGCAGAACACTAATGTGCGTAAAATATGCCTTTTGAAATGGTCGTTTTGAAATATGGACGTCCTTTGAATTTTTTGGTTGATATGTGACCCCAGGATTTGTTTTCAGGGCAGGTGTCATTTACAGGCCTGCAATGATTTTGAATATCAACTGATCATTAGCGCTGGGTTTAAAGCTGCTGTTGCGTGAAACGGCCACAAGGTGGCAGCAGTTCTCCCTTAGCAAATCTGGTTACTAGAGCAACAGAGCCTCAATGGAAGTCGTGTTCTAGATTGGAATTTAGAATGGAATGTGCCAGGAGAAAGCCCCTCAAGTTTGTCTCACTACATCTTGTTCGTGTTTTTAATTTTTTTTTTATTTTCTATTACAGCAAGTTTGATTACAATGTTTGGCTTGTTGTAGGTCTGGAAGATGTGGTTCTTTTACACATATACAGATGTCTGTTCTTCCTGGGATCCTTTTCCCGTGTACGTTAGGACAGAATGTTGAGTAGTCTTCTCTTGGTATTCCGTAGGTCTTTGGTGATTATATATGTCACCTGTGTTTGATTATGTCTGTTAACCCCGATATCGTAATGAAACCATTCCTCACACCTTTCCATTGGTGAACCATAAGTTTGTTTAATGAATCTGTGATTGCCCTTCTCCGTGGAAATATCTGCCGTGGTTTCCATTTTTAGGTAACACCTATAAGTGATATGATACGATATGTGTCTTTCACTTTCTGACTTACTCCAAGTCACGTGATTACCTCTAGACTCATCTACGGGGCTGCAAATGGCATTGTGTCCTTTTTTTCCTTGGCTTCTATTCTGCCTTAGCGAGGTCCATTTTCAACAATGTGATTCCCTGAGGGTTGTGGATTAGCTGACCTGGGCAGCCTTACCCTGCCGGCCGGCCCTCCCCAGATGTGCCTGGTTGAGGTCAATATAAACAGCGCTCCAGGCAGCAATAGCCCCTGAAGTTGTGCCTGACTCCATATTCTCTGACCCGTCAGCAGTCTCGGGGCTGTGCTGGTGGGAGGGAGTGAGGGGCCAAGGCTTTGTTGGTGGCCCGGTGTGAGTGGGGCTCTGCTGGCCTTTCTGCAGGAGTTGCCAGGCTGCCACCTGTAAAGAAGAGGATGTGTCACCCATACCTTCTGATGGAATTTCTCTCCGGACAGAGGTGAGGAAGGAAAAAAGCAGTGGGGGCCGGGACAGGAAGGGTATCTCAGGCAGGGCAATAGAAAGCTTCCAGAAGAGCGCCCGGGGCCAGGACCATCCTGGCTGGCCTGCAGGCACCAAGTTGGCCTGCGTGCTGTCGCTGGGGTGGCTCCAGGGCCCTTCCTCTAGGCTTTCAAGCCCTTGTACATATTCAGGTGTTTTACCTGGGAAGGGTGGGAACAGTTCAGCAGCAGCTGGCCTGGGGCTCAGCTCACGTTTACTCACAAATGCCTCAGCACGGTTCCCCAGCTTTGCAATGAGGACGCTCCTTGCATGGGGGGTGGGTTGCTGGCTGTATGGGAGGTGATTCCCCACCTCTGACCAATTTCAGAATTGTTTACCGCTGGAGCAAGTGCCCTGATAGGGTTTCCCTCTGTATAACTGGTGGGTTCAGGTTTTTTTTTCTTTTATGGTTCAAGTTAGATTTGATTCCTCTTTTATGTATTTATAGATATCAGCATGGAAATAATTCATTCCTATAAATACATCTGTGTGAAGGGAATAACTTTTTTCTGTTTTATTGTAAAATTTTATTTTTTTAAATTTTGAAATTTAATTTTATTTATTTTTTTATACAGCAGGTTATTATTAGTTATGTATTTTATGCATATACATGTATACAGGTCAATCCCAATCTCCCAACTCATCCCACCACCACCACCCCATGTCTTCCCACACTTGGTGTCCATACGTTTGTTCTCTACCTCTGTGTCTCTTTCTTCCCTGCAAACCAGTTCATCTGTACCATTTTTTAGGTTCCACATATATGCATTAATATACAATATTTGTTTTCCTCTTTCTGACTGACTTCATTCTGTATGACAGTCTCTAGATCCATCGATGTCTCTACAAATGACCCAGTTTCATTCCTTTTTATGGCTGAGTAATATTGCATTTTATATATGTACCACATCTTTATCCATTCATCTGTCTGTGGGCATTTAGGTTGCTTGCATTACCTGTCTATTGTAAATAGTACTGCAATGAACATTGTGGTGAATGTGCCTTTTTGATTTATGGTATTCTCTGGGTATATGCCCAGAAGTGGGATTGCTGGATCAGATGTTAATTCTATTTCTAGTTTTTTTAAGGAAACTCCATACTGTTCTCCATAGTGACTGTATCAATTTACATCCCCACCAATAGTGGAAGAGGGCTCCTTTTGTCCACAACCTCCCCAGAATTTGTTGTTTGTAGATTTTCTGATGATGCCGATTCTAACAGGTGTGAGGTGATACCTCATTGTAGTTTTGATTTGCACTTCTCTAATAATTAGTGCTGTTGAGCAGCTTTTCATGTGAGTCTTGGCCATCTCTGTGTCTTATTTGAAGAAACGTCTCTAGATCTTCTGCCCATTTTTGTATTTGGTTGTTTGTTTCTTTAATATTAAGCTGCATGAGCTGTTTATATATATATTGGAGATTAAACCTTTGTCCATTGATTCATTTGCAATGATTTTCGCCCATTCTGAGGGATGCCTTTTTCCATTCCCGTTTTTTTAACAAAAAAGGAAAGAAAGAAAAAGAAGCAGAACACTAATGTGCGTAAAATATGCCTTTTGAAATGGTCGTTTTGAAATATGGACGTCCTTTGAATTTTTTGGTCGATATGTGACCCCATGATTTGTTTTCAGGGCAGGTGTCATTTACAGGCCTGCAATGATTTTGAATATCAACTGATCATTAGCGCTGGGTTTAAAGCTGCTGTTGCGTGAAACGGCCACAAGGTGGCAGCAGTTCTCCCTTAGCAAATCTGGTTACTAGAGCAACAGAGCCTCAATGGAAGTCGTGTTCTAGATTGGAGTTTAGAATGGAATGTGCCAGGAGAAAGCCCCTCAAGTTTGTCTCACTACATCTTGTTCGTGTTTTTAATTTTTTTTTTATTTTCTATTACAGCAAGTTTGATTACAATGTTTGGCTTGTTGTAGGTCTGGAAGATGTGGTTCTTTTACACATATACAGATGTCTGTTCTTCCTGGGATCCTTTTCCCGTGTACGTTAGGACAGAATGTTGAGTAGTCTTCTCTTGGTATTCCGTAGGTCTTTGGTGATTATATATGTCACCTGTGTTTGATTATGTCTGTTAACCCCGATATCGTAATGAAACCAATCCTCACACCTTTCCATTGGTGAACCATAAGTTTGTTTAATGAATCTGTGATTGCCCTTCTCCGTGGAAATATCTGCCGTGGTTTCCATTTTTAGGTAACACCTATAAGTGATATGATACGATATGTGTCTTTCACTTTCTGACTTACTCCAAGTCACGTGATTACCTCTAGACTCATCTACGGGGCTGCAAATGGCATTGTGTCCTTTTTTTCCTTGGCTTCTATTCTGCCTTAGCGAGGTCCATTTTCAACAATGTGATTCCCTGAGGGTTGTGGATTAGCTGACCTGGGCAGCCTTACCCTGCCGGCCGGCCCTCCCCAGATGTGCCTGGTTGAGGTCAATATAAACAGCGCTCCAGGCAGCAATAGCCCCTGAAGTTGTGCCTGACTCCATATTCTCTGACCCGTCAGCAGTCTCGGGGCTGTGCTGGTGGGAGGGAGTGAGGGGCCAAGGCTTTGTTGGTGGCCCGGTGTGAGTGGGGCTCTGCTGGCCTTTCTGCAGGAGTTGCCAGGCTGCCACCTGTAAAGAAGAGGATGTGTCACCCATACCTTCTGATGGAATTTCTCTCCGGACAGAGGTGAGGAAGGAAAAAAGCAGTGGGGGCCGGGACAGGAAGGGTATCTCAGGCAGGGCAATAGAAAGCTTCCAGAAGAGCGCCCGGGGCCAGGACCATCCTGGCTGGCCTGCAGGCACCAAGTTGGCCTGCGTGCTGTCGCTGGGGTGGCTCCAGGGCCCTTCCTCTAGGCTTTCAAGCCCTTGTACATATTCAGGTGTTTTACCTGGGAAGGGTGGGAACAGTTCAGCAGCAGCTGGCCTGGGGCTCAGCTCACGTTTACTCACAAATGCCTCAGCACGGTCCCCCAGCTTTGCAATGAGGACGCTCCTTGCATGGGGGGTGGGTTGCTGGCTGTATGGGAGGTGATTCCCCACCTCTGACCAATTTCAGAATTGTTTACCGCTGGAGCAAGTGCCCTGATAGGGTTTCCCTCTGTATAACTGGTGGGTTCAGGTTTTTTTTTCTTTTATGGTTCAAGTTAGATTTGATTCCTCTTTTATGTATTTATAGATATCAGCATGGAAATAATTCATTCCTATAAATACATCTGTGTGAAGGGAATAACTTTTTTCTGTTTTATTGTAAAATTTTATTTTTTTAAATTTTGAAATTTAATTTTATTTATTTTTTTATACAGCAGGTTATTATTAGTTATGTATTTTATGCATATACATGTATACAGGTCAATCCCAATCTCCCAACTCATCCCACCACCACCACCCCATGTCTTCCCACACTTGGTGTCCATACGTTTGTTCTCTACCTCTGTGTCTCTTTCTTCCCTGCAAACCAGTTCATCTGTACCATTTTTTAGGTTCCACATATATGCATTAATATACAATATTTGTTTTCCTCTTTCTGACTGACTTCATTCTGTATGACAGTCTCTAGATCCATCGATGTCTCTACAAATGACCCAGTTTCATTCCTTTTTATGGCTGAGTAATATTGCATTTTATATATGTACCACATCTTTATCCATTCATCTGTCTGTGGGCATTTAGGTTGCTTGCATTACCTGTCTATTGTAAATAGTACTGCAATGAACATTGTGGTGAATGTGCCTTTTTGATTTATGGTTTTCTCTGGGTATATGCCCAGAAGTGGGATTGCTGGATCAGATGTTAATTCTATTTCTAGTTTTTTTAAGGAAACTCCATACTGTTCTCCATAGTGACTGTATCAATTTACATCCCCACCAATAGTGGAAGAGGGCTCCTTTTGTCCACAACCTCCCCAGAATTTGTTGTTTGTAGATTTTCTGATGATGCCGATTCTAACAGGTGTGAGGTGATACCTCATTGTAGTTTTGATTTGCACTTCTCTAATAATTAGTGCTGTTGAGCAGCTTTTCATGTGAGTCTTGGCCATCTCTGTGTCTTATTTGAAGAAACGTCTCTAGATCTTCTGCCCATTTTTGTATTTGGTTGTTTGTTTCTTTAATATTAAGCTGCATGAGCTGTTTATATATATATTGGAGATTAAACCTTTGTCCATTGATTCATTTGCAATGATTTTCGCCCATTCTGAGGGATGCCTTTTTCCATTCCCGTTTTTTTAACAAAAAAGGAAAGAAAGAAAAAGAAGCAGAACACTAATGTGCGTAAAATATGCCTTTTGAAATGGTCGTTTTGAAATATGGACGTCCTTTGAATTTTTTGGTCGATATGTGACCCCATGATTTGTTTTCAGGGCAGGTGTCATTTACAGGCCTGCAATGATTTTGAATATCAACTGATCATTAGCGCTGGGTTTAAAGCTGCTGTTGCGTGAAACGGCCACAAGGTGGCAGCAGTTCTCCCTTAGCAAATCTGGTTACTAGAGCAACAGAGCCTCAATGGAAGTCGTGTTCTAGATTGGAGTTTAGAATGGAATGTGCCAGGAGAAAGCCCCTCAAGTTTGTCTCACTACATCTTGTTCGTGTTTTTAATTTTTTTTTTATTTTCTATTACAGCAAGTTTGATTACAATGTTTGGCTTGTTGTAGGTCTGGAAGATGTGGTTCTTTTACACATATACAGATGTCTGTTCTTCCTGGGATCCTTTTCCCGTGTACGTTAGGACAGAATGTTGAGTAGTCTTCTCTTGGTATTCCGTAGGTCTTTGGTGATTATATATGTCACCTGTGTTTGATTATGTCTGTTAACCCCGATATCGTAATGAAACCAATCCTCACACCTTTCCATTGGTGAACCATAAGTTTGTTTAATGAATCTGTGATTGCCCTTCTCCGTGGAAATATCTGCCGTGGTTTCCATTTTTAGGTAACACCTATAAGTGATATGATACGATATGTGTCTTTCACTTTCTGACTTACTCCAAGTCACGTGATTACCTCTAGACTCATCTACGGGGCTGCAAATGGCATTGTGTCCTTTTTTTCCTTGGCTTCTATTCTGCCTTAGCGAGGTCCATTTTCAACAATGTGATTCCCTGAGGGTTGTGGATTAGCTGACCTGGGCAGCCTTACCCTGCCGGCCGGCCCTCCCCAGATGTGCCTGGTTGAGGTCAATATAAACAGCGCTCCAGGCAGCAATAGCCCCTGAAGTTGTGCCTGACTCCATATTCTCTGACCCGTCAGCAGTCTCGGGGCTGTGCTGGTGGGAGGGAGTGAGGGGCCAAGGCTTTGTTGGTGGCCCGGTGTGAGTGGGGCTCTGCTGGCCTTTCTGCAGGAGTTGCCAGGCTGCCACCTGTAAAGAAGAGGATGTGTCACCCATACCTTCTGATGGAATTTCTCTCCGGACAGAGGTGAGGAAGGAAAAAAGCAGTGGGGGCCGGGACAGGAAGGGTATCTCAGGCAGGGCAATAGAAAGCTTCCAGAAGAGCGCCCGGGGCCAGGACCATCCTGGCTGGCCTGCAGGCACCAAGTTGGCCTGCGTGCTGTCGCTGGGGTGGCTCCAGGGCCCTTCCTCTAGGCTTTCAAGCCCTTGTACATATTCAGGTGTTTTACCTGGGAAGGGTGGGAACAGTTCAGCAGCAGCTGGCCTGGGGCTCAGCTCACGTTTACTCACAAATGCCTCAGCACGGTCCCCCAGCTTTGCAATGAGGACGCTCCTTGCATGGGGGGTGGGTTGCTGGCTGTATGGGAGGTGATTCCCCACCTCTGACCAATTTCAGAATTGTTTACCGCTGGAGCAAGTGCCCTGATAGGGTTTCCCTCTGTATAACTGGTGGGTTCAGGTTTTTTTTTCTTTTATGGTTCAAGTTAGATTTGATTCCTCTTTTATGTATTTATAGATATCAGCATGGAAATAATTCATTCCTATAAATACATCTGTGTGAAGGGAATAACTTTTTTCTGTTTTATTGTAAAATTTTATTTTTTTAAATTTTGAAATTTAATTTTATTTATTTTTTTATACAGCAGGTTATTATTAGTTATGTATTTTATGCATATACATGTATACAGGTCAATCCCAATCTCCCAACTCATCCCACCACCACCACCCCATGTCTTCCCACACTTGGTGTCCATACGTTTGTTCTCTACCTCTGTGTCTCTTTCTTCCCTGCAAACCAGTTCATCTGTACCATTTTTTAGGTTCCACATATATGCATTAATATACAATATTTGTTTTCCTCTTTCTGACTGACTTCATTCTGTATGACAGTCTCTAGATCCATCGATGTCTCTACAAATGACCCAGTTTCATTCCTTTTTATGGCTGAGTAATATTGCATTTTATATATGTACCACATCTTTATCCATTCATCTGTCTGTGGGCATTTAGGTTGCTTGCATTACCTGGCTATTGTAAATAGTGCTGCAATGAACATTGTGGTGAATGTGCCTTTTTGATTTATGGTTTTCTCTGGGTATATGCCCAGAAGTGGGATTGCTGGATCAGATGGTAATTCTATTTCTAGTTTTTTTAAGGAAACTCCATACTGTTCTCCATAGTGACTGTATCAATTTACATCCCCACCAATAGTGGAAGAGGACTCCTTTTGTCCACAACCTCCCCAGAATTTGTTGTTTGTACATTTTCTGATGATGCCGATTCTAACAGGTGTGAGGTGATACCTCATTGTAGTTTTGATTTGCATTTCTCTAATACTTAGTGCTGTTGAGCAGCTTTTCATGTGCGTCTTGGCCATCTCTGTGTCTTCTTTGAAGAAACGTCTCTTTAGATCTTCTGCCCATTTTTGTATTGGGTTGTTTGTTTTTTTAATATTAAGCTGCATGAGCTGTTTATATATATATTGGAGATTAAACCTTTTTCCATTGTTTCGTTTGCAACGATTTTCGCCCATTCTGAGGGATGCCTTTTTCCATTCCCGTTTTTTTAACAAAAAAGGAAAGAAAGAAAAAGAAGCAGAACACTAATGTGCGTAAAATATGCCTTTTGAAATGGTCGTTTTGAAATATGGACGTCCTTTGAATTTTTTGGTTGATATGTGACCCCAGGATTTGTTTTCAGGGCAGGTGTCATTTACAGGCCTGCAATGATTTTGAATATCAACTGATCATTAGCGCTGGGTTTAAAGCTGCTGTTGCGTGAAACGGCCACAAGGTGGCAGCAGTTCTCCCTTAGCAAATCTGGTTACTAGAGCAACAGAGCCTCAATGGAAGTCGTGTTCTAGATTGGAATTTAGAATGGAATGTGCCAGGAGAAAGACCCTCAAGTTTGTCTCACTACATCTTGTTCGTGTTTTTAATTTTTTTTTTTATTTTCTATTACAGCAAGTTTGATTACAATGTTTGGCTTGTTGTAGGTCTGGAAGATGTGGTTCTTTTACACATATACAGATGTCTGTTCTTCCTGGGATCCTTTTCCCATGTACGTTAGGACAGAATGTTGAGTAGTCTTCTCTTGGTATTCCGTAGGTCTTTGGTGATTATATATGTCACCTGTGTTTGATTATGTCTGTTAACCCCGATATCATAATGAAACCAATCCTCACACCTTTCCATTGGTGAACCATAAGTTTGTTTAATGAATCTGTGATTGCCCTTCTCCGTGGAAATATCTGCCGTGGTTTCCATTTTTAGGTAACACCTATAAGTGATATGATACGATATGTGTCTTTCACTTTCTGACTTACTCCAAGTCACGTGATTACCTCTAGACTCATCTACGGGGCTGCAAATGGCATTGTGTCCTTTTTTTCCTTGGCTTCTATTCTGCCTTAGCGAGGTCCATTTTCAACAATGTGATTCCCTGAGGGTTGTGGATTAGCTGACCTGGGCAGCCTTACCCTGCCGGCCGGCCCTCCCCAGATGTGCCTGGTTGAGGTCAATATAAACAGCGCTCCAGGCAGCAATAGCCCCTGAAGTTGTGCCTGACTCCATATTCTCTGACCCGTCAGCAGTCTCGGGGCTGTGCTGGTGGGAGGGAGTGAGGGGCCAAGGCTTTGTTGGTGGCCCGGTGTGAGTGGGGCTCTGCTGGCCTTTCTGCAGGAGTTGCCAGGCTGCCACCTGTAAAGAAGAGGATGTGTCACCCATACCTTCTGATGGAATTTCTCTCCGGACAGAGGTGAGGAAGGAAAAAAGCAGTGGGGGCCGGGACAGGAAGGGTATCTCAGGCAGGGCAATAGAAAGCTTCCAGAAGAGCGCCCGGGGCCAGGACCATCCTGGCTGGCCTGCAGGCACCAAGTTGGCCTGCGTGCTGTTGCTGGGGTGGCTCCAGGGCCCTTCCTCTAGGCTTTCAAGCCCTTGTACATATTCAGGTGTTTTACCTGGGAAGGGTGGGAACAGTTCAGCAGCAGCTGGCCTGGGGCTCAGCTCACGTTTACTCACAAATGCCTCAGCACGGTCCCCCAGCTTTGCAATGAGGACGCTCCTTGCATGGGGGGTGGGTTGCTGGCTGTATGGGAGGTGATTCCCCACCTCTGACCAATTTCAGAATTGTTTACCGCTGGAGCAAGTGCCGTGATAGGGTTTCCCTCTGTATAACTGGTGGGTTCAGGTTTTTTTTTCTTTTATGGTTCAAGTTAGATTTGATTCCTCTTTTATGTATTTATAGATATCAGCATGGAAATAATTCATTCCTATAAATACATCTGTGTGAAGGGAATAACTTTTTTCTGTTTTATTGTAAAATTTTATTTTTTTAAATTTTGAAATTTAATTTTATTTATTTTTTTATACAGCAGGTTATTATTAGTTATGTATTTTATGCATATACATGTATACAGGTCAATCCCAATCTCCCAACTCATCCCACCACCACCACCCCATGTCTTCCCACACTTGGTGTCCATACGTTTGTTCTCTACCTCTGTGTCTCTTTCTTCCCTGCAAACCAGTTCATCTGTACCATTTTTTAGGTTCCACATATATGCATTAATATACAATATTTGTTTTCCTCTTTCTGACTGACTTCATTCTGTATGACAGTCTCTAGATCCATCGATGTCTCTACAAATGACCCAGTTTCATTCCTTTTTATGGCTGAGTAATATTGCATTTTATATATGTACCACATCTTTATCCATTCATCTGTCTGTGGGCATTTAGGTTGCTTGCATTACCTGTCTATTGTAAATAGTACTGCAATGAACATTGTGGTGAATGTGCCTTTTTGATTTATGGTTTTCTCTGGGTATATGCCCAGAAGTGGGATTGCTGGATCAGATGTTAATTCTATTTCTAGTTTTTTTAAGGAAACTCCATACTGTTCTCCATAGTGACTGTATCAATTTACATCCCCACCAATAGTGGAAGAGGGCTCCTTTTGTCCCCACCCTCCCCAGAATTTGTTGTTTGTAGATTTTCTGATGATGCCGATTCTAACAGGTGTGAGGTGATACCTCATTGTAGTTTTGATTTGCACTTCTCTAATAATTAGTGCTGTTGAGCAGCTTTTCATGTGAGTCTTGGCCATCTCTGTGTCTTATTTGAAGAAACGTCTCTAGATCTTCTGCCCATTTTTGTATTTGGTTGTTTGTTTCTTTAATATTAAGCTGCATGAGCTGTTTATATATATATTGGAGATTAAACCTTTGTCCATTGATTCATTTGCAATGATTTTCGCCCATTCTGAGGGATGCCTTTTTCCATTCCCGTTTTTTTAACAAAAAAGGAAAGAAAGAAAAAGAAGCAGAACACTAATGTGCGTAAAATATGCCTTTTGAAATGGTCGTTTTGAAATATGGACGTCCTTTGAATTTTTTGGTCGATATGTGAACCCAGGATTTGTTTTCAGGGCAGGTGTCATTTACAGGCCTGCAATGATTTTGAATATCAACTGATCATTAGCGCTGGGTTTAAAGCTGCTGTTGCGTGAAACGGCCACAAGGTGGCAGCAGTTCTCCCTTAGCAAATCTGGTTACTAGAGCAACAGAGCCTCAATGGAAGTCGTGTTCTAGATTGGAATTTAGAATGGAATGTGCCAGGAGAAAGCCCCTCAAGTTTGTCTCACTACATCTTGTTCGTGTTTTCAATTTTTTTTTTATTTTCTATTACAGCAAGTTTGATTACAATGTTTGGCTTGTTGTAGGTCTGGAAGATGTGGTTCTTTTACACATATACAGATGTCTGTTCTTCCTGGGATCCTTTTCCCGTGTACGTTAGGACAGAATGTTGAGTAGTCTTCTCTTGGTATTCCGTAGGTCTTTGGTGATTATATATGTCACCTGTGTTTGATTATGTCTGTTAACCCCGATATCGTAATGAAACCAATCCTCACACCTTTCCATTGGTGAACCATAAGTTTGTTTAATGAATCTGTGATTGCCCTTCTCCGTGGAAATATCTGCCGTGGTTTCCATTTTTAGGTAACACCTATAAGTGATATGATACGATATGTGTCTTTCACTTTCTGACTTACTCCAAGTCACGTGATTACCTCTAGACTCATCTACGGGGCTGCAAATGGCATTGTGTCCTTTTTTTCCTTGGCTTCTATTCTGCCTTAGCGAGGTCCATTTTCAACAATGTGATTCCCTGAGGGTTGTGGATTAGCTGACCTGGGCAGCCTTACCCTGCCGGCCGGCCCTCCCCAGATGTGCCTGGTTGAGGTCAATATAAACAGCGCTCCAGCAGCAATAGCCCCTGAAGTTGTGCCTGACTCCATATTCTCTGCCCCGTCAGCAGTCTCGGGGCTGTGCTGGTGGGAGGGAGTGGGGGGCCAAGGCTTTGTTGGTGGCCCGGTGTGAGTGGGGCTCTGCTGGCCTTTCTGCAGGAGTTGCCAGGCTGCCACCTGTAAAGAAGAGGATGTGTCACCCATACCTTCTGATGGAATTTCTCTCCGGACAGAGGTGAGGAAGGAAAAAAGCAGTGGGGGCTGGGACAGGAAGGGTATCTCAGGCAGGGCAATAGAAAGCTTCCAGAAGAGCGCCCGGGGCCAGGACCATCCTGGCTGGCCTGCAGGCACCAAGTTGGCCTGCGTGCTGTCGCTGGGGTGGCTCCAGGGCCCTTCCTCTAGGCTTTCAAGCCCTTGTACATATTCAGGTGTTTTACCTGGGAAGGGTGGGAACAGTTCAGCAGCAGCTGGCCTGGGGCTCAGCTCACGTTTACTCACAAATGCCTCAGCACGGTCCCCCAGCTTTGCAATGAGGACGCTCCTTGCATGGGGGGTGGGTTGCTGGCTGTATGGGAGGTGATTCCCCACCTCTGACCAATTTCAGAATTGTTTACCGCTGGAGCAAGTGCCCTGATAGGGTTTCCCTCTGTATAACTGGTGGGTTCAGGTTTTTTTTTCTTTTATGGTTCAAGTTAGATTTGATTCCTCTTTTATGTATTTATAGATATCAGCATGGAAATAATTCATTCCTATAAATACATCTGTGTGAAGGGAATAACTTTTTTCTGTTTTATTGTAAAATTTTATTTTTTTAAATTTTGAAATTTAATTTTATTTATTTTTTTATACAGCAGGTTATTATTAGTTATGTATTTTATGCATATACATGTATACAGGTCAATCCCAATCTCCCAACTCATCCCACCACCACCACCCCATGTCTTCCCACACTTGGTGTCCATACGTTTGTTCTCTACCTCTGTGTCTCTTTCTTCCCTGCAAACCAGTTCATCTGTACCATTTTTTAGGTTCCACATATATGCATTAATATACAATATTTGTTTTCCTCTTTCTGACTGACTTCATTCTGTATGACAGTCTCTAGATCCATCGATGTCTCTACAAATGACCCAGTTTCATTCCTTTTTATGGCTGAGTAATATTGCATTTTATATATGTACCACATCTTTATCCATTCATCTGTCTGTGGGCATTTAGGTTGCTTGCATTACCTGGCTATTGTAAATAGTGCTGCAATGAACATTGTGGTGAATGTGCCTTTTTGATTTATGGTTTTCTCTGGGTATATGCCCAGAAGTGGGATTGCTGGATCAGATGGTAATTCTATTTCTAGTTTTTTTAAGGAAACTCCATACTGTTCTCCATAGTGACTGTATCAATTTACATCCCCACCAATAGTGGAAGAGGGCTCCTTTTGTCCACAACCTCCCCAGAATTTGTTGTTTGTAGATTTTCTGATGATGCCGATTCTAACAGGTGTGAGGTGATACCTCATTGTAGTTTTGATTTGCATTTCTCTAATACTTAGTGCTGTTGAGCAGCTTTTCATGTGCGTCTTGGCCATCTCTGTGTCTTCTTTGAAGAAACGTCTCTTTAGATCTTCTGCCCATTTTTGTATTGGGTTGTTTGTTTTTTTAATATTAAGCTGCATGAGCTGTTTATATATATATTGGAGATTAAACCTTTTTCCATTGTTTCATTTGCAACGATTTTCGCCCATTCTGAGGGATGCCTTTTTCCATTCCCGTTTTTTTAACAAAAAAGGAAAGAAAGAAAAAGAAGCAGAACACTAATGTGCGTAAAATATGCCTTTTGAAATGGTCGTTTTGAAATATGGACGTCCTTTGAATTTTTTGGTTGATATGTGACCCCAGGATTTGTTTTCAGGGCAGGTGTCATTTACAGGCCTGCAATGATTTTGAATATCAACTGATCATTAGCGCTGGGTTTAAAGCTGCTGTTGCGTGAAACGGCCACAAGGTGGCAGCAGTTCTCCCTTAGCAAATCTGGTTACTAGAGCAACAGAGCCTCAATGGAAGTCGTGTTCTAGATTGGAATTTAGAATGGAATGTGCCAGGAGAAAGACCCTCAAGTTTGTCTCACTACATCTTGTTCGTGTTTTTAATTTTTTTTTTTATTTTCTATTACAGCAAGTTTGATTACAATGTTTGGCTTGTTGTAGGTCTGGAAGATGTGGTTCTTTTACACATATACAGATGTCTGTTCTTCCTGGGATCCTTTTCCCATGTACGTTAGGACAGAATGTTGAGTAGTCTTCTCTTGGTATTCCGTAGGTCTTTGGTGATTATATATGTCACCTGTGTTTGATTATGTCTGTTAACCCCGATATCATAATGAAACCAATCCTCACACCTTTCCATTGGTGAACCATAAGTTTGTTTAATGAATCTGTGATTGCCCTTCTCCGTGGAAATATCTGCCGTGGTTTCCATTTTTAGGTAACACCTATAAGTGATATGATACGATATGTGTCTTTCACTTTCTGACTTACTCCAAGTCACGTGATTACCTCTAGACTCATCTACGGGGCTGCAAATGGCATTGTGTCCTTTTTTTCCTTGGCTTCTATTCTGCCTTAGCGAGGTCCATTTTCAACAATGTGATTCCCTGAGGGTTGTGGATTAGCTGACCTGGGCAGCCTTACCCTGCCGGCCGGCCCTCCCCAGATGTGCCTGGTTGAGGTCAATATAAACAGCGCTCCAGGCAGCAATAGCCCCTGAAGTTGTGCCTGACTCCATATTCTCTGACCCGTCAGCAGTCTCGGGGCTGTGCTGGTGGGAGGGAGTGAGGGGCCAAGGCTTTGTTGGTGGCCCGGTGTGAGTGGGGCTCTGCTGGCCTTTCTGCAGGAGTTGCCAGGCTGCCACCTGTAAAGAAGAGGATGTGTCACCCATACCTTCTGATGGAATTTCTCTCCGGACAGAGGTGAGGAAGGAAAAAAGCAGTGGGGGCCGGGACAGGAAGGGTATCTCAGGCAGGGCAATAGAAAGCTTCCAGAAGAGCGCCCGGGGCCAGGACCATCCTGGCTGGCCTGCAGGCACCAAGTTGGCCTGCGTGCTGTCGCTGGGGTGGCTCCAGGGCCCTTCCTCTAGGCTTTCAAGCCCTTGTACATATTCAGGTGTTTTACCTGGGAAGGGTGGGAACAGTTCAGCAGCAGCTGGCCTGGGGCTCAACTCACGTTTACTCACAGATGCCTCAGCACGGTCCCCCAGCTTTGCAATGAGGACGCTCCTTGCATGGGGGGTGGGTTGCTGGCTGTATGGGAGGTGATTCCCCACCTCTGACCAATTTCAGAATTGTTTACCGCTGGAGCAAGTGCCCTGATAGGGTTTCCCTCTGTATAACTGGTGGGTTCAGGTTTTTTTTTCTTTTATGGTTCAAGTTAGATTTGATTCCTCTTTTATGTATTTATAGATATCAGCATGGAAATAATTCATTCCTATAAATACATCTGTGTGAAGGGAATAACTTTTTTCTGTTTTATTGTAAAATTTTATTTTTTTAAATTTTGAAATTTAATTTTATTTATTTTTTTATACAGCAGGTTATTATTAGTTATGTATTTTATGCATATACATGTATACAGGTCAATCCCAATCTCCCAACTCATCCCACCACCACCACCCCATGTCTTCCCACACTTGGTGTCCATACGTTTGTTCTCTACCTCTGTGTCTCTTTCTTCCCTGCAAACCAGTTCATCTGTACCATTTTTTAGGTTCCACATATATGCATTAATATACAATATTTGTTTTCCTCTTTCTGACTGACTTCATTCTGTATGACAGTCTCTAGATCCATCGATGTCTCTACAAATGACCCAGTTTCATTCCTTTTTATGGCTGAGTAATATTGCATTTTATATATGTACCACATCTTTATCCATTCATCTGTCTGTGGGCATTTAGGTTGCTTGCATTACCTGGCTATTGTAAATAGTGCTGCAATGAACATTGTGGTGAATGTGCCTTTTTGATTTATGGTTTTCTCTGGGTATATGCCCAGAAGTGGGATTGCTGGATCAGATGGTAATTCTATTTCTAGTTTTTTAAGGAAACTCCATACTGTTCTCCATAGTGACTGTATCAATTTACATCCCCACCAATAGTGGAAGAGGGCTCCTTTTGTCCACAACCTCCCCAGAATTTGTTGTTTGTACATTTTCTGATGATGCCGATTCTAACAGGTGTGAGGTGATACCTCATTGTAGTTTTGATTTGCATTTCTCTAATACTTAGTGCTGTTGAGCAGCTTTTCATGTGAGTCTTGGCCATCTCTGTGTCTTCTTTGAAGAAACGTCTCTTTAGATCTTCTGCCCATTTTTGTATTGGGTTGTTTGTTTTTTTAATATTAAGCTGCATGAGCTGTTTATATATATATTGGAGATTAAACCTTTTTCCATTGTTTCGTTTGCAACGATTTTCGCCCATTCTGAGGGATGCCTTTTTCCATTCCCGTTTTTTTAACAAAAAAGGAAAGAAAGAAAAAGAAGCAGAACACTAATGTGGGTAAAATATGCCTTTTGAAATGGTCGTTTTGAAATATGGACGTCCTTTGAATTTTTTGGTCGATATGTGAACCCAGGATTTGTTTTCAGGGCAGGTGTCATTTACAGGCCTGCAATGATTTTGAATATCAACTGACCCTTAGCGCTGGGATTAAAGCTGCTGTTGCGTGAAACGGCCACAAGGTGGCAGCAGTTCTCCCTTACCTAATCTGGTTACTACAGCAACAGAGCCTCAATGGAGGTCGTGTTCTAGAATGGAATTTAGAATGGGATGTGCCAGGAGAAAGCCCCTCAAGTTTGTCTCACTACATCTTGTTCGTGTTTTTAATTTTTTTTTTTATTTTCTATTACAGCAAGTTTGATTACAATGTTTGGCTTGTTGTAGGTCTGGAAGATGTGGTTCTTTTACACATATACAGATGTCTGTTCTTCCTGGGATCCTTTTCCCATGTACGTTAGGACAGAATGTTGAGTAGTCTTCTCTTGGTATTCCGTAGGTCTTTGGTGATTATATATGTCACCTGTGTTGGATTATGTCTGTTAACCCCGATATCATAATGAAACCAATCCTCACACCTTTCCATTGGTGAACCATAAGTTTGTTTAATGAATCTGTGATTGCCCTTCTCCGTGGAAATATCTGCCGTGGTTTCCATTTTTAGGTAACACCTATAAGTGATATGATACGATATGTGTCTTTCACTTTCTGACTTACTCCAAGTCACGTGATTACCTCTAGACTCATCTACGGGGCTGCAAATGGCATTGTGTCCTTTTTTTCCTTGGCTTCTATTCTGCCTTAGCGAGGTCCATTTTCAACAATGTGATTCCCTGAGGGTTGTGGATTAGCTGACCTGGGCAGCCTTACCCTGCCGGCCGGCCCTCCCCAGATGTGCCTGGTTGAGGTCAATATAAACAGCGCTCCAGCAGCAATAGCCCCTGAAGTTGTGCCTGACTCCATATTCTCTGCCCCGTCAGCAGTCTCGGGGCTGTGCTGGTGGGAGGGAGTGGGGGGCCAAGGCTTTGTTGGTGGCCCGGTGTGAGTGGGGCTCTGCTGGCCTTTCTGCAGGAGTTGCCAGGCTGCCACCTGTAAAGAAGAGGATGTGTCACCCATACCTTCTGATGGAATTTCTCTCCGGACAGAGGTGAGGAAGGAAAAAAGCAGTGGGGGCTGGGACAGGAAGGGTATCTCAGGCAGGGCAATAGAAAGCTTCCAGAAGAGCGCCCGGGGCCAGGACCATCCTGGCTGGCCTGCAGGCACCAAGTTGGCCTGCGTGCTGTCGCTGGGGTGGCTCCAGGGCCCTTCCTCTAGGCTTTCAAGCCCTTGTACATATTCAGGTGTTTTACCTGGGAAGGGTGGGAACAGTTCAGCAGCAGCTGGCCTGGGGCTCAGCTCACGTTTACTCACAAATGCCTCAGCACGGTCCCCCAGCTTTGCAATGAGGACGCTCCTTGCATGGGGGGTGGGTTGCTGGCTGTATGGGAGGTGATTCCCCACCTCTGACCAATTTCAGAATTGTTTACCGCTGGAGCAAGTGCCCTGATAGGGTTTCCCTCTGTATAACTGGTGGGTTCAGGTTTTTTTTTCTTTTATGGTTCAAGTTAGATTTGATTCCTCTTTTATGTATTTATAGATATCAGCATGGAAATAATTCATTCCTATAAATACATCTGTGTGAAGGGAATAACTTTTTTCTGTTTTATTGTAAAATTTTATTTTTTTAAATTTTGAAATTTAATTTTATTTATTTTTTTATACAGCAGGTTATTATTAGTTATGTATTTTATGCATATACATGTATACAGGTCAATCCCAATCTCCCAACTCATCCCACCACCACCACCCCATGTCTTCCCACACTTGGTGTCCATACGTTTGTTCTCTACCTCTGTGTCTCTTTCTTCCCTGCAAACCAGTTCATCTGTACCATTTTTTAGGTTCCACATATATGCATTAATATACAATATTTGTTTTCCTCTTTCTGACTGACTTCATTCTGTATGACAGTCTCTAGATCCATCGATGTCTCTACAAATGACCCAGTTTCATTCCTTTTTATGGCTGAGTAATATTGCATTTTATATATGTACCACATCTTTATCCATTCATCTGTCTGTGGGCATTTAGGTTGCT
Source organism: Mesoplodon densirostris (assembly GCF_025265405.1). Classification (NCBI taxonomy): domain Eukaryota; kingdom Metazoa; phylum Chordata; class Mammalia; order Artiodactyla; family Ziphiidae; genus Mesoplodon; species Mesoplodon densirostris. Next base: position 51,342,052 of record NC_082670.1, read on the forward strand.
TGCATTACCTGGCTATTGTAAATAGTGCTGCAATGAACATTGTGGTGAATGTGCCTTTTTGATTTATGGTTTTCTCTGGGTATATGCCCAGAAGTGGGATTGCTGGATCAGATGGTAATTCTATTTCTAGTTTTTTTAAGGAAACTCCATACTGTTCTCCATAGTGACTGTATCAATTTACATCCCCACCAATAGTGGAAGAGGGCTCCTTTTGTCCACAACCTCCCCAGAATTTGTTGTTTGTAGATTTTCTGATGATGCCGATTCTAACAGGTGTGAGGTGATACCTCATTGTAGTTTTGATTTGCATTTCTCTAATACTTAGTGCTGTTGAGCAGCTTTTCATGTGCGTCTTGGCCATCTCTGTGTCTTCTTTGAAGAAACGTCTCTTTAGATCTTCTGCCCATTTTTGTATTGGGTTGTTTGTTTTTTTAATATTAAGCTGCATGAGCTGTTTATATATATATTGGAGATTAAACCTTTTTCCATTGTTTCATTTGCAACGATTTTCGCCCATTCTGAGGGATGCCTTTTTCCATTCCCGTTTTTTTAACAAAAAAGGAAAGAAAGAAAAAGAAGCAGAACACTAATGTGCGTAAAATATGCCTTTTGAAATGGTCGTTTTGAAATATGGACGTCCTTTGAATTTTTTGGTTGATATGTGACCCCAGGATTTGTTTTCAGGGCAGGTGTCATTTACAGGCCTGCAATGATTTTGAATATCAACTGATCATTAGCGCTGGGTTTAAAGCTGCTGTTGCGTGAAACGGCCACAAGGTGGCAGCAGTTCTCCCTTAGCAAATCTGGTTACTAGAGCAACAGAGCCTCAATGGAAGTCGTGTTCTAGATTGGAATTTAGAATGGAATGTGCCAGGAGAAAGACCCTCAAGTTTGTCTCACTACATCTTGTTCGTGTTTTTAATTTTTTTTTTATTTTCTATTACAGCAAGTTTGATTACAATGTTTGGCTTGTTGTAGGTCTGGAAGATGTGGTTCTTTTACACATATACAGATGTCTGTTCTTCCTGGGATCCTTTTCCCATGTACGTTAGGACAGAATGTTGAGTAGTCTTCTCTTGGTATTCCGTAGGTCTTTGGTGATTATATATGTCACCTGTGTTTGATTATGTCTGTTAACCCCGATATCATAATGAAACCAATCCTCACACCTTTCCATTGGTGAACCATAAGTTTGTTTAATGAATCTGTGATTGCCCTTCTCCGTGGAAATATCTGCCGTGGTTTCCATTTTTAGGTAACACCTATAAGTGATATGATACGATATGTGTCTTTCACTTTCTGACTTACTCCAAGTCACGTGATTACCTCTAGACTCATCTACGGGGCTGCAAATGGCATTGTGTCCTTTTTTTCCTTGGCTTCTATTCTGCCTTAGCGAGGTCCATTTTCAACAATGTGATTCCCTGAGGGTTGTGGATTAGCTGACCTGGGCAGCCTTACCCTGCCGGCCGGCCCTCCCCAGATGTGCCTGGTTGAGGTCAATATAAACAGCGCTCCAGGCAGCAATAGCCCCTGAAGTTGTGCCTGACTCCATATTCTCTGACCCGTCAGCAGTCTCGGGGCTGTGCTGGTGGGAGGGAGTGAGGGGCCAAGGCTTTGTTGGTGGCCCGGTGTGAGTGGGGCTCTGCTGGCCTTTCTGCAGGAGTTGCCAGGCTGCCACCTGTAAAGAAGAGGATGTGTCACCCATACCTTCTGATGGAATTTCTCTCCGGACAGAGGTGAGGAAGGAAAAAAGCAGTGGGGGCCGGGACAGGAAGGGTATCTCAGGCAGGGCAATAGAAAGCTTCCAGAAGAGCGCCCGGGGCCAGGACCATCCTGGCTGGCCTGCAGGCACCAAGTTGGCCTGCGTGCTGTCGCTGGGGTGGCTCCAGGGCCCTTCCTCTAGGCTTTCAAGCCCTTGTACATATTCAGGTGTTTTACCTGGGAAGGGTGGGAACAGTTCAGCAGCAGCTGGCCTGGGGCTCAGCTCACGTTTACTCACAGATGCCTCAGCACGGTCCCCCAGCTTTGCAATGAGGACGCTCCTTGCATGGGGGGTGGGTTGCTGGCTGTATGGGAGGTGATTCCCCACCTCTGACCAATTTCAGAATTGTTTACCGCTGGAGCAAGTGCCCTGATAGGGTTTCCCTCTGTATAACTGGTGGGTTCAGGTTTTTTTTTCTTTTATGGTTCAAGTTAGATTTGATTCCTCTTTTATGTATTTATAGATATCAGCATGGAAATAATTCATTCCTATAAATACATCTGTGTGAAGGGAATAACTTTTTTCTGTTTTATTGTAAAATTTTATTTTTTTAAATTTTGAAATTTAATTTTATTTATTTTTTTATACAGCAGGTTATTATTAGTTATGTATTTTATGCATATACATGTATACAGGTCAATCCCAATCTCCCAACTCATCCCACCACCACCACCCCATGTCTTCCCACACTTGGTGTCCATACGTTTGTTCTCTACCTCTGTGTCTCTTTCTTCCCTGCAAACCAGTTCATCTGTACCATTTTTTAGGTTCCACATATATGCATTAATATACAATATTTGTTTTCCTCTTTCTGACTGACTTCATTCTGTATGACAGTCTCTAGATCCATCGATGTCTCTACAAATGACCCAGTTTCATTCCTTTTTATGGCTGAGTAATATTGCATTTTATATATGTACCACATCTTTATCCATTCATCTGTCTGTGGGCATTTAGGTTGCTTGCATTACCTGGCTATTGTAAATAGTGCTGCAATGAACATTGTGGTGAATGTGCCTTTTTGATTTATGGTTTTCTCTGGGTATATGCCCAGAAGTGGGATTGCTGGATCAGATGGTAATTCTATTTCTAGTTTTTTAAGGAAACTCCATACTGTTCTCCATAGTGACTGTATCAATTTACATCCCCACCAATAGTGGAAGAGGGCTCCTTTTGTCCACAACCTCCCCAGAATTTGTTGTTTGTACATTTTCTGATGATGCCGATTCTAACAGGTGTGAGGTGATACCTCATTGTAGTTTTGATTTGCATTTCTCTAATACTTAGTGCTGTTGAGCAGCTTTTCATGTGCGTCTTGGCCATCTCTGTGTCTTCTTTGAAGAAACGTCTCTTTAGATCTTCTGCCCATTTTTGTATTGGGTTGTTTGTTTTTTTAATATTAAGCTGCATGAGCTGTTTATATATATATTGGAGATTAAACCTTTTTCCATTGTTTCGTTTGCAACGATTTTCGCCCATTCTGAGGGATGCCTTTTTCCATTCCCGTTTTTTTAACAAAAAAGGAAAGAAAGAAAAAGAAGCAGAACACTAATGTGGGTAAAATATGCCTTTTGAAATGGTCGTTTTGAAATATGGACGTCCTTTGAATTTTTTGGTCGATATGTGAACCCAGGATTTGTTTTCAGGGCAGGTGTCATTTACAGGCCTGCAATGATTTTGAATATCAACTGACCCTTAGCGCTGGGATTAAAGCTGCTGTTGCGTGAAACGGCCACAAGGTGGCAGCAGTTCTCCCTTACCTAATCTGGTTACTACAGCAACAGAGCCTCAATGGAGGTCGTGTTCTAGAATGGAATTTAGAATGGGATGTGCCAGGAGAAAGCCCCTCAAGTTTGTCTCACTACATCTTGTTCGTGTTTTTAATTTTTTTTTTATTTTCTATTACAGCAAGTTTGATTACAATGTTTGGCTTGTTGTAGGTCTGGAAGATGTGGTTCTTTTACACATATACAGATGTCTGTTCTTCCTGGGATCCTTTTCCCATGTACGTTAGGACAGAATGTTGAGTAGTCTTCTCTTGGTATTCCGTAGGTCTTTGGTGATTATATATGTCACCTGTGTTGGATTATGTCTGTTAACCCCGATATCATAATGAAACCAATCCTCACACCTTTCCATTGGTGAACCATAAGTTTGTTTAATGAATCTGTGATTGCCCTTCTCCGTGGAAATATCTGCCGTGGTTTCCATTTTTAGGTAACACCTATAAGTGATATGATACGATATGTGTCTTTCACTTTCTGACTTACTCCAAGTCACGTGATTACCTCTAGACTCATCTACGGGGCTGCAAATGGCATTGTGTCCTTTTTTTCCTTGGCTTCTATTCTGCCTTAGCGAGGTCCATTTTCAACAATGTGATTCCCTGAGGGTTGTGGATTAGCTGACCTGGGCAGCCTTACCCTGCCGGCCGGCCCTCCCCAGATGTGCCTGGTTGAGGTCAATATAAACAGCGCTCCAGGCAGCAATAGCCCCTGAAGTTGTGCCTGACTCCATATTCTCTGACCCGTCAGCAGTCTCGGGGCTGTGCTGGTGGGAGGGAGTGAGGGGCCAAGGCTTTGTTGGTGGCCCGGTGTGAGTGGGGCTCTGCTGGCCTTTCTGCAGGAGTTGCCAGGCTGCCACCTGTAAAGAAGAGGATGTGTCACCCATACCTTCTGATGGAATTTCTCTCCGGACAGAGGTGAGGAAGGAAAAAAGCAGTGGGGGCCGGGACAGGAAGGGTATCTCAGGCAGGGCAATAGAAAGCTTCCAGAAGAGCGCCTGGGGCCAGGACCATCCTGGCTGGCCTGCAGGCACCAAGTTGGCCTGCGTGCTGTCGCTGGGGTGGCTCCAGGGCCCTTCCTCTAGGCTTTCAAGCCCTTGTACATATTCAGGTGTTTTACCTGGGAAGGGTGGGAACAGTTCAGCAGCAGCTGGCCTGGGGCTCAGCTCACGTTTACTCACAAATGCCTCAGCACGGTCCCCCAGCTTTGCAATGAGGACGCTCCTTGCATGGGGGGTGGGTTGCTGGCTGTATGGGAGGTGATTCCCCACCTCTGACCAATTTCAGAATTGTTTACCGCTGGAGCAAGTGCCCTGATAGGGTTTCCCTCTGTATAACTGGTGGGTTCAGGTTTTTTTTTCTTTTATGGTTCAAGTTAGATTTGATTCCTCTTTTATGTATTTATAGATATCAGCATGGAAATAATTCATTCCTATAAATACATCTGTGTGAAGGGAATAACTTTTTTCTGTTTTATTGTAAAATTTTATTTTTTTAAATTTTGAAATTTAATTTTATTTATTTTTTTATACAGCAGGTTATTATTAGTTATGTATTTTATGCATATACATGTATACAGGTCAATCCCAATCTCCCAACTCATCCCACCACCACCACCCCATGTCTTCCCACACTTGGTGTCCATACGTTTGTTCTCTACCTCTGTGTCTCTTTCTTCCCTGCAAACCAGTTCATCTGTACCATTTTTTAGGTTCCACATATATGCATTAATATACAATATTTGTTTTCCTCTTTCTGACTGACTTCATTCTGTATGACAGTCTCTAGATCCATCGATGTCTCTACAAATGACCCAGTTTCATTCCTTTTTATGGCTGAGTAATATTGCATTTTATATATGTACCACATCTTTATCCATTCATCTGTCTGTGGGCATTTAGGTTGCTTGCATTACCTGGCTATTGTAAATAGTGCTGCAATGAACATTGTGGTGAATGTGCCTTTTTGATTTATGGTTTTCTCTGGGTATATGCCCAGAAGTGGGATTGCTGGATCAGATGGTAATTCTATTTCTAGTTTTTTAAGGAAACTCCATACTGTTCTCCATAGTGACTGTATCAATTTACATCCCCACCAATAGTGGAAGAGGGCTCCTTTTGTCCACAACCTCCCCAGAATTTGTTGTTTGTACATTTTCTGATGATGCCGATTCTAACAGGTGTGAGGTGATACCTCATTGTAGTTTTGATTTGCATTTCTCTAATACTTAGTGCTGTTGAGCAGATTTTCATGTGCGTCTTGGCCATCTCTGTGTCTTCTTTGAAGAAACGTCTCTTTAGATCTTCTGCCCATTTTTGTATTGGGTTGTTTGTTTTTTTAATATTAAGCTGCATGAGCTGTTTATATATATATTGGAGATTAAACCTTTTTCCATTGTTTCGTTTGCAACGATTTTCGCCCATTCTGAGGGATGCCTTTTTCCATTCCCGTTTTTTTAACAAAAAAGGAAAGAAAGAAAAAGAAGCAGAACACTAATGTGGGTAAAATATGCCTTTTGAAATGGTCGTTTTGAAATATGGACGTCCTTTGAATTTTTTGGTCGATATGGGAACCCAGGATTTGTTTTCAGGGCAGGTGTCATTTACAGGCCTGCAATGATTTTGAATATCAACTGACCCTTAGCGCTGGGATTAAAGCTGCTGTTGCGTGAAACGGCCACAAGGTGGCAGCAGTTCTCCCTTACCTAATCTGGTTACTACAGCAACAGAGCCTCAATGGAGGTCGTGTTCTAGAATGGAATTTAGAATGGGATGTGCCAGGAGAAAGCCCCTCAAGTTTGTCTCACTACATCTTGTTCGTGTTTTTAATTTTTTTTTTTATTTTCTATTACAGCAAGTTTGATTACAATGTTTGGCTTGTTGTAGGTGTGGAAGATGTGGTTCTTTTACACATATACAGATGTCTGTTCTTCCTGGGATCCTTTTCCCATGTACGTTAGGACAGAATGTTGAGTAGTCTTCTCTTGGTATTCCGTAGGTCTTTGGTGATTATATATGTCACCTGTGTTGGATTATGTCTGTTAACCCCGATATCATAATGAAACCAATCCTCACACCTTTCCATTGGTGAACCATAAGTTTGTTTAATGAATCTGTGATTGCCCTTCTCCGTGGAAATATCTGCCGTGGTTTCCATTTTTAGGTAACACCTATAAGTGATATGATACGATATGTGTCTTTCACTTTCTGACTTACTCCAAGTCACGTGATTACCTCTAGACTCATCTACGGGGCTGCAAATGGCATTGTGTCCTTTTTTTCCTTGGCTTCTATTCTGCCTTAGCGAGGTCCATTTTCAACAATGTGATTCCCTGAGGGTTGTGGATTAGCTGACCTGGGCAGCCTTACCCTGCCGGCCGGCCCTCCCCAGATGTGCCTGGTTGAGGTCAATATAAACAGCGCTCCAGGCAGCAATAGCCCCTGAAGTTGTGCCTGACTCCATATTCTCTGACCCGTCAGCAGTCTCGGGGCTGTGCTGGTGGGAGGGAGTGAGGGGCCAAGGCTTTGTTGGTGGCCCGGTGTGAGTGGGGCTCTGCTGGCCTTTCTGCAGGAGTTGCCAGGCTGCCACCTGTAAAGAAGAGGATGTGTCACCCATACCTTCTGATGGAATTTCTCTCCGGACAGAGGTGAGGAAGGAAAAAAGCAGTGGGGGCCGGGACAGGAAGGGTATCTCAGGCAGGGCAATAGAAAGCTTCCAGAAGAGCGCCCGGGGCCAGGACCATCCTGGCTGGCCTGCAGGCACCAAGTTGGCCTGCGTGCTGTCGCTGGGGTGGCTCCAGGGCCCTTCCTCTAGGCTTTCAAGCCCTTGTACATATTCAGGTGTTTTACCTGGGAAGGGTGGGAACAGTTCAGCAGCAGCTGGCCTGGGGCTCAGCTCACGTTTACTCACAAATGCCTCAGCACGGTCCCCCAGCTTTGCAATGAGGACGCTCCTTGCATGGGGGGTGGGTTGCTGGCTGTATGGGAGGTGATTCCCCACCTCTGACCAATTTCAGAATTGTTTACCGCTGGAGCAAGTGCCCTGATAGGGTTTCCCTCTGTATAACTGGTGGGTTCAGGTTTTTTTTTCTTTTATGGTTCAAGTTAGATTTGATTCCTCTTTTATGTATTTATAGATATCAGCATGGAAATAATTCATTCCTATAAATACATCTGTGTGAAGGGAATAACTTTTTTCTGTTTTATTGTAAAATTTTATTTTTTTAAATTTTGAAATTTAATTTTATTTATTTTTTTATACAGCAGGTTATTATTAGTTATGTATTTTATGCATATACATGTATACAGGTCAATCCCAATCTCCCAACTCATCCCACCACCACCACCCCATGTCTTCCCACACTTGGTGTCCATACGTTTGTTCTCTACCTCTGTGTCTCTTTCTTCCCTGCAAACCAGTTCATCTGTACCATTTTTTAGGTTCCACATATATGCATTAATATACAATATTTGTTTTCCTCTTTCTGACTGACTTCATTCTGTATGACAGTCTCTAGATCCATCGATGTCTCTACAAATGACCCAGTTTCATTCCTTTTTATGGCTGAGTAATATTGCATTTTATATATGTACCACATCTTTATCCATTCATCTGTCTGTGGGCATTTAGGTTGCTTGCATTACCTGGCTATTGTAAATAGTGCTGCAATGAACATTGTGGTGAATGTGCCTTTTTGATTTATGGTTTTCTCTGGGTATATGCCCAGAAGTGGGATTGCTGGATCAGATGGTAATTCTATTTCTAGTTTTTTAAGGAAACTCCATACTGTTCTCCATAGTGACTGTATCAATTTACATCCCCACCAATAGTGGAAGAGGGCTCCTTTTGTCCACAACCTCCCCAGAATTTGTTGTTTGTAGATTTTCTGATGATGCCGATTCTAACAGGTGTGAGGTGATACCTCATTGTAGTTTTGATTTGCATTTCTCTAATACTTAGTGCTGTTGAGCAGCTTTTCATGTGCGTCTTGGCCATCTCTGTGTCTTCTTTGAAGAAACGTCTCTTTAGATCTTCTGCCCATTTTTGTATTGGGTTGTTTGTTTTTTTAATATTAAGCTGCATGAGCTGTTTATATATATATTGGAGATTAAACCTTTTTCCATTGTTTCGTTTGCAACGATTTTCGCCCATTCTGAGGGATGCCTTTTTCCATTCCCGTTTTTTTAACAAAAAAGGAAAGAAAGAAAAAGAAGCAGAACACTAATGTGGGTAAAATATGCCTTTTGAAATGGTCGTTTTGAAATATGGACGTCCTTTGAATTTTTTGGTCGATATGTGAACCCAGGATTTGTTTTCAGGGCAGGTGTCATTTACAGGCCTGCAATGATTTTGAATATCAACTGACCCTTAGCGCTGGGATTAAAGCTGCTGTTGCGTGAAACGGCCACAAGGTGGCAGCAGTTCTCCCTTACCTAATCTGGTTACTACAGCAACAGAGCCTCAATGGAGGTCGTGTTCTAGAATGGAATTTAGAATGGGATGTGCCAGGAGAAAGCCCCTCAAGTTTGTCTCACTACATCTTGTTCGTGTTTTTAATTTTTTTTTTTATTTTCTATTACAGCAAGTTTGATTACAATGTTTGGCTTGTTGTAGGTCTGGAAGATGTGGTTCTTTTACACATATACAGATGTCTGTTCTTCCTGGGATCCTTTTCCCATGTACGTTAGGACAGAATGTTGAGTAGTCTTCTCTTGGTATTCCGTAGGTCTTTGGTGATTATATATGTCACCTGTGTTGGATTATGTCTGTTAACCCCGATATCATAATGAAACCAATCCTCACACCTTTCCATTGGTGAACCATAAGTTTGTTTAATGAATCTGTGATTGCCCTTCTCCGTGGAAATATCTGCCGTGGTTTCCATTTTTAGGTAACACCTATAAGTGATATGATACGATATGTGTCTTTCACTTTCTGACTTACTCCAAGTCACGTGATTACCTCTAGACTCATCTACGGGGCTGCAAATGGCATTGTGTCCTTTTTTTCCTTGGCTTCTATTCTGCCTTAGCGAGGTCCATTTTCAACAATGTGATTCCCTGAGGGTTGTGGATTAGCTGACCTGGGCAGCCTTACCCTGCCGGCCGGCCCTCCCCAGATGTGCCTGGTTGAGGTCAATATAAACAGCGCTCCAGGCAGCAATAGCCCCTGAAGTTGTGCCTGACTCCATATTCTCTGACCCGTCAGCAGTCTCGGGGCTGTGCTGGTGGGAGGGAGTGAGGGGCCAAGGCTTTGTTGGTGGCCCGGTGTGAGTGGGGCTCTGCTGGCCTTTCTGCAGGAGTTGCCAGGCTGCCACCTGTAAAGAAGAGGATGTGTCACCCATACCTTCTGATGGAATTTCTCTCCGGACAGAGGTGAGGAAGGAAAAAAGCAGTGGGGGCCGGGACAGGAAGGGTATCTCAGGCAGGGCAATAGAAAGCTTCCAGAAGAGCGCCCGGGGCCAGGACCATCCTGGCTGGCCTGCAGGCACCAAGTTGGCCTGCGTGCTGTCGCTGGGGTGGCTCCAGGGCCCTTCCTCTAGGCTTTCAAGCCCTTGTACATATTCAGGTGTTTTACCTGGGAAGGGTGGGAACAGTTCAGCAGCAGCTGGCCTGGGGCTCAGCTCACGTTTACTCACAAATGCCTCAGCACGGTCCCCCAGCTTTGCAATGAGGACGCTCCTTGCATGGGGGGTGGGTTGCTGGCTGTATGGGAGGTGATTCCCCACCTCTGACCAATTTCAGAATTGTTTACCGCTGGAGCAAGTGCCCTGATAGGGTTTCCCTCTGTATAACTGGTGGGTTCAGGTTTTTTTTTCTTTTATGGTTCAAGTTAGATTTGATTCCTCTTTTATGTATTTATAGATATCAGCATGGAAATAATTCATTCCTATAAATACATCTGTGTGAAGGGAATAACTTTTTTCTGTTTTATTGTAAAATTTTATTTTTTTAAATTTTGAAATTTAATTTTATTTATTTTTTTATACAGCAGGTTATTATTAGTTATGTATTTTATGCATATACATGTATACAGGTCAATCCCAATCTCCCAACTCATCCCACCACCACCACCCCATGTCTTCCCACACTTGGTGTCCATACGTTTGTTCTCTACCTCTGTGTCTCTTTCTTCCCTGCAAACCAGTTCATCTGTACCATTTTTTAGGTTCCACATATATGCATTAATATACAATATTTGTTTTCCTCTTTCTGACTGACTTCATTCTGTATGACAGTCTCTAGATCCATCGATGTCTCTACAAATGACCCAGTTTCATTCCTTTTTATGGCTGAGTAATATTGCATTTTATATATGTACCACATCTTTATCCATTCATCTGTCTGTGGGCATTTAGGTTGCTTGCATTACCTGGCTATTGTAAATAGTGCTGCAATGAACATTGTGGTGAATGTGCCTTTTTGATTTATGGTTTTCTCTGGGTATATGCCCAGAAGTGGGATTGCTGGATCAGATGGTAATTCTATTTCTAGTTTTTTAAGGAAACTCCATACTGTTCTCCATAGTGACTGTATCAATTTACATCCCCACCAATAGTGGAAGAGGGCTCCTTTTGTCCACAACCTCCCCAGAATTTGTTGTTTGTAGATTTTCTGATGATGCCGATTCTAACAGGTGTGAGGTGATACCTCATTGTAGTTTTGATTTGCATTTCTCTAATACTTAGTGCTGTTGAGCAGCTTTTCATGTGCGTCTTGGCCATCTCTGTGTCTTCTTTGAAGAAACGTCTCTTTAGATCTTCTGCCCATTTTTGTATTGGGTTGTTTGTTTTTTTAATATTAAGCTGCATGAGCTGTTTATATATATATTGGAGATTAAACCTTTTTCCATTGTTTCGTTTGCAACGATTTTCGCCCATTCTGAGGGATGCCTTTTTCCATTCCCGTTTTTTTAACAAAAAAGGAAAGAAAGAAAAAGAAGCAGAACACTAATGTGGGTAAAATATGCCTTTTGAAATGGTCGTTTTGAAATATGGACGTCCTTTGAATTTTTTGGTCGATATGTGAACCCAGGATTTGTTTTCAGGGCAGGTGTCATTTACAGGCCTGCAATGATTTTGAATATCAACTGACCCTTAGCGCTGGGATTAAAGCTGCTGTTGCGTGAAACGGCCACAAGGTGGCAGCAGTTCTCCCTTACCTAATCTGGTTACTACAGCAACAGAGCCTCAATGGAGGTCGTGTTCTAGAATGGAATTTAGAATGGGATGTGCCAGGAGAAAGCCCCTCAAGTTTGTCTCACTACATCTTGTTCGTGTTTTTAATTTTTTTTTTATTTTCTATTACAGCAAGTTTGATTACAATGTTTGGCTTGTTGTAGGTCTGGAAGATGTGGTTCTTTTACACATATACAGATGTCTGTTCTTCCTGGGATCCTTTTCCCATGTACGTTAGGACAGAATGTTGAGTAGTCTTCTCTTGGTATTCCGTAGGTCTTTGGTGATTATATATGTCACCTGTGTTGGATTATGTCTGTTAACCCCGATATCATAATGAAACCAATCCTCACACCTTTCCATTGGTGAACCATAAGTTTGTTTAATGAATCTGTGATTGCCCTTCTCCGTGGAAATATCTGCCGTGGTTTCCATTTTTAGGTAACACCTATAAGTGATATGATACGATATGTGTCTTTCACTTTCTGACTTACTCCAAGTCACGTGATTACCTCTAGACTCATCTACGGGGCTGCAAATGGCATTGTGTCCTTTTTTTCCTTGGCTTCTATTCTGCCTTAGCGAGGTCCATTTTCAACAATGTGATTCCCTGAGGGTTGTGGATTAGCTGACCTGGGCAGCCTTACCCTGCCGGCCGGCCCTCCCCAGATGTGCCTGGTTGAGGTCAATATAAACAGCGCTCCAGGCAGCAATAGCCCCTGAAGTTGTGCCTGACTCCATATTCTCTGACCCGTCAGCAGTCTCGGGGCTGTGCTGGTGGGAGGGAGTGAGGGGCCAAGGCTTTGTTGGTGGCCCGGTGTGAGTGGGGCTCTGCTGGCCTTTCTGCAGGAGTTGCCAGGCTGCCACCTGTAAAGAAGAGGATGTGTCACCCATACCTTCTGATGGAATTTCTCTCCGGACAGAGGTGAGGAAGGAAAAAAGCAGTGGGGGCCGGGACAGGAAGGGTATCTCAGGCAGGGCAATAGAAAGCTTCCAGAAGAGCGCCCGGGGCCAGGACCATCCTGGCTGGCCTGCAGGCACCAAGTTGGCCTGCGTGCTGTCGCTGGGGTGGCTCCAGGGCCCTTCCTCTAGGCTTTCAAGCCCTTGTACATATTCAGGTGTTTTACCTGGGAAGGGTGGGAACAGTTCAGCAGCAGCTGGCCTGGGGCTCAGCTCACGTTTACTCACAGATGCCTCAGCACGGTCCCCCAGCTTTGCAATGAGGACGCTCCTTGCATGGGGGGTGGGTTGCTGGCTGTATGGGAGGTGATTCCCCACCTCTGACCAATTTCAGAATTGTTTACCGCTGGAGCAAGTGCCCTGATAGGGTTTCCCTCTGTATAACTGGTGGGTTCAGGTTTTTTTTTCTTTTATGGTTCAAGTTAGATTTGATTCCTCTTTTATGTATTTATAGATATCAGCATGGAAATAATTCATTCCTATAAATACATCTGTGTGAAGGGAATAACTTTTTTCTGTTTTATTGTAAAATTTTATTTTTTAAAATTTTGAAATTTAATTTTATTTATTTTTTTATACAGCAGGTTATTATTAGTTATGTATTTTATGCATATACATGTATACAGGTCAATCCCAATCTCCCAACTCATCCCACCACCACCACCCCATGTCTTCCCACACTTGGTGTCCATACGTTTGTTCTCTACCTCTGTGTCTCTTTCTTCCCTGCAAACCAGTTCATCTGTACCATTTTTTAGGTTCCACATATATGCATTAATATACAATATTTGTTTTCCTCTTTCTGACTGACTTCATTCTGTATGACAGTCTCTAGATCCATCGATGTCTCTACAAATGACCCAGTTTCATTCCTTTTTATGGCTGAGTAATATTGCATTTTATATATGTACCACATCTTTATCCATTCATCTGTCTGTGGGCATTTAGGTTGCTTGCATTACCTGGCTATTGTAAATAGTGCTGCAATGAACATTGTGGTGAATGTGCCTTTTTGATTTATGGTTTTCTCTGGGTATATGCCCAGAAGTGGGATTGCTGGATCAGATGGTAATTCTATTTCTAGTTTTTTAAGGAAACTCCATACTGTTCTCCATAGTGACTGTATCAATTTACATCCCCACCAATAGTGGAAGAGGGCTCCTTTTGTCCACAACCTCCCCAGAATTTGTTGTTTGTACATTTTCTGATGATGCCGATTCTAACAGGTGTGAGGTGATACCTCATTGTAGTTTTGATTTGCATTTCTCTAATACTTAGTGCTGTTGAGCAGCTTTTCATGTGCGTCTTGGCCATCTCTGTGTCTTCTTTGAAGAAACGTCTCTTTAGATCTTCTGCCCATTTTTGTATTGGGTTGTTTGTTTTTTTAATATTAAGCTGCATGAGCTGTTTATATATATATTGGAGATTAAACCTTTTTCCATTGTTTCGTTTGCAACGATTTTCGCCCATTCTGAGGGATGCCTTTTTCCATTCCCGTTTTTTTAACAAAAAAGGAAAGAAAGAAAAAGAAGCAGAACACTAATGTGGGTAAAATATGCCTTTTGAAATGGTCGTTTTGAAATATGGACGTCCTTTGAATTTTTTGGTCGATATGTGAACCCAGGATTTGTTTTCAGGGCAGGTGTCATTTACAGGCCTGCAATGATTTTGAATATCAACTGACCCTTAGCGCTGGGATTAAAGCTGCTGTTGCGTGAAACGGCCACAAGGTGGCAGCAGTTCTCCCTTACCTAATCTGGTTACTACAGCAACAGAGCCTCAATGGAGGTCGTGTTCTAGAATGGAATTTAGAATGGGATGTGCCAGGAGAAAGCCCCTCAAGTTTGTCTCACTACATCTTGTTCGTGTTTTTAATTTTTTTTTTTATTTTCTATTACAGCAAGTTTGATTACAATGTTTGGCTTGTTGTAGGTCTGGAAGATGTGGTTCTTTTACACATATACAGATGTCTGTTCTTCCTGGGATCCTTTTCCCATGTACGTTAGGACAGAATGTTGAGTAGTCTTCTCTTGGTATTCCGTAGGTCTTTGGTGATTATATATGTCACCTGTGTTGGATTATGTCTGTTAACCCCGATATCATAATGAAACCAATCCTCACACCTTTCCATTGGTGAACCATAAGTTTGTTTAATGAATCTGTGATTGCCCTTCTCCGTGGAAATATCTGCCGTGGTTTCCATTTTTAGGTAACACCTATAAGTGATATGATACGATATGTGTCTTTCACTTTCTGACTTACTCCAAGTCACGTGATTACCTCTAGACTCATCTACGGGGCTGCAAATGGCATTGTGTCCTTTTTTTCCTTGGCTTCTATTCTGCCTTAGCGAGGTCCATTTTCAACAATGTGATTCCCTGAGGGTTGTGGATTAGCTGACCTGGGCAGCCTTACCCTGCCGGCCGGCCCTCCCCAGATGTGCCTGGTTGAGGTCAATATAAACAGCGCTCCAGGCAGCAATAGCCCCTGAAGTTGTGCCTGACTCCATATTCTCTGACCCGTCAGCAGTCTCGGGGCTGTGCTGGTGGGAGGGAGTGAGGGGCCAAGGCTTTGTTGGTGGCCCGGTGTGAGTGGGGCTCTGCTGGCCTTTCTGCAGGAGTTGCCAGGCTGCCACCTGTAAAGAAGAGGATGTGTCACCCATACCTTCTGATGGAATTTCTCTCCGGACAGAGGTGAGGAAGGAAAAAAGCAGTGGGGGCCGGGACAGGAAGGGTATCTCAGGCAGGGCAATAGAAAGCTTCCAGAAGAGCGCCCGGGGCCAGGACCATCCTGGCTGGCCTGCAGGCACCAAGTTGGCCTGCGTGCTGTCGCTGGGGTGGCTCCAGGGCCCTTCCTCTAGGCTTTCAAGCCCTTGTACATATTCAGGTGTTTTACCTGGGAAGGGTGGGAACAGTTCAGCAGCAGCTGGCCTGGGGCTCAGCTCACGTTTACTCACAGATGCCTCAGCACGGTCCCCCAGCTTTGCAATGAGGACGCTCCTTGCATGGGGGGTGGGTTGCTGGCTGTATGGGAGGTGATTCCCCACCTCTGACCAATTTCAGAATTGTTTACCGCTGGAGCAAGTGCCCTGATAGGGTTTCCCTCTGTATAACTGGTGGGTTCAGGTTTTTTTTTCTTTTATGGTTCAAGTTAGATTTGATTCCTCTTTTATGTATTTATAGATATCAGCATGGAAATAATTCATTCCTATAAATACATCTGTGTGAAGGGAATAACTTTTTTCTGTTTTATTGTAAAATTTTATTTTTTTAAATTTTGAAATTTAATTTTATTTATTTTTTTATACAGCAGGTTATTATTAGTTATGTATTTTATGCATATACATGTATACAGGTCAATCCCAATCTCCCAACTCATCCCACCACCACCACCCCATGTCTTCCCACACTTGGTGTCCATACGTTTGTTCTCTACCTCTGTGTCTCTTTCTTCCCTGCAAACCAGTTCATCTGTACCATTTTTTAGGTTCCACATATATGCATTAATATACAATATTTGTTTTCCTCTTTCTGACTGACTTCATTCTGTATGACAGTCTCTAGATCCATCGATGTCTCTACAAATGACCCAGTTTCATTCCTTTTTATGGCTGAGTAATATTGCATTTTATATATGTACCACATCTTTATCCATTCATCTGTCTGTGGGCATTTAGGTTGCTTGCATTACCTGGCTATTGTAAATAGTGCTGCAATGAACATTGTGGTGAATGTGCCTTTTTGATTTATGGTTTTCTCTGGGTATATGCCCAGAAGTGGGATTGCTGGATCAGATGGTAATTCTATTTCTAGTTTTTTAAGGAAACTCCATACTGTTCTCCATAGTGACTGTATCAATTTACATCCCCACCAATAGTGGAAGAGGGCTCCTTTTGTCCACACCCTCCCCAGAATTTGTTGTTTGTAGATTTTCTGATGATGCCGATTCTAACAGGTGTGAGGTGATACCTCATTGTAGTTTTGATTTGCATTTCTCTAATACTTAGTGCTGTTGAGCAGCTTTTCATGTGCGTCTTGGCCATCTCTGTGTCTTCTTTGAAGAAACGTCTCTTTAGATCTTCTGCCCATTTTTGTATTGGGTTGTTTGTTTTTTTAATATTAAGCTGCATGAGCTGTTTATATATATATTGGAGATTAAACCTTTTTCCATTGTTTCGTTTGCAACGATTTTCGCCCATTCTGAGGGATGCCTTTTTCCATTCCCGTTTTTTTAACAAAAAAGGAAAGAAAGAAAAAGAAGCAGAACACTAATGTGGGTAAAATATGCCTTTTGAAATGGTCGTTTTGAAATATGGACGTCCTTTGAATTTTTTGGTCGATATGTGAACCCAGGATTTGTTTTCAGGGCAGGTGTCATTTACAGGCCTGCAATGATTTTGAATATCAACTGACCCTTAGCGCTGGGATTAAAGCTGCTGTTGCGTGAAACGGCCACAAGGTGGCAGAAGTTCTCCCTTACCTAATCTGGTTACTACAGCAACAGAGCCTCAATGGAGGTCGTGTTCTAGAATGGAATTTAGAATGGGATGTGCCAGGAGAAAGCCCCTCAAGTTTGTCTCACTACATCTTGTTCGTGTTTTTAATTTTTTTTTTTTATTTTCTATTACAGCAAGTTTGATTACAATGTTTGGCTTGTTGTAGGTCTGGAAGATGTGGTTCTTTTACACATATACAGATGTCTGTTCTTCCTGGGATCCTTTTCCCATGTACGTTAGGACAGAATGTTGAGTAGTCTTCTCTTGGTATTCCGTAGGTCTTTGGTGATTATATATGTCACCTGTGTTGGATTATGTCTGTTAACCCCGATATCATAATGAAACCAATCCTCACACCTTTCCATTGGTGAACCATAAGTTTGTTTAATGAATCTGTGATTGCCCTTCTCCGTGGAAATATCTGCCGTGGTTTCCATTTTTAGGTAACACCTATAAGTGATATGATACGATATGTGTCTTTCACTTTCTGACTTACTCCAAGTCACGTGATTACCTCTAGACTCATCTACGGGGCTGCAAATGGCATTGTGTCCTTTTTTTCCTTGGCTTCTATTCTGCCTTAGCGAGGTCCATTTTCAACAATGTGATTCCCTGAGGGTTGTGGATTAGCTGACCTGGGCAGCCTTACCCTGCCGGCCGGCCCTCCCCAGATGTGCCTGGTTGAGGTCAATATAAACAGCGCTCCAGGCAGCAATAGCCCCTGAAGTTGTGCCTGACTCCATATTCTCTGACCCGTCAGCAGTCTCGGGGCTGTGCTGGTGGGAGGGAGTGAGGGGCCAAGGCTTTGTTGGTGGCCCGGTGTGAGTGGGGCTCTGCTGGCCTTTCTGCAGGAGTTGCCAGGCTGCCACCTGTAAAGAAGAGGATGTGTCACCCATACCTTCTGATGGAATTTCTCTCCGGACAGAGGTGAGGAAGGAAAAAAGCAGTGGGGGCCGGGACAGGAAGGGTATCTCAGGCAGGGCAATAGAAAGCTTCCAGAAGAGCGCCCGGGGCCAGGACCATCCTGGCTGGCCTGCAGGCACCAAGTTGGCCTGCGTGCTGTCGCTGGGGTGGCTCCAGGGCCCTTCCTCTAGGCTTTCAAGCCCTTGTACATATTCAGGTGTTTTACCTGGGAAGGGTGGGAACAGTTCAGCAGCAGCTGGCCTGGGGCTCAGCTCACGTTTACTCACAAATGCCTCAGCACGGTCCCCCAGCTTTGCAATGAGGACGCTCCTTGCATGGGGGGTGGGTTGCTGGCTGTATGGGAGGTGATTCCCCACCTCTGACCAATTTCAGAATTGTTTACCGCTGGAGCAAGTGCCCTGATAGGGTTTCCCTCTGTATAACTGGTGGGTTCAGGTTTTTTTTTCTTTTATGGTTCAAGTTAGATTTGATTCCTCTTTTATGTATTTATAGATATCAGCATGGAAATAATTCATTCCTATAAATACATCTGTGTGAAGGGAATAACTTTTTTCTGTTTTATTGTAAAATTTTATTTTTTTAAATTTTGAAATTTAATTTTATTTATTTTTTTATACAGCAGGTTATTATTAGTTATGTATTTTATGCATATACATGTATACAGGTCAATCCCAATCTCCCAACTCATCCCACCACCACCACCCCATGTCTTCCCACACTTGGTGTCCATACGTTTGTTCTCTACCTCTGTGTCTCTTTCTTCCCTGCAAACCAGTTCATCTGTACCATTTTTTAGGTTCCACATATATGCATTAATATACAATATTTGTTTTCCTCTTTCTGACTGACTTCATTCTGTATGACAGTCTCTAGATCCATCGATGTCTCTACAAATGACCCAGTTTCATTCCTTTTTATGGCTGAGTAATATTGCATTTTATATATGTACCACATCTTTATCCATTCATCTGTCTGTGGGCATTTAGGTTGCTTGCATTACCTGGCTATTGTAAATAGTGCTGCAATGAACATTGTGGTGAATGTGCCTTTTTGATTTATGGTTTTCTCTGGGTATATGCCCAGAAGTGGGATTGCTGGATCAGATGGTAATTCTATTTCTAGTTTTTTAAGGAAACTCCATACTGTTCTCCATAGTGACTGTATCAATTTACATCCCCACCAATAGTGGAAGAGGGCTCCTTTTGTCCACAACCTCCCCAGAATTTGTTGTTTGTACATTTTCTGATGATGCCGATTCTAACAGGTGTGAGGTGATACCTCATTGTAGTTTTGATTTGCATTTCTCTAATACTTAGTGCTGTTGAGCAGATTTTCATGTGCGTCTTGGCCATCTCTGTGTCTTCTTTGAAGAAACGTCTCTTTAGATCTTCTGCCCATTTTTGTATTGGGTTGTTTGTTTTTTTAATATTAAGCTGCATGAGCTGTTTATATATATATTGGAGATTAAACCTTTTTCCATTGTTTCGTTTGCAACGATTTTCGCCCATTCTGAGGGATGCCTTTTTCCATTCCCGTTTTTTTAACAAAAAAGGAAAGAAAGAAAAAGAAGCAGAACACTAATGTGGGTAAAATATGCCTTTTGAAATGGTCGTTTTGAAATATGGACGTCCTTTGAATTTTTTGGTCGATATGGGAACCCAGGATTTGTTTTCAGGGCAGGTGTCATTTACAGGCCTGCAATGATTTTGAATATCAACTGACCCTTAGCGCTGGGATTAAAGCTGCTGTTGCGTGAAACGGCCACAAGGTGGCAGCAGTTCTCCCTTACCTAATCTGGTTACTACAGCAACAGAGCCTCAATGGAGGTCGTGTTCTAGAATGGAATTTAGAATGGGATGTGCCAGGAGAAAGCCCCTCAAGTTTGTCTCACTACATCTTGTTCGTGTTTTTAATTTTTTTTTTTTATTTTCTATTACAGCAAGTTTGATTACAATGTTTGGCTTGTTGTAGGTCTGGAAGATGTGGTTCTTTTACACATATACAGATGTCTGTTCTTCCTGGGATCCTTTTCCCATGTACGTTAGGACAGAATGTTGAGTAGTCTTCTCTTGGTATTCCGTAGGTCTTTGGTGATTATATATGTCACCTGTGTTGGATTATGTCTGTTAACCCCGATATCATAATGAAACCAATCCTCACACCTTTCCATTGGTGAACCATAAGTTTGTTTAATGAATCTGTGATTGCCCTTCTCCGTGGAAATATCTGCCGTGGTTTCCATTTTTAGGTAACACCTATAAGTGATATGATACGATATGTGTCTTTCACTTTCTGACTTACTCCAAGTCACGTGATTACCTCTAGACTCATCTACGGGGCTGCAAATGGCATTGTGTCCTTTTTTTCCTTGGCTTCTATTCTGCCTTAGCGAGGTCCATTTTCAACAATGTGATTCCCTGAGGGTTGTGGATTAGCTGACCTGGGCAGCCTTACCCTGCCGGCCGGCCCTCCCCAGATGTGCCTGGTTGAGGTCAATATAAACAGCGCTCCAGGCAGCAATAGCCCCTGAAGTTGTGCCTGACTCCATATTCTCTGACCCGTCAGCAGTCTCGGGGCTGTGCTGGTGGGAGGGAGTGAGGGGCCAAGGCTTTGTTGGTGGCCCGGTGTGAGTGGGGCTCTGCTGGCCTTTCTGCAGGAGTTGCCAGGCTGCCACCTGTAAAGAAGAGGATGTGTCACCCATACCTTCTGATGGAATTTCTCTCCGGACAGAGGTGAGGAAGGAAAAAAGCAGTGGGGGCCGGGACAGGAAGGGTATCTCAGGCAGGGCAATAGAAAGCTTCCAGAAGAGCGCCCGGGGCCAGGACCATCCTGGCTGGCCTGCAGGCACCAAGTTGGCCTGCGTGCTGTCGCTGGGGTGGCTCCAGGGCCCTTCCTCTAGGCTTTCAAGCCCTTGTACATATTCAGGTGTTTTACCTGGGAAGGGTGGGAACAGTTCAGCAGCAACTGGCCTGGGGCTCAGCTCACGTTTACTCACAGATGCCTCAGCACGGTCCCCCAGCTTTGCAATGAGGACGCTCCTTGCATGGGGGGTGGGTTGCTGGCTGTATGGGAGGTGATTCCCCACCTCTGACCAATTTCAGAATTGTTTACCGCTGGAGCAAGTGCCCTGATAGGGTTTCCCTCTGTATAACTGGTGGGTTCAGGTTTTTTTTTCTTTTATGGTTCAAGTTAGATTTGATTCCTCTTTTATGTATTTATAGATATCAGCATGGAAATAATTCATTCCTATAAATACATCTGTGTGAAGGGAATAACTTTTTTCTGTTTTATTGTAAAATTTTATTTTTTTAAATTTTGAAATTTAATTTTATTTATTTTTTTATACAGCAGGTTATTATTAGTTATGTATTTTATGCATATACATGTATACAGGTCAATCCCAATCTCCCAACTCATCCCACCACCACCACCCCATGTCTTCCCACACTTGGTGTCCATACGTTTGTTCTCTACCTCTGTGTCTCTTTCTTCCCTGCAAACCAGTTCATCTGTACCATTTTTTAGGTTCCACATATATGCATTAATATACAATATTTGTTTTCCTCTTTCTGACTGACTTCATTCTGTATGACAGTCTCTAGATCCATCGATGTCTCTACAAATGACCCAGTTTCATTCCTTTTTATGGCTGAGTAATATTGCATTTTATATATGTACCACATCTTTATCCATTCATCTGTCTGTGGGCATTTAGGTTGCTTGCATTACCTGGCTATTGTAAATAGTGCTGCAATGAACATTGTGGTGAATGTGCCTTTTTGATTTATGGTTTTCTCTGGGTATATGCCCAGAAGTGGGATTGCTGGATCAGATGGTAATTCTATTTCTAGTTTTTTAAGGAAACTCCATACTGTTCTCCATAGTGACTGTATCAATTTACATCCCCACCAATAGTGGAAGAGGGCTCCTTTTGTCCACAACCTCCCCAGAATTTGTTGTTTGTACATTTTCTGATGATGCCGATTCTAACAGGTGTGAGGTGATACCTCATTGTAGTTTTGATTTGCATTTCTCTAATACTTAGTGCTGTTGAGCAGCTTTTCATGTGCGTCTTGGCCATCTCTGTGTCTTCTTTGAAGAAACGTCTCTTTAGATCTTCTGCCCATTTTTGTATTGGGTTGTTTGTTTTTTTAATATTAAGCTGCATGAGCTGTTTATATATATATTGGAGATTAAACCTTTTTCCATTGTTTCGTTTGCAACGATTTTCGCCCATTCTGAGGGATGCCTTTTTCCATTCCCGTTTTTTTAACAAAAAAGGAAAGAAAGAAAAAGAAGCAGAACACTAATGTGGGTAAAATATGCCTTTTGAAATGGTCGTTTTGAAATATGGACGTCCTTTGAATTTTTTGGTCGATATGTGAACCCAGGATTTGTTTTCAGGGCAGGTGTCATTTACAGGCCTGCAATGATTTTGAATATCAACTGACCCTTAGCGCTGGGATTAAAGCTGCTGTTGCGTGAAACGGCCACAAGGTGGCAGCAGTTCTCCCTTACCTAATCTGGTTACTACAGCAACAGAGCCTCAATGGAGGTCGTGTTCTAGAATGGAATTTAGAATGGGATGTGCCAGGAGAAAGCCCCTCAAGTTTGTCTCACTACATCTTGTTCGTGTTTTTAATTTTTTTTTTTTATTTTCTATTACAGCAAGTTTGATTACAATGTTTGGCTTGTTGTAGGTCTGGAAGATGTGGTTCTTTTACACATATACAGATGTCTGTTCTTCCTGGGATCCTTTTCCCATGTACGTTAGGACAGAATGTTGAGTAGTCTTCTCTTGGTATTCCGTAGGTCTTTGGTGATTATATATGTCACCTGTGTTGGATTATGTCTGTTAACCCCGATATCATAATGAAACCAATCCTCACACCTTTCCATTGGTGAACCATAAGTTTGTTTAATGAATCTGTGATTGCCCTTCTCCGTGGAAATATCTGCCGTGGTTTCCATTTTTAGGTAACACCTATAAGTGATATGATACGATATGTGTCTTTCACTTTCTGACTTACTCCAAGTCACGTGATTACCTCTAGACTCATCTACGGGGCTGCAAATGGCATTGTGTCCTTTTTTTCCTTGGCTTCTATTCTGCCTTAGCGAGGTCCATTTTCAACAATGTGATTCCCTGAGGGTTGTGGATTAGCTGACCTGGGCAGCCTTACCCTGCCGGCCGGCCCTCCCCAGATGTGCCTGGTTGAGGTCAATATAAACAGCGCTCCAGGCAGCAATAGCCCCTGAAGTTGTGCCTGACTCCATATTCTCTGACCCGTCAGCAGTCTCGGGGCTGTGCTGGTGGGAGGGAGTGAGGGGCCAAGGCTTTGTTGGTGGCCCGGTGTGAGTGGGGCTCTGCTGGCCTTTCTGCAGGAGTTGCCAGGCTGCCACCTGTAAAGAAGAGGATGTGTCACCCATACCTTCTGATGGAATTTCTCTCCGGACAGAGGTGAGGAAGGAAAAAAGCAGTGGGGGCCGGGACAGGAAGGGTATCTCAGGCAGGGCAATAGAAAGCTTCCAGAAGAGCGCCCGGGGCCAGGACCATCCTGGCTGGCCTGCAGGCACCAAGTTGGCCTGCGTGCTGTCGCTGGGGTGGCTCCAGGGCCCTTCCTCTAGGCTTTCAAGCCCTTGTACATATTCAGGTGTTTTACCTGGGAAGGGTGGGAACAGTTCAGCAGCAGCTGGCCTGGGGCTCAGCTCACGTTTACTCACAGATGCCTCAGCACGGTCCCCCAGCTTTGCAATGAGGACGCTCCTTGCATGGGGGGTGGGTTGCTGGCTGTATGGGAGGTGATTCCCCACCTCTGACCAATTTCAGAATTGTTTACCGCTGGAGCAAGTGCCCTGATAGGGTTTCCCTCTGTATAACTGGTGGGTTCAGGTTTTTTTTTCTTTTATGGTTCAAGTTAGATTTGATTCCTCTTTTATGTATTTATAGATATCAGCATGGAAATAATTCATTCCTATAAATACATCTGTGTGAAGGGAATAACTTTTTTCTGTTTTATTGTAAAATTTTATTTTTTTAAATTTTGAAATTTAATTTTATTTATTTTTTTATACAGCAGGTTATTATTAGTTATGTATTTTATGCATATACATGTATACAGGTCAATCCCAATCTCCCAACTCATCCCACCACCACCACCCCATGTCTTCCCACACTTGGTGTCCATACGTTTGTTCTCTACCTCTGTGTCTCTTTCTTCCCTGCAAACCAGTTCATCTGTACCATTTTTTAGGTTCCACATATATGCATTAATATACAATATTTGTTTTCCTCTTTCTGACTGACTTCATTCTGTATGACAGTCTCTAGATCCATCGATGTCTCTACAAATGACCCAGTTTCATTCCTTTTTATGGCTGAGTAATATTGCATTTTATATATGTACCACATCTTTATCCATTCATCTGTCTGTGGGCATTTAGGTTGCTTGCATTACCTGGCTATTGTAAATAGTGCTGCAATGAACATTGTGGTGAATGTGCCTTTTTGATTTATGGTTTTCTCTGGGTATATGCCCAGAAGTGGGATTGCTGGATCAGATGGTAATTCTATTTCTAGTTTTTTAAGGAAACTCCATACTGTTCTCCATAGTGACTGTATCAATTTACATCCCCACCAATAGTGGAAGAGGGCTCCTTTTGTCCACAACCTCCCCAGAATTTGTTGTTTGTACATTTTCTGATGATGCCGATTCTAACAGGTGTGAGGTGATACCTCATTGTAGTTTTGATTTGAATTTCTCTAATACTTAGTGCTGTTGAGCAGCTTTTCATGTGCGTCTTGGCCATCTCTGTGTCTTCTTTGAAGAAACGTCTCTTTAGATCTTCTGCCCATTTTTGTATTGGGTTGTTTGTTTTTTTAATATTAAGCTGCATGAGCTGTTTATATATATATTGGAGATTAAACCTTTTTCCATTGTTTCGTTTGCAACGATTTTCGCCCATTCTGAGGGATGCCTTTTTCCATTCCCGTTTTTTTAACAAAAAAGGAAAGAAAGAAAAAGAAGCAGAACACTAATGTGGGTAAAATATGCCTTTTGAAATGGTCGTTTTGAAATATGGACGTCCTTTGAATTTTTTGGTCGATATGGGAACCCAGGATTTGTTTTCAGGGCAGGTGTCATTTACAGGCCTGCAATGATTTTGAATATCAACTGACCCTTAGCGCTGGGATTAAAGCTGCTGTTGCGTGAAACGGCCACAAGGTGGCAGCAGTTCTCCCTTACCTAATCTGGTTACTACAGCAACAGAGCCTCAATGGAGGTCGTGTTCTAGAATGGAATTTAGAATGGGATGTGCCAGGAGAAAGCCCCTCAAGTTTGTCTCACTACATCTTGTTCGTGTTTTTAATTTTTTTTTTTATTTTCTATTACAGCAAGTTTGATTACAATGTTTGGCTTGTTGTAGGTCTGGAAGATGTGGTTCTTTTACACATATACAGATGTCTGTTCTTCCTGGGATCCTTTTCCCAT
Source organism: Mesoplodon densirostris (assembly GCF_025265405.1). Taxonomy (NCBI): domain Eukaryota; kingdom Metazoa; phylum Chordata; class Mammalia; order Artiodactyla; family Ziphiidae; genus Mesoplodon; species Mesoplodon densirostris. The sequence goes on from NC_082670.1 coordinate 51,367,648, forward strand.
GTACGTTAGGACAGAATGTTGAGTAGTCTTCTCTTGGTATTCCGTAGGTCTTTGGTGATTATATATGTCACCTGTGTTGGATTATGTCTGTTAACCCCGATATCATAATGAAACCAATCCTCACACCTTTCCATTGGTGAACCATAAGTTTGTTTAATGAATCTGTGATTGCCCTTCTCCGTGGAAATATCTGCCGTGGTTTCCATTTTTAGGTAACACCTATAAGTGATATGATACGATATGTGTCTTTCACTTTCTGACTTACTCCAAGTCACGTGATTACCTCTAGACTCATCTACGGGGCTGCAAATGGCATTGTGTCCTTTTTTTCCTTGGCTTCTATTCTGCCTTAGCGAGGTCCATTTTCAACAATGTGATTCCCTGAGGGTTGTGGATTAGCTGACCTGGGCAGCCTTACCCTGCCGGCCGGCCCTCCCCAGATGTGCCTGGTTGAGGTCAATATAAACAGCGCTCCAGGCAGCAATAGCCCCTGAAGTTGTGCCTGACTCCATATTCTCTGACCCGTCAGCAGTCTCGGGGCTGTGCTGGTGGGAGGGAGTGAGGGGCCAAGGCTTTGTTGGTGGCCCGGTGTGAGTGGGGCTCTGCTGGCCTTTCTGCAGGAGTTGCCAGGCTGCCACCTGTAAAGAAGAGGATGTGTCACCCATACCTTCTGATGGAATTTCTCTCCGGACAGAGGTGAGGAAGGAAAAAAGCAGTGGGGGCCGGGACAGGAAGGGTATCTCAGGCAGGGCAATAGAAAGCTTCCAGAAGAGCGCCCGGGGCCAGGACCATCCTGGCTGGCCTGCAGGCACCAAGTTGGCCTGCGTGCTGTCGCTGGGGTGGCTCCAGGGCCCTTCCTCTAGGCTTTCAAGCCCTTGTACATATTCAGGTGTTTTACCTGGGAAGGGTGGGAACAGTTCAGCAGCAGCTGGCCTGGGGCTCAGCTCACGTTTACTCACAGATGCCTCAGCACGGTCCCCCAGCTTTGCAATGAGGACGCTCCTTGCATGGGGGGTGGGTTGCTGGCTGTATGGGAGGTGATTCCCCACCTCTGACCAATTTCAGAATTGTTTACCGCTGGAGCAAGTGCCCTGATAGGGTTTCCCTCTGTATAACTGGTGGGTTCAGGTTTTTTTTTCTTTTATGGTTCAAGTTAGATTTGATTCCTCTTTTATGTATTTATAGATATCAGCATGGAAATAATTCATTCCTATAAATACATCTGTGTGAAGGGAATAACTTTTTTCTGTTTTATTGTAAAATTTTATTTTTTTAAATTTTGAAATTTAATTTTATTTATTTTTTTATACAGCAGGTTATTATTAGTTATGTATTTTATGCATATACATGTATACAGGTCAATCCCAATCTCCCAACTCATCCCACCACCACCACCCCATGTCTTCCCACACTTGGTGTCCATACGTTTGTTCTCTACCTCTGTGTCTCTTTCTTCCCTGCAAACCAGTTCATCTGTACCATTTTTTAGGTTCCACATATATGCATTAATATACAATATTTGTTTTCCTCTTTCTGACTGACTTCATTCTGTATGACAGTCTCTAGATCCATCGATGTCTCTACAAATGACCCAGTTTCATTCCTTTTTATGGCTGAGTAATATTGCATTTTATATATGTACCACATCTTTATCCATTCATCTGTCTGTGGGCATTTAGGTTGCTTGCATTACCTGGCTATTGTAAATAGTGCTGCAATGAACATTGTGGTGAATGTGCCTTTTTGATTTATGGTTTTCTCTGGGTATATGCCCAGAAGTGGGATTGCTGGATCAGATGGTAATTCTATTTCTAGTTTTTTAAGGAAACTCCATACTGTTCTCCATAGTGACTGTATCAATTTACATCCCCACCAATAGTGGAAGAGGGCTCCTTTTGTCCACAACCTCCCCAGAATTTGTTGTTTGTAGATTTTCTGATGATGCCGATTCTAACAGGTGTGAGGTGATACCTCATTGTAGTTTTGATTTGCATTTCTCTAATACTTAGTGCTGTTGAGCAGCTTTTCATGTGCGTCTTGGCCATCTCTGTGTCTTCTTTGAAGAAACGTCTCTTTAGATCTTCTGCCCATTTTTGTATTGGGTTGTTTGTTTTTTTAATATTAAGCTGCATGAGCTGTTTATATATATATTGGAGATTAAACCTTTTTCCATTGTTTCGTTTGCAACGATTTTCGCCCATTCTGAGGGATGCCTTTTTCCATTCCCGTTTTTTTAACAAAAAAGGAAAGAAAGAAAAAGAAGCAGAACACTAATGTGGGTAAAATATGCCTTTTGAAATGGTCGTTTTGAAATATGGACGTCCTTTGAATTTTTTGGTCGATATGTGAACCCAGGATTTGTTTTCAGGGCAGGTGTCATTTACAGGCCTGCAATGATTTTGAATATCAACTGACCCTTAGCGCTGGGATTAAAGCTGCTGTTGCGTGAAACGGCCACAAGGTGGCAGCAGTTCTCCCTTACCTAATCTGGTTACTACAGCAACAGAGCCTCAATGGAGGTCGTGTTCTAGAATGGAATTTAGAATGGGATGTGCCAGGAGAAAGCCCCTCAAGTTTGTCTCACTACATCTTGTTCGTGTTTTTAATTTTTTTTTTTATTTTCTATTACAGCAAGTTTGATTACAATGTTTGGCTTGTTGTAGGTCTGGAAGATGTGGTTCTTTTACACATATACAGATGTCTGTTCTTCCTGGGATCCTTTTCCCATGTACGTTAGGACAGAATGTTGAGTAGTCTTCTCTTGGTATTCCGTAGGTCTTTGGTGATTATATATGTCACCTGTGTTGGATTATGTCTGTTAACCCCGATATCATAATGAAACCAATCCTCACACCTTTCCATTGGTGAACCATAAGTTTGTTTAATGAATCTGTGATTGCCCTTCTCCGTGGAAATATCTGCCGTGGTTTCCATTTTTAGGTAACACCTATAAGTGATATGATACGATATGTGTCTTTCACTTTCTGACTTACTCCAAGTCACGTGATTACCTCTAGACTCATCTACGGGGCTGCAAATGGCATTGTGTCCTTTTTTTCCTTGGCTTCTATTCTGCCTTAGCGAGGTCCATTTTCAACAATGTGATTCCCTGAGGGTTGTGGATTAGCTGACCTGGGCAGCCTTACCCTGCCGGCCGGCCCTCCCCAGATGTGCCTGGTTGAGGTCAATATAAACAGCGCTCCAGGCAGCAATAGCCCCTGAAGTTGTGCCTGACTCCATATTCTCTGACCCGTCAGCAGTCTCGGGGCTGTGCTGGTGGGAGGGAGTGAGGGGCCAAGGCTTTGTTGGTGGCCCGGTGTGAGTGGGGCTCTGCTGGCCTTTCTGCAGGAGTTGCCAGGCTGCCACCTGTAAAGAAGAGGATGTGTCACCCATACCTTCTGATGGAATTTCTCTCCGGACAGAGGTGAGGAAGGAAAAAAGCAGTGGGGGCCGGGACAGGAAGGGTATCTCAGGCAGGGCAATAGAAAGCTTCCAGAAGAGCGCCCGGGGCCAGGACCATCCTGGCTGGCCTGCAGGCACCAAGTTGGCCTGCGTGCTGTCGCTGGGGTGGCTCCAGGGCCCTTCCTCTAGGCTTTCAAGCCCTTGTACATATTCAGGTGTTTTACCTGGGAAGGGTGGGAACAGTTCAGCAGCAGCTGGCCTGGGGCTCAGCTCACGTTTACTCACAGATGCCTCAGCACGGTCCCCCAGCTTTGCAATGAGGACGCTCCTTGCATGGGGGGTGGGTTGCTGGCTGTATGGGAGGTGATTCCCCACCTCTGACCAATTTCAGAATTGTTTACCGCTGGAGCAAGTGCCCTGATAGGGTTTCCCTCTGTATAACTGGTGGGTTCAGGTTTTTTTTTCTTTTATGGTTCAAGTTAGATTTGATTCCTCTTTTATGTATTTATAGATATCAGCATGGAAAGAATTCATTCCTATAAATACATCTGTGTGAAGGGAATAACTTTTTTCTGTTTTATTGTAAAATTTTATTTTTTAAAATTTTGAAATTTAATTTTATTTATTTTTTTATACAGCAGGTTATTATTAGTTATGTATTTTATGCATATACATGTATACAGGTCAATCCCAATCTCCCAACTCATCCCACCACCACCACCCCATGTCTTCCCACACTTGGTGTCCATACGTTTGTTCTCTACCTCTGTGTCTCTTTCTTCCCTGCAAACCAGTTCATCTGTACCATTTTTTAGGTTCCACATATATGCATTAATATACAATATTTGTTTTCCTCTTTCTGACTGACTTCATTCTGTATGACAGTCTCTAGATCCATCGATGTCTCTACAAATGACCCAGTTTCATTCCTTTTTATGGCTGAGTAATATTGCATTTTATATATGTACCACATCTTTATCCATTCATCTGTCTGTGGGCATTTAGGTTGCTTGCATTACCTGGCTATTGTAAATAGTGCTGCAATGAACATTGTGGTGAATGTGCCTTTTTGATTTATGGTTTTCTCTGGGTATATGCCCAGAAGTGGGATTGCTGGATCAGATGGTAATTCTATTTCTAGTTTTTTAAGGAAACTCCATACTGTTCTCCATAGTGACTGTATCAATTTACATCCCCACCAATAGTGGAAGAGGGCTCCTTTTGTCCACAACCTCCCCAGAATTTGTTGTTTGTACATTTTCTGATGATGCCGATTCTAACAGGTGTGAGGTGATACCTCATTGTAGTTTTGATTTGCATTTCTCTAATACTTAGTGCTGTTGAGCAGCTTTTCATGTGCGTCTTGGCCATCTCTGTGTCTTCTTTGAAGAAACGTCTCTTTAGATCTTCTGCCCATTTTTGTATTGGGTTGTTTGTTTTTTTAATATTAAGCTGCATGAGCTGTTTATATATATATTGGAGATTAAACCTTTTTCCATTGTTTCGTTTGCAACGATTTTCGCCCATTCTGAGGGATGCCTTTTTCCATTCCCGTTTTTTTAACAAAAAAGGAAAGAAAGAAAAAGAAGCAGAACACTAATGTGGGTAAAATATGCCTTTTGAAATGGTCGTTTTGAAATATGGACGTCCTTTGAATTTTTTGGTCGATATGTGAACCCAGGATTTGTTTTCAGGGCAGGTGTCATTTACAGGCCTGCAATGATTTTGAATATCAACTGACCCTTAGCGCTGGGATTAAAGCTGCTGTTGCGTGAAACGGCCACAAGGTGGCAGCAGTTCTCCCTTACCTAATCTGGTTACTACAGCAACAGAGCCTCAATGGAGGTCGTGTTCTAGAATGGAATTTAGAATGGGATGTGCCAGGAGAAAGCCCCTCAAGTTTGTCTCACTACATCTTGTTCGTGTTTTTAATTTTTTTTTTATTTTCTATTACAGCAAGTTTGATTACAATGTTTGGCTTGTTGTAGGTCTGGAAGATGTGGTTCTTTTACACATATACAGATGTCTGTTCTTCCTGGGATCCTTTTCCCATGTACGTTAGGACAGAATGTTGAGTAGTCTTCTCTTGGTATTCCGTAGGTCTTTGGTGATTATATATGTCACCTGTGTTGGATTATGTCTGTTAACCCCGATATCATAATGAAACCAATCCTCACACCTTTCCATTGGTGAACCATAAGTTTGTTTAATGAATCTGTGATTGCCCTTCTCCGTGGAAATATCTGCCGTGGTTTCCATTTTTAGGTAACACCTATAAGTGATATGATACGATATGTGTCTTTCACTTTCTGACTTACTCCAAGTCACGTGATTACCTCTAGACTCATCTACGGGGCTGCAAATGGCATTGTGTCCTTTTTTTCCTTGGCTTCTATTCTGCCTTAGCGAGGTCCATTTTCAACAATGTGATTCCCTGAGGGTTGTGGATTAGCTGACCTGGGCAGCCTTACCCTGCCGGCCGGCCCTCCCCAGATGTGCCTGGTTGAGGTCAATATAAACAGCGCTCCAGGCAGCAATAGCCCCTGAAGTTGTGCCTGACTCCATATTCTCTGACCCGTCAGCAGTCTCGGGGCTGTGCTGGTGGGAGGGAGTGAGGGGCCAAGGCTTTGTTGGTGGCCCGGTGTGAGTGGGGCTCTGCTGGCCTTTCTGCAGGAGTTGCCAGGCTGCCACCTGTAAAGAAGAGGATGTGTCACCCATACCTTCTGATGGAATTTCTCTCCGGACAGAGGTGAGGAAGGAAAAAAGCAGTGGGGGCCGGGACAGGAAGGGTATCTCAGGCAGGGCAATAGAAAGCTTCCAGAAGAGCGCCCGGGGCCAGGACCATCCTGGCTGGCCTGCAGGCACCAAGTTGGCCTGCGTGCTGTCGCTGGGGTGGCTCCAGGGCCCTTCCTCTAGGCTTTCAAGCCCTTGTACATATTCAGGTGTTTTACCTGGGAAGGGTGGGAACAGTTCAGCAGCAGCTGGCCTGGGGCTCAGCTCACGTTTACTCACAGATGCCTCAGCACGGTCCCCCAGCTTTGCAATGAGGACGCTCCTTGCATGGGGGGTGGGTTGCTGGCTGTATGGGAGGTGATTCCCCACCTCTGACCAATTTCAGAATTGTTTACCGCTGGAGCAAGTGCCCTGATAGGGTTTCCCTCTGTATAACTGGTGGGTTCAGGTTTTTTTTTCTTTTATGGTTCAAGTTAGATTTGATTCCTCTTTTATGTATTTATAGATATCAGCATGGAAATAATTCATTCCTATAAATACATCTGTGTGAAGGGAATAACTTTTTTCTGTTTTATTGTAAAATTTTATTTTTTTAAATTTTGAAATTTAATTTTATTTATTTTTTTATACAGCAGGTTATTATTAGTTATGTATTTTATGCATATACATGTATACAGGTCAATCCCAATCTCCCAACTCATCCCACCACCACCACCCCATGTCTTCCCACACTTGGTGTCCATACGTTTGTTCTCTACCTCTGTGTCTCTTTCTTCCCTGCAAACCAGTTCATCTGTACCATTTTTTAGGTTCCACATATATGCATTAATATACAATATTTGTTTTCCTCTTTCTGACTGACTTCATTCTGTATGACAGTCTCTAGATCCATCGATGTCTCTACAAATGACCCAGTTTCATTCCTTTTTATGGCTGAGTAATATTGCATTTTATATATGTACCACATCTTTATCCATTCATCTGTCTGTGGGCATTTAGGTTGCTTGCATTACCTGGCTATTGTAAATAGTGCTGCAATGAACATTGTGGTGAATGTGCCTTTTTGATTTATGGTTTTCTCTGGGTATATGCCCAGAAGTGGGATTGCTGGATCAGATGGTAATTCTATTTCTAGTTTTTTAAGGAAACTCCATACTGTTCTCCATAGTGACTGTATCAATTTACATCCCCACCAATAGTGGAAGAGGGCTCCTTTTGTCCACAACCTCCCCAGAATTTGTTGTTTGTAGATTTTCTGATGATGCCGATTCTAACAGGTGTGAGGTGATACCTCATTGTAGTTTTGATTTGCATTTCTCTAATACTTAGTGCTGTTGAGCAGCTTTTCATGTGCGTCTTGGCCATCTCTGTGTCTTCTTTGAAGAAACGTCTCTTTAGATCTTCTGCCCATTTTTGTATTGGGTTGTTTGTTTTTTTAATATTAAGCTGCATGAGCTGTTTATATATATATTGGAGATTAAACCTTTTTCCATTGTTTCGTTTGCAACGATTTTCGCCCATTCTGAGGGATGCCTTTTTCCATTCCCGTTTTTTTAACAAAAAAGGAAAGAAAGAAAAAGAAGCAGAACACTAATGTGGGTAAAATATGCCTTTTGAAATGGTCGTTTTGAAATATGGACGTCCTTTGAATTTTTTGGTCGATATGTGAACCCAGGATTTGTTTTCAGGGCAGGTGTCATTTACAGGCCTGCAATGATTTTGAATATCAACTGACCCTTAGCGCTGGGATTAAAGCTGCTGTTGCGTGAAACGGCCACAAGGTGGCAGCAGTTCTCCCTTACCTAATCTGGTTACTACAGCAACAGAGCCTCAATGGAGGTCGTGTTCTAGAATGGAATTTAGAATGGGATGTGCCAGGAGAAAGCCCCTCAAGTTTGTCTCACTACATCTTGTTCGTGTTTTTAATTTTTTTTTTTATTTTCTATTACAGCAAGTTTGATTACAATGTTTGGCTTGTTGTAGGTCTGGAAGATGTGGTTCTTTTACACATATACAGATGTCTGTTCTTCCTGGGATCCTTTTCCCATGTACGTTAGGACAGAATGTTGAGTAGTCTTCTCTTGGTATTCCGTAGGTCTTTGGTGATTATATATGTCACCTGTGTTGGATTATGTCTGTTAACCCCGATATCATAATGAAACCAATCCTCACACCTTTCCATTGGTGAACCATAAGTTTGTTTAATGAATCTGTGATTGCCCTTCTCCGTGGAAATATCTGCCGTGGTTTCCATTTTTAGGTAACACCTATAAGTGATATGATACGATATGTGTCTTTCACTTTCTGACTTACTCCAAGTCACGTGATTACCTCTAGACTCATCTACGGGGCTGCAAATGGCATTGTGTCCTTTTTTTCCTTGGCTTCTATTCTGCCTTAGCGAGGTCCATTTTCAACAATGTGATTCCCTGAGGGTTGTGGATTAGCTGACCTGGGCAGCCTTACCCTGCCGGCCGGCCCTCCCCAGATGTGCCTGGTTGAGGTCAATATAAACAGCGCTCCAGGCAGCAATAGCCCCTGAAGTTGTGCCTGACTCCATATTCTCTGACCCGTCAGCAGTCTCGGGGCTGTGCTGGTGGGAGGGAGTGAGGGGCCAAGGCTTTGTTGGTGGCCCGGTGTGAGTGGGGCTCTGCTGGCCTTTCTGCAGGAGTTGCCAGGCTGCCACCTGTAAAGAAGAGGATGTGTCACCCATACCTTCTGATGGAATTTCTCTCCGGACAGAGGTGAGGAAGGAAAAAAGCAGTGGGGGCCGGGACAGGAAGGGTATCTCAGGCAGGGCAATAGAAAGCTTCCAGAAGAGCGCCCGGGGCCAGGACCATCCTGGCTGGCCTGCAGGCACCAAGTTGGCCTGCGTGCTGTCGCTGGGGTGGCTCCAGGGCCCTTCCTCTAGGCTTTCAAGCCCTTGTACATATTCAGGTGTTTTACCTGGGAAGGGTGGGAACAGTTCAGCAGCAGCTGGCCTGGGGCTCAGCTCACGTTTACTCACAAATGCCTCAGCACGGTCCCCCAGCTTTGCAATGAGGACGCTCCTTGCATGGGGGGTGGGTTGCTGGCTGTATGGGAGGTGATTCCCCACCTCTGACCAATTTCAGAATTGTTTACCGCTGGAGCAAGTGCCCTGATAGGGTTTCCCTCTGTATAACTGGTGGGTTCAGGTTTTTTTTTCTTTTATGGTTCAAGTTAGATTTGATTCCTCTTTTATGTATTTATAGATATCAGCATGGAAATAATTCATTCCTATAAATACATCTGTGTGAAGGGAATAACTTTTTTCTGTTTTATTGTAAAATTTTATTTTTTTAAATTTTGAAATTTAATTTTATTTATTTTTTTATACAGCAGGTTATTATTAGTTATGTATTTTATGCATATACATGTATACAGGTCAATCCCAATCTCCCAACTCATCCCACCACCACCACCCCATGTCTTCCCACACTTGGTGTCCATACGTTTGTTCTCTACCTCTGTGTCTCTTTCTTCCCTGCAAACCAGTTCATCTGTACCATTTTTTAGGTTCCACATATATGCATTAATATACAATATTTGTTTTCCTCTTTCTGACTGACTTCATTCTGTATGACAGTCTCTAGATCCATCGATGTCTCTACAAATGACCCAGTTTCATTCCTTTTTATGGCTGAGTAATATTCCATTTTATATATGTACCACATCTTTATCCATTCATCTGTCTGTGGGCATTTAGGTTGCTTGCATTACCTGGCTATTGTAAATAGTGCTGCAATGAACATTGTGGTGAATGTGCCTTTTTGATTTATGGTTTTCTCTGGGTATATGCCCAGAAGTGGGATTGCTGGATCAGATGGTAATTCTATTTCTAGTTTTTTAAGGAAACTCCATACTGTTCTCCATAGTGACTGTATCAATTTACATCCCCACCAATAGTGGAAGAGGGCTCCTTTTGTCCACACCCTCCCCAGAATTTGTTGTTTGTAGATTTTCTGATGATGCCGATTCTAACAGGTGTGAGGTGATACCTCATTGTAGTTTTGATTTGCATTTCTCTAATACTTAGTGCTGTTGAGCAGCTTTTCATGTGCGTCTTGGCCATCTCTGTGTCTTCTTTGAAGAAACGTCTCTTTAGATCTTCTGCCCATTTTTGTATTGGGTTGTTTGTTTTTTTAATATTAAGCTGCATGAGCTGTTTATATATATATTGGAGATTAAACCTTTTTCCATTGTTTCGTTTGCAACGATTTTCGCCCATTCTGAGGGATGCCTTTTTCCATTCCCGTTTTTTTAACAAAAAAGGAAAGAAAGAAAAAGAAGCAGAACACTAATGTGGGTAAAATATGCCTTTTGAAATGGTCGTTTTGAAATATGGACGTCCTTTGAATTTTTTGGTCGATATGTGAACCCAGGATTTGTTTTCAGGGCAGGTGTCATTTACAGGCCTGCAATGATTTTGAATATCAACTGACCCTTAGCGCTGGGATTAAAGCTGCTGTTGCGTGAAACGGCCACAAGGTGGCAGCAGTTCTCCCTTACCTAATCTGGTTACTACAGCAACAGAGCCTCAATGGAAGTCGTGTTCTAGATTGGAATTTAGAATGGAATGTGCCAGGAGAAAGACCCTCAAGTTTGTCTCACTACATCTTGTTCGTGTTTTTAATTTTTTTTTTTATTTTCTATTACAGCAAGTTTGATTACAATGTTTGGCTTGTTGTAGGTCTGGAAGATGTGGTTCTTTTACACATATACAGATGTCTGTTCTTCCTGGGATCCTTTTCCCATGTACGTTAGGACAGAATGTTGAGTAGTCTTCTCTTGGTATTCCGTAGGTCTTTGGTGATTATATATGTCACCTGTGTTGGATTATGTCTGTTAACCCCGATATCATAATGAAACCAATCCTCACACCTTTCCATTGGTGAACCATAAGTTTGTTTAATGAATCTGTGATTGCCCTTCTCCGTGGAAATATCTGCCGTGGTTTCCATTTTTAGGTAACACCTATAAGTGATATGATACGATATGTGTCTTTCACTTTCTGACTTACTCCAAGTCACGTGATTACCTCTAGACTCATCTACGGGGCTGCAAATGGCATTGTGTCCTTTTTTTCCTTGGCTTCTATTCTGCCTTAGCGAGGTCCATTTTCAACAATGTGATTCCCTGAGGGTTGTGGATTAGCTGACCTGGGCAGCCTTACCCTGCCGGCCGGCCCTCCCCAGATGTGCCTGGTTGAGGTCAATATAAACAGCGCTCCAGGCAGCAATAGCCCCTGAAGTTGTGCCTGACTCCATATTCTCTGACCCGTCAGCAGTCTCGGGGCTGTGCTGGTGGGAGGGAGTGAGGGGCCAAGGCTTTGTTGGTGGCCCGGTGTGAGTGGGGCTCTGCTGGCCTTTCTGCAGGAGTTGCCAGGCTGCCACCTGTAAAGAAGAGGATGTGTCACCCATACCTTCTGATGGAATTTCTCTCCGGACAGAGGTGAGGAAGGAAAAAAGCAGTGGGGGCCGGGACAGGAAGGGTATCTCAGGCAGGGCAATAGAAAGCTTCCAGAAGAGCGCCCGGGGCCAGGACCATCCTGGCTGGCCTGCAGGCACCAAGTTGGCCTGCGTGCTGTCGCTGGGGTGGCTCCAGGGCCCTTCCTCTAGGCTTTCAAGCCCTTGTACATATTCAGGTGTTTTACCTGGGAAGGGTGGGAACAGTTCAGCAGCAGCTGGCCTGGGGCTCAGCTCACGTTTACTCACAGATGCCTCAGCACGGTCCCCCAGCTTTGCAATGAGGACGCTCCTTGCATGGGGGGTGGGTTGCTGGCTGTATGGGAGGTGATTCCCCACCTCTGACCAATTTCAGAATTGTGTACCGCTGGAGCAAGTGCCCTGATAGGGTTTCCCTCTGTATAACTGGTGGGTTCAGGTTTTTTTTTCTTTTATGGTTCAAGTTAGATTTGATTCCTCTTTTATGTATTTATAGATATCAGCATGGAAATAATTCATTCCTATAAATACATCTGTGTGAAGGGAATAACTTTTTTCTGTTTTATTGTAAAATTTTATTTTTTTAAATTTTGAAATTTAATTTTATTTATTTTTTTATACAGGAGGTTATTATTAGTTATGTATTTTATGCATATACATGTATACAGGTCAATCCCAATCTCCCAACTCATCCCACCACCACCACCCCATGTCTTCCCACACTTGGTGTCCATACGTTTGTTCTCTACCTCTGTGTCTCTTTCTTCCCTGCAAACCAGTTCATCTGTACCATTTTTTAGGTTCCACATATATGCATTAATATACAATATTTGTTTTCCTCTTTCTGACTGACTTCATTCTGTATGACAGTCTCTAGATCCATCGATGTCTCTACAAATGACCCAGTTTCATTCCTTTTTATGGCTGAGTAATATTGCATTTTATATATGTACCACATCTTTATCCATTCATCTGTCTGTGGGCATTTAGGTTGCTTGCATTACCTGGCTATTGTAAATAGTGCTGCAATGAACATTGTGGTGAATGTGCCTTTTTGATTTATGGTTTTCTCTGGGTATATGCCCAGAAGTGGGATTGCTGGATCAGATGGTAATTCTATTTCTAGTTTTTTAAGGAAACTCCATACTGTTCTCCATAGTGACTGTATCAATTTACATCCCCACCAATAGTGGAAGAGGGCTCCTTTTGTCCACAACCTCCCCAGAATTTGTTGTTTGTAGATTTTCTGATGATGCCGATTCTAACAGGTGTGAGGTGATACCTCATTGTAGTTTTGATTTGCATTTCTCTAATACTTAGTGCTGTTGAGCAGCTTTTCATGTGCGTCTTGGCCATCTCTGTGTCTTCTTTGAAGAAACGTCTCTTTAGATCTTCTGCCCATTTTTGTATTGGGTTGTTTGTTTTTTTAATATTAAGCTGCATGAGCTGTTTATATATATATTGGAGATTAAACCTTTTTCCATTGTTTCGTTTGCAACGATTTTCGCCCATTCTGAGGGATGCCTTTTTCCATTCCCGTTTTTTTAACAAAAAAGGAAAGAAAGAAAAAGAAGCAGAACACTAATGTGGGTAAAATATGCCTTTTGAAATGGTCGTTTTGAAATATGGACGTCCTTTGAATTTTTTGGTCGATATGTGACCCCAGGATTTGTTTTCAGGGCAGGTGTCATTTACAGGCCTGCAATGATTTTGAATATCAACTGACCCTTAGCGCTGGGATTAAAGCTGCTGTTGCGTGAAACGGCCACAAGGTGGCAGCAGTTCTCCCTTACCTAATCTGGTTACTACAGCAACAGAGCCTCAATGGAGGTCGTGTTCTAGAATGGAATTTAGAATGGGATGTGCCAGGAGAAAGCCCCTCAAGTTTGTCTCACTACATCTTGTTCGTGTTTTTAATTTTTTTTTTTATTTTCTATTACAGCAAGTTTGATTACAATGTTTGGCTTGTTGTAGGTCTGGAAGATGTGGTTCTTTTACACATATACAGATGTCTGTTCTTCCTGGGATCCTTTTCCCATGTACGTTAGGACAGAATGTTGAGTAGTCTTCTCTTGGTATTCCGTAGGTCTTTGGTGATTATATATGTCACCTGTGTTTGATTATGTCTGTTAACCCCGATATCATAATGAAACCAATCCTCACACCTTTCCATTGGTGAACCATAAGTTTGTTTAATGAATCTGTGATTGCCCTTCTCCGTGGAAATATCTGCCGTGGTTTCCATTTTTAGGTAACACCTATAAGTGATATGATACGATATGTGTCTTTCACTTTCTGACTTACTCCAAGTCACGTGATTACCTCTAGACTCATCTACGGGGCTGCAAATGGCATTGTGTCCTTTTTTTCCTTGGCTTCTATTCTGCCTTAGCGAGGTCCATTTTCAACAATGTGATTCCCTGAGGGTTGTGGATTAGCTGACCTGGGCAGCCTTACCCTGCCGGCCGGCCCTCCCCAGATGTGCCTGGTTGAGGTCAATATAAACAGCGCTCCAGGCAGCAATAGCCCCTGAAGTTGTGCCTGACTCCATATTCTCTGACCCGTCAGCAGTCTCGGGGCTATGCTGGTGGGAGGGAGTGAGGGGCCAAGGCTTTGTTGGTGGCCCGGTGTGAGTGGGGCTCTGCTGGCCTTTCTGCAGGAGTTGCCAGGCTGCCACCTGTAAAGAAGAGGATGTGTCACCCATACCTTCTGATGGAATTTCTCTCCGGACAGAGGTGAGGAAGGAAAAAAGCAGTGGGGGCCGGGACAGGAAGGGTATCTCAGGCAGGGCAATAGAAAGCTTCCAGAAGAGCGCCCGGGGCCAGGACCATCCTGGCTGGCCTGCAGGCACCAAGTTGGCCTACGTGCTGTCGCTGGGGTGGCTCCAGGGCCCTTCCTCTAGGCTTTCAAGCCCTTGTACATATTCAGGTGTTTTACCTGGGAAGGGTGGGAACAGTTCAGCAGCAGCTGGCCTGGGGCTCAGCTCACGTTTACTCACAGATGCCTCAGCACGGTCCCCCAGCTTTGCAATGAGGACGCTCCTTGCATGGGGGGTGGGTTGCTGGCTGTATGGGAGGTGATTCCCCACCTCTGACCAATTTCAGAATTGTTTACCGCTGGAGCAAGTGCCCTGATAGGGTTTCCCTCTGTATAACTGGTGGGTTCAGGTTTTTTTTTCTTTTATGGTTCAAGTTAGATTTGATTCCTCTTTTATGTATTTATAGATATCAGCATGGAAATAATTCATTCCTATAAATACATCTGTGTGAAGGGAATAACTTTTTTCTGTTTTATTGTAAAATTTTATTTTTTTAAATTTTGAAATTTAATTTTATTTATTTTTTTATACAGCAGGTTATTATTAGTTATGTATTTTATGCATATACATGTATACAGGTCAATCCCAATCTCCCAACTCATCCCACCACCACCACCCCATGTCTTCCCACACTTGGTGTCCATACGTTTGTTCTCTACCTCTGTGTCTCTTTCTTCCCTGCAAACCAGTTCATCTGTACCATTTTTTAGGTTCCACATATATGCATTAATATACAATATTTGTTTTCCTCTTTCTGACTGACTTCATTCTGTATGACAGTCTCTAGATCCATCGATGTCTCTACAAATGACCCAGTTTCATTCCTTTTTATGGCTGAGTAATATTGCATTTTATATATGTACCACATCTTTATCCATTCATCTGTCTGTGGGCATTTAGGTTGCTTGCATTACCTGGCTATTGTAAATAGTGCTGCAATGAACATTGTGGTGAATGTGCCTTTTTGATTTATGGTTTTCTCTGGGTATATGCCCAGAAGTGGGATTGCTGGATCAGATGGTAATTCTATTTCTAGTTTTTTAAGGAAACTCCATACTGTTCTCCATAGTGACTGTATCAATTTACATCCCCACCAATAGTGGAAGAGGGCTCCTTTTGTCCACACCCTCCCCAGAATTTGTTGTTTGTAGATTTTCTGATGATGCCGATTCTAACAGGTGTGAGGTGATACCTCATTGTAGTTTTGATTTGCATTTCTCTAATACTTAGTGCTGTTGAGCAGCTTTTCATGTGCGTCTTGGCCATCTCTGTGTCTTCTTTGAAGAAACGTCTCTTTAGATCTTCTGCCCATTTTTGTATTGGGTTGTTTGTTTTTTTAATATTAAGCTGCATGAGCTGTTTATATATATATTGGAGATTAAACCTTTTTCCATTGTTTCGTTTGCAACGATTTTCGCCCATTCTGAGGGATGCCTTTTTCCATTCCCGTTTTTTTAACAAAAAAGGAAAGAAAGAAAAAGAAGCAGAACACTAATGTGGGTAAAATATGCCTTTTGAAATGGTCGTTTTGAAATATGGACGTCCTTTGAATTTTTTGGTCGATATGTGAACCCAGGATTTGTTTTCAGGGCAGGTGTCATTTACAGGCCTGCAATGATTTTGAATATCAACTGACCCTTAGCGCTGGGATTAAAGCTGCTGTTGCGTGAAACGGCCACAAGGTGGCAGCAGTTCTCCCTTACCTAATCTGGTTACTACAGCAACAGAGCCTCAATGGAAGTCGTGTTCTAAATTGGAATTTAGAATGGAATGTGCCAGGAGAAAGACCCTCAAGTTTGTCTCACTACATCTTGTTCGTGTTTTTAATTTTTTTTTTTATTTTCTATTACAGCAAGTTTGATTACAATGTTTGGCTTGTTGTAGGTCTGGAAGATGTGGTTCTTTTACACATATACAGATGTCTGTTCTTCCTGGGATCTTTTTCCCATGTACGTTAGGACAGAATGTTGAGTAGTCTTCTCTTGGTATTCCGTAGGTCTTTGGTGATTATATATGTCACCTGTGTTGGATTATGTCTGTTAACCCCGATATCATAATGAAACCAATCCTCACACCTTTCCATTGGTGAACCATAAGTTTGTTTAATGAATCTGTGATTGCCCTTCTCCGTGGAAATATCTGCCGTGGTTTCCATTTTTAGGTAACACCTATAAGTGATATGATACGATATGTGTCTTTCACTTTCTGACTTACTCCAAGTCACGTGATTAACTCTAGACTCATCTACGGGGCTGCAAATGGCATTGTGTCCTTTTTTTCCTTGGCTTCTATTCTGCCTTAGCGAGGTCCATTTTCAACAATGTGATTCCCTGAGGGTTGTGGATTAGCTGACCTGGGCAGCCTTACCCTGCCGGCCGGCCCTCCCCAGATGTGCCTGGTTGAGGTCAATATAAACAGCGCTCCAGGCAGCAATAGCCCCTGAAGTTGTGCCTGACTCCATATTCTCTGACCCGTCAGCAGTCTCGGGGCTGTGCTGGTGGGAGGGAGTGAGGGGCCAAGGCTTTGTTGGTGGCCCGGTGTGAGTGGGGCTCTGCTGGCCTTTCTGCAGGAGTTGCCAGGCTGCCACCTGTAAAGAAGAGGATGTGTCACCCATACCTTCTGATGGAATTTCTCTCCGGACAGAGGTGAGGAAGGAAAAAAGCAGTGGGGGCCGGGACAGGAAGGGTATCTCAGGCAGGGCAATAGAAAGCTTCCAGAAGAGCGCCCGGGGCCAGGACCATCCTGGCTGGCCTGCAGGCACCAAGTTGGCCTGCGTGCTGTCGCTGGTGTGGCTCCACGGCCCTTCCTCTAGGCTTTCAAGCCCTTGTACATATTCAGGTGTTTTACCTGGGAAGGGTGGGAACAGTTCAGCAGCAGCTGGCCTGGGGCTCAGCTCACGTTTACTCACAGATGCCTCAGCACGGTCCCCCAGCTTTGCAATGAGGACGCTCCTTGCATGGGGGGTGGGTTGCTGGCTGTATGGGAGGTGATTCCCCACCTCTGACCAATTTCAGAATTGTGTACCGCTGGAGCAAGTGCCCTGATAGGGTTTCCCTCTGTATAACTGGTGGGTTCAGGTTTTTTTTTCTTTTATGTTTCAAGTTAGATTTGATTCCTCTTTTATGTATTTATAGATATCAGCATGGAAATAATTCATTCCTATAAATACATCTGTGTGAAGGGAATAACTTTTTTCTGTTTTATTGTAAAATTTTATTTTTTTAAATTTTGAAATTTAATTTTATTTATTTTTTTATACAGCAGGTTATTATTAGTTATGTATTTTATGCATATACATGTATACAGGTCAATCCCAATCTCCCAACTCATCCCACCACCACCACCCCATGTCTTCCCACACTTGGTGTCCATACGTTTGTTCTCTACCTCTGTGTCTCTTTCTTCCCTGCAAACCAGTTCATCTGTACCATTTTTTAGGTTCCACATATATGCATTAATATACAATATTTGTTTTCCTCTTTCTGACTGACTTCATTCTGTATGACAGTCTCTAGATCCATCGATGTCTCTACAAATGACCCAGTTTCATTCCTTTTTATGGCTGAGTAATATTGCATTTTATATATGTACCACATCTTTATCCATTCATCTGTCTGTGGGCATTTAGGTTGCTTGCATTACCTGGCTATTGTAAATAGTGCTGCAATGAACATTGTGGTGAATGTGCCTTTTTGATTTATGGTTTTCTCTGGGTATATGCCCAGAAGTGGGATTGCTGGATCAGATGGTAATTCTATTTCTAGTTTTTTAAGGAAACTCCATACTGTTCTCCATAGTGACTGTATCAATTTACATCCCCACCAATAGTGGAAGAGGGCTCCTTTTGTCCACACCCTCCCCAGAATTTGTTGTTTGTAGATTTTCTGATGATGCCGATTCTAACAGGTGTGAGGTGATACCTCATTGTAGTTTTGATTTGCATTTCTCTAATACTTAGTGCTGTTGAGCAGCTTTTCATGTGCGTCTTGGCCATCTCTGTGTCTTCTTTGAAGAAACGTCTCTTTAGATCTTCTGCCCATTTTTGTATTGGGTTGTTTGTTTTTTTAATATTAAGCTGCATGAGCTGTTTATATATATATTGGAGATTAAACCTTTTTCCATTGTTTCGTTTGCAACGATTTTCGCCCATTCTGAGGGATGCCTTTTTCCATTCCCGTTTTTTTAACAAAAAAGGAAAGAAAGAAAAAGAAGCAGAACACTAATGTGGGTAAAATATGCCTTTTGAAATGGTCGTTTTGAAATATGGACGTCCTTTGAATTTTTTGGTCGATATGTGACCCCAGGATTTGTTTTCAGGGCAGGTGTCATTTACAGGCCTGCAATGATTTTGAATATCAACTGACCCTTAGCGCTGGGATTAAAGCTGCTGTTGCGTGAAACGGCCACAAGGTGGCAGCAGTTCTCCCTTACCTAATCTGGTTACTACAGCAACAGAGCCTCAATGGAGGTCGTGTTCTAGAATGCAATTTAGAATGGGATGTGCCAGGAGAAAGCCCCTCAAGTTTGTCTCACTACTTCTTGTTCGTGTTTTTAATTTTTTTTTATTTTCTATTACAGCAAGTTTGATTACAATGTTTGGCTTGTTGTAGGTGTGGAAGATGTGGTTCTTTTACACATATACAGATGTCTGTTCTTCCTGGGATCCTTTTCCCATGTACATTAGGACAGAATGTTGAGTAGTCTTCTCTTGATATTCCGTAGGTCTTTGGTGATTATATATGTCACCTGTGTTTGTATATGTCTGTTAACCCTGATATCGTAATGAAACCAATCCTCACACCTTTCCATTGGTGAACCATAAGTTTGTGTAATGAATCTGTGATTGCCCTTCTCCGTGGAAATATCTGCCCTGGTATCCATTTTTAGGTAACACCTATAAGTGATATGATACAATATGTGTCTTTCACTTTCTGACTTACTCCAAGTCACGTGATTACCTCTAGACTCATCTACGAGGCTGCAAATGGCATTGTGTCCTTTTTTTTCCTTGGCTTCTATTCTGCCTTAGCGAGGTCCATTTTCAACAATGTGATTCCCTGAGGGTTGTGGATTAGCTGACCTGGGCAGCCTTACGCTGCCGGCCGGCCCTCCCCAGGTGTGCCTGGTCGAGATCAATATAAACTGAGCTCCAGGCAGCAATAGCCCCTGAAGTTGTGCCTGACTCCATATTCTCTGCCCCGTCAGCAGTCTCGGGGCTGTGCTGGTGGAAGGGAGTGAGGGGCCAAGGCTTTGCTGGTGGCCCGGTGTGAGTGGGGCTTTGCTGGCCTTTCTGCAGGAGTTGCCAGGCTGCCACCTGTAAAGAAGAGGATGTGTCACCCATACCTTCCGATGGAATTTCTCTCCGGACAGAGGTGAGGAAGGAAAAAAGCAGTGGGGGCCGGGACAGGAGGGGTATCTCAGGCAGGGCAATAGAAAGCTTCCAGAAGAGTTCCCGTGGCCAGGACCATCCTGGCTGGCCTGCAGGCACCAAGTTGGCCTGCGTGCTGTTGCTGGTGTGGCTCCACGGCCCTTCCTCTAGGCTTTCAAGCCCTTGTACGTATTCAGGTGTTTTACCTGGGAAGGGTGGGAACAGTTCAGCAGCAGCTGGCCTGGGGCTCAGCTCACGTTTACTCACAGATGCCTCAGCACGGTCCCCCAGCTTTGCAATGAGGACACTCCTTGCATGGGGGGTGGGTTGCTGGCTGTATGGGAGGTGATTCCCCACCTCTGACCAATTTCAGAATTGTTTACCGCTGGAGCAAGTGCCCTGATAGGGTTTCCCTCTGTATAACTGGTGGGTTCAGGTTTTTTTTTCTTTTATGGTTCAAGTTAGATTTGATTCCTCTTTTATGTATTTATAGATATAAGCATGGAAATAATTCATTCCTATAAATACATCTGTGTGAAGGGAATAACATTTTTCTGTTTTATTTTAAAATTTTATTTTTTAAAATTTTGAAATTTAATTTTATTTATTTTTTTATACAGCAGGTTATTATTAGTTATGTATTTTATGCATATACATGTATACAGGTCAATCCCAATCTCCCAACTCATCCCACCACCACCACCCCATGGCTTCCCACACTTGGTGTCCATACGTTTGTTCTCTACCTCTGTGTCTCTATTTCTTCCCTGAAAACCAGTTCATCTGTACCATTTTTTAGGTTCCACATATATGCATTAATATACAATATTTGTTTTCCTCTTTCTGACTGACTTCATTCTGTATGACAGTCTCTAGATCCATCGATGTCTCTACAAATGACCCAGTTTCAACCCTTTCTATGGCTGAGTAATATTCCATTTTATATATATACCACATCTTTATCCATTCATCTGTCTGTGGGCATTTAGGTTGCTTGCTTTACCTGTCGATTGTAAATAGTGCTGCAATGAACATTGTGGTGAATGTGCCTTTTTGATTTATGGTTTTCTCTGGGTATATGCCCAGAAGTGAGATTGCTGGATCAGATGTTAATTCTATTTCTAGTTTTTTTAAGGAAACTCCATACTATTCTCCATAGTGACTGTATCAATTTACATCCCCACCAATAGTGGAAGAGGGCTCCTTTTGTCCACACCCTCCCCAGAATTTGTTGTTTGTACATTTTCTGATGATGCCGATTCTAACAGGTGTGAGGTGATACCTCATTGTACTTTTGATTTGCATTTCTCTAATAATTAGTGCTGTTGAGCAGCTTTTCATGTGCATCTTGGCCATCTCTGTGTCTTCTTTGAAGAAACGTCTCTTTAGATCTTCTGCCCATTTTTGTATTGGGTTGTTTGTTTTCTTAATATTAAGCTGCATGAGCTGTTTATATATATATTGGAGATTAAACCTTTGTCCATTGATTCATTTGCAACGATTTTCGCCCATTCTGAGGGATGCCTTTTTCCATTCCCTTTTTTTAACAAAAAAGGAAAGAAAGAAAAAGAAGCAGAACACTAATGTGCGTAAAATATGCCTTTTGAAAGGGTCGTTTTGAAATATGGACGTCCTTTGAATTTATTAGTTGATATGTGACCCCAGGATTTGTTTTCAGGGCAGATGTCATTTACAGGCCTGCAATGATTTTGAATATCAACTGACCATTAGCGCTGGGACTAAAGCTGCTGTTGCGTGAAACGGCCACAAGGTGGCAGCAGTTCTCCCTTACCAAATCTGGTTACTAGAGCAACAGAGCCTCAATGGAAGTCGTGTTCTAGATGGGAATTTAGAATGGAATGTGCCAGGAGAAAGCCCATCAAGTTTGTCTCACTACATCTTGTTCGTGTGTTTAATTTTTTTTTATTTTCTATTACAGCAAGTTTGATTACAATGTTTGGCTTGTTGTAGGTGTGGAAGATGTGGTTCTTTTACACATATACAGATGTCTGTTCTTCCTGGGATCCTTTTCCCATGTACGTTAGGACAGAATGTTGAGTAGTCTTCTCTTGGTATTCCGTAGGTCTTTGGTGATTATATATGTCTCCTGTGTTTGATTATGTCTGTTAACCCCGATATCGTAATGAAACCAATCCTCACACCTTTCCATTGGTGAACCATAAGTTTGTTTAATGAATCTGTGATTGCCCTTCTCCGTGGAAATATCTGCCCTGGTATCCATTTTTAGGTAACACCTATAAGTGATATGATACGATATGTGTCTTTCACTTTCTGACTTACTCCAAGTCACGTGATTACCTCTAGACTCATCTACGGGGCTGCAAATGGCATTGTGTCCTTTTTTTCCTTGGCTTCTATTCTGCCTTAGCGAGGTCCATTTTCAACAATGTGACTCCCTGAGGGTTGTGGATTAGCTGACCTGGGCAGCCTTACCCTACCGGCCGGCCCTCTCCAGGTGTGCCTGGTTGAGTTCCATATAAACAGCGCTCCAGGCAGCAATAGCCCCTGAAGTTGTGCCTGACTCCATATTCTCTGCCCTGTCAGCAGTCTCGGGGCAGTGATGGTGGGAGGGAGTGAGGGGCCAAGGCTTTGTTGGTGGCCCGGTGTGAGTGGGGCTCTGCTGGCCTTTCTGCAGGAGTTGCCAGGCTGCCACCTGTAAAGAAGAGGATGTGTCACCCATACCTTCTGATGGAATTTCTCTCCGGACAGAGGTGAGGAAGGAAAAAAGCAGTGGGGGCCGGGACAGGAAGGGTATCTCAGGCAGGGCAATAGAAAGCTTCCAGAAGAGCTCCCGGGGCCAGGACCATCCTGGCTGGCCTGCAGGCACCAAGTTGGCCTGCGTGCTGTCACTGGTGTGGCTCCACGGCCCTTCCTCTAGGCTTTCAAGCCCTTGTACATATTCAGGTGTTTTACCTGGGAAGGGTGGGAACAGTTCAGCAGCAGCTGGCCTGGGGCTCAGCTCACGTTTACTCACAGATGCCTCAGCACGGTCCCCCAGCTTTGCAATGAGGACGCTCCTTGCATGGGGGGTGGGTTGCTGGCTGTATGGGAGTTGATTCCCCACCTCTGACCAATTTCACAATTGTTTACCGCTGGAGCAAGTGCCCTGCTAGGGTTTCCCTCTGTATAACTGGTGGGTTCAGGTTTTTTTTTCTTTTATGGTTCAAGTTAGATTTGATTCCTCTTTTATGTATTTATAGATATCAGCATGGAAATAATTCATTCCTATAAATACATCTGTGTGAAGGGAATAACTTTTTTCTGTTTTATTTTAAAATTTTATTTTTTAAAATTTTGAAATTTAATTTTATTTATTTTTTTATACAGCAGGTTATTATTAGTTATGTATTTTATGCATATACATGTATACAGGTCAATCCCAATCTCCCAACTCATCCCACCACCACCACCCCATGGCTTCCCACATTGGTGTCCATACGTTTGTTCTCTACCTCTGTGTCTCTATTTCTTCCCTGAAAACCAGTTCATCTGTACCATTTTTTAGGTTCCACATATATGCATTAATATACAATATTTGTTTTCCTCTTTCTGACTGACTTCATTCTGTATGACAGTCTCTAGATCCATCAATGTCTCTACAAATGACCCAGTTTCATTCCTTTTTATGGCTGAGTAATATTGCATTTTATATATGTACCACATCTTTATCCATTCATCTGTCTGTGGGCATTTAGGTTGCTTGCATTACCTGGCTATTGTAAATAGTGCTGCAATGAACATTGTGGTGAATGTGCCTTTTTGATTTATGGTTTTCTCTGGGTATATGCCCAGAAGTGGGATTGCTGGATCAGATGGTAATTCTATTTCTAGTTTTTTTAAGGAAACTCCATACTGTTCTCCATAGTGACTGTATCAATTTACATCCCCACCAATAGTGGAAGAGGGCTCCTTTTGTCCACACCCTCCCCAGAATTTGTTGTTTGTAGATTTTCTGAGGATGCCGATTCTAACAGGTGTGAGGTGATACCTCATTGTAGTTTTGATTTGCATTTCTCTAATACTTAGTGCTGTTGAGCAGCTTTTCATGTGCGTCTTGGCCATCTCTGTGTCTTCTTTGAAGAAACGTCTCTTTAGATCTTCTGCCCATTTTTGTATTGGGTTGTTTGTTTTTTTACTATTAAGCTGCATGAGCTGTTTATATATATATTGGAGATTAAACCTTTGTCCATTGATTCGTTTGCAACGATTTTCGCCCATTCTGAGGGATGCCTTTTTCCATTCCCGTTTTTTTAACAAAAAAGGAAAGAAAGAAAAAGAAGCAGAACACTAATGTGGGTAAAATATGCCTTTTGAAATGGTCGTTTTGAAATATGGACGTCCTTTGAATTTTTTGGTCGATATGTGACCCCAGGATTTGTTTTCAGGGCAGGTGTCATTTACAGGCCTGCAATGATTTTGAATATCAACTGACCCTTAGCGCTGGGATTAAAGCTGCTGTTGCGTGAAACGGCCACAAGGTGGCAGCAGTTCTCCCTTACCTAATCTGGTTGCTAGAGCAACAGAGCCTCAATGGAGGTCGTGTTCTAGATTGGAATTTAGAGTGGAATGTGCCAGGAGAAAGCCCCTAAAGTTTGTCTCACGACTTCTTGTTCGTGTTTTTAATTTTTTTTTAATTTTCTATTACAGCAAGTTTGATTACAATGTTTGGCTTGTTGTAGGTGTGGAAGATGTGGTTCTTTTACACATATACAGATGTCTGTTCTTCCTGGGATCCTTTTCCCGTGTACGTTAGGACAGAATGTTGAGTCGTCTTCTCTTGGTATTCTGTAGGTCTTTGGTGATTATATATGTCACCTGTGTTTGATTATGTCTGCTAACCCCGATATCATAATGAAACCAATCCTCACACCTTTCCATTGGTGAACCATAAGTTTGTTTAATGAATCTGTGATTGCCCTTCTCCGTGGAAATATCTGCCCTGGTATCCATTTTTAGGTAACACCTATAAGTGGTATGATACGATATGTGTCTTTCACTTTCTGACTTACTCCAAGTCACGTGATTACCTCTAGACTCATCTACGGGGTTGCAAATGGCATTGTGTCCTTTTTTTCCTTGGCTTCTATTCTGCCTTAGCGAGGTCCATTTTCAACAATGTGATTCCCTGAGGGTTGTGGATTAGCTGACCTGGGCAGCCTTACCCTGCCGGCCGGCCCTCCCCAGGTGTGCCTGGTTGAAGTCAATATAAAAAGCGCTCCCGGCAGCAATAGCCCCTGAAGTTGTGCCTGACTCCATATTCTCTGCCCCGTCAGCAGTCTCGGGGCTGTGCTGGTGAGAGGGAGTGAGGAGCCAAGGCTTTGTTGGTGGCCCGGTGTGAGTGGGGCTCTGCTGGCCTTTCTGCAGGAGTTGCCAGGCTGCCACCTGTAAAGAAGAGGATGTGTCACCCATACCTTCTGATGGAATTTCTCTCCGGACAGAGGTGAGGAAGGAAAAAAGCAGTGGGGGCCGGGACAGGAGGGGTATCTCAGGCAGGGCAATAGAAAGCTTCCAGAAGAGCGCCCGGGGCCAGGACCATCCTGGCTGGCCTGCAGGCACCAAGTGGGCCTGCGTGCTGTCGCTGGTGTGGCTCCAGGGCCCTTCCTCTAGGCTTTCATCCCTTGTACATATTCAGGTGTTTTACCTGGGAAGGGTGGGAACAGTTCAGCAGCAGCTGGCCTGGGGCTCAGCTCACGTTTACTCACAGATGCCTCAGCACGGTCCCCCAGCTTTGCAATGAGGACGCTCCTTGCATGGGGGGTGGGTTGCTGGCTGTATGGGAGGTGATTCCCCACCTCTGACCAATTTCAGAATTGTTTACCGCTGGAGCAAGTGCCTTGATAGGGTTTCCTTCTGTATAACTGGTGGGTTCAGGTTTTTTTTCTTTTATGTTTCAAGTTAGATTTGATTCTTCTTTTATGTATTTATAGATATCAGCATGGAAAGAATTCATTCCTATAAATACATCTGTGCGAAGGGAATAACATTTTTCTGTTTTATTTTAAAATTATATTTTTTTAAATTTTGAAATTTAATTTTATTTATTTTTTTATACAGCAGGTTATTATTAGTTATGTATTTTATGCATATACATGTATACAGGTCAATCCCAATCTCCCAACTCATCCCACCACCACCACCCCATGGATTCCCACATTGGTGTCCATACGTTTGTTCTCTACCTCTGTGTCTCTATTTCTTCCCTGCAAACCAGTTCATCTGTACCATTTTTTAGGTTCCACATATATGCATTAATATACAATATTTGTTTTCCTCTTTCTGACTTATTTCATTCTGTATGACAGTCTCTAGATCCATCGATGTCTCTACAAATGACCCAGGTTCATCCCTTTCTATGGCTGAGTAATATTCCATTTTATATATATACCACATCTTTATCCATTCATCTGTCTGTGGGCATTTAGGTTGCTTGCATTACCTGTCTATTGTAAATAGTACTGCAATGAACATTGTGGTGAATGTGCCTTTTTGATTTATGGTTTTCTCTGGGTATATGCCCAGAAGTGGGATTGCTGGATCAGATGGTAATTCTATTTCTAGTTTTTTTAAGGAAACTCCATACTGTTCTCCATAGTGACTGTATCAATTTACATCCCCACCAATAGTGGAAGAGGGCTCCTTTTGTCCACACCCTCCCCAGAATTTGTTGTTTGTAGATTTTCTGATGATGCCGATTCTAACAGTTGTGAGGTGATACCTCATTGTAGTTTTGATTTGCACTTCTCTAATAATTAGTGCTGTTGAGCAGCTTTTCATGTGAGTCTTGGCCATCTCTGTGTCTTATTTGAAGAAACGTCTCTAGATCTTCTGCCCATTTTTGTATTTGGTTGTTTGTTTCTTTAATATTAAGCTGCATGAGCTGTTTATATATATATTGGAGATTAAACCTTTGTCCATTGATTCATTTGCAATGATTTTCGCCCATTCTGAGGGATGCCTTTTTCCATTCCCGTTTTTTTAACAAAAAAGGAAAGAAAGAAAAAGAAGCAGAACACTAATGTGCGTAAAATATGCCTTTTGAAATGGTCGTTTTGAAATATGGACGTCCTTTGAATTTTTTGGTCGATATGTGACCCCAGGATTTGTTTTCAGGGCAGGTGTCATTTACAGGCCTGCAATGATTTTGAATATCAACTGATCATTAGCGCTGGGTTTAAAGCTGCTGTTGCGTGAAACGGCCACAAGGTGGCAGCAGTTCTCCCTTAGCAAATCTGTTTACTAGAGCAACAGAGCCTCAATGGAGGTCGTGTTCTAGATTGGAATTTAGAATGGAATGTGCCAGGAGAAAGCCCCTCAAGTTTGTCTCACTACTTCTTGTTCGTGTTTTTAATTTTTTTTTTTTATTTTCTATTACAGCAAGTTTGATTACAATGTTTGGCTTGTTGTAGTTGTGGAAGATGTGGTTCTTTTACACATATACAGATGTCTGTTCTTCCTGGGATCCTTTTCCCATGTACGTTAGGACAGAATGTTGAGTAGTCTTCTCTTGGTATTCCGTAGGTCTTTGGTGATTATATATGTCACCTGTGTTTGATTATGTCTGTTAACCCCGATATCGTAATGAAACCAATCCTCACACCTTTCCATTGGTGAACCATAAGTTTGTTTAATGAATCTGTGATTGCCCTTCTCCGTGGAAATATCTGCCGTGGTTTCCATTTTTAGGTAACACCTATAAGTGATATGATACGATATGTGTCTTTCACTTTCTGACTTACTCCAAGTCACGTGATTACCTCTAGACTCATCTACGGGGCTGCAAATGGCATTGTGTCCTTTTTTTCCTTGGCTTCTATTCTGCCTTAGCGAGGTCCATTTTCAACAATGTGATTCCCTGAGGGTTGTGGATTAGCTGACCTGGGCAGCCTTACCCTGCCGGCCGGCCCTCCCCAGGTGTGCCTGGTTGAGGTCAATATAAACAGCACTCCAGGCAGCAATAGCCCCTGAAGTTGTGCCTGACTCCATATTCTCTGCCCCGTCAGCAGTCTCGGGGCTGTGCTGGTGGGAGGGAGTGAGGGGCCAAGGCTTTGTTGGTGGCCCGGTGTGAGTGGGGCTCTGCTGGCCTTTCTGCAGGAGTTGCCAGGCTGCCACCTGTAAAGAAGAGCATGTGTCACCCATAACTTCCGCTGGAATTTCTCTCCGGACAGAGGTGAGGAAGGAAAAAAGCAGTGGGGGCCGGGACAGGAGGGCTATGTCAGGCAGGGCAATAGAAAGCTTCCAGAAGAGCGCCCGGGGCCAGGACCATCCTGGCTGGCCTGCAGGCACCAAGTTGGCCTGCGTGCTGTCGCTGGTGTGGCTCCAGGGCCCTTCCTCTAGGCTTTCAAGCCCTTGTACATATTCAGGTGTTTTACCTGGGAAGGGTGGGAACAGTTCAGCAGCAGCTGGCCTGGGGCTCAGCTCACGTTTACTCACAGATGCCTCAGCACGGTCCCCCAGCTTTGCAATGAGGACGCTCCTTGCATGGGGGGTGGGTTGCTGGCTGTATGGGAGTTGATTCCCCACCTGTGACCAATTTCAGAATTGTTTACCGCTGGAGCAAGTGCCCTGCTAGGGTTTCCCTCTGTATAACTGGTGGGTTCAGGTTTTTTTTTTCTTTTATGGTTCAAGTTAGATTTGATTCCTCTTTTATGTATTTATAGATATCAGCATGGAAATAATTCATTCCTATAAATACATCTGTGTGAAGGGAATAACTTTTTTCTGTTTTATTGTAAAATTTTATTTTTTTAAATTTTGAAATTTAATTTTATTTATTTTTTTATACAGCAGGTTATTATTAGTTATGTATTTTATGCATATACATGTATACAGGTCAATCCCAATCTCCCAACTCATCCCACCACCACCACCCCATGTCTTCCCACACTTGGTGTCCATACGTTTGTTCTCTACCTCTGTGTCTCTTTCTTCCCTGCAAACCAGTTCATCTGTACCATTTTTTAGGTTCCACATATATGCATTAATATACAATATTTGTTTTCCTCTTTCTGACTGACTTCATTCTGTATGACAGTCTCTAGATCCATCGATGTCTCTACAAATGACCCAGTTTCATTCCTTTTTATGGCTGAGTAATATTCCATTTTATATATGTACCACATCTTTATCCATTCATCTGTCTGTGGGCATTTAGGTTGCTTGCATTACCTGGCTATTGTAAATAGTGCTGCAATGAACATTGTGGTGAATGTGCCTTTTTGATTTATGGTTTTCTCTGGGTATATGCCCAGAAGTGGGATTGCTGGATCAGATGGTAATTCTATTTCTAGTTTTTTAAGGAAACTCCATACTGTTCTCCATAGTGACTGTATCAATTTACATCCCCACCAATAGTGGAAGAGGGCTCCTTTTGTCCACAACCTCCCCAGAATTTGTTGTTTGTAGATTTTCTGATGATGCCGATTCTAACAGGTGTGAGGTGATACCTCATTGTAGTTTTGATTTGCATTTCTCTAATACTTAGTGCTGTTGAGCAGCTTTTCATGTGCGTCTTGGCCATCTCTGTGTCTTCTTTGAAGAAACGTCTCTTTAGATCTTCTGCCCATTTTTGTATTGGGTTGTTTGTTTTTTTAATATTAAGCTGCATGAGCTGTTTATATATATATTGGAGATTAAACCTTTTTCCATTGTTTCGTTTGCAACGATTTTCGCCCATTCTGAGGCATGCCTTTTTCCATTCCCGTTTTTTTAACAAAAAAGGAAAGAAAGAAAAAGAAGCAGAACACTAATGTGGGTAAAATATGCCTTTTGAAATGGTCGTTTTGAAATATGGACGTCCTTTGAATTTTTTGGTCGATATGTGACCCCAGGATTTGTTTTCAGGGCAGGTGTCATTTACAGGCCTGCAATGATTTTGAATATCAACTGACCCTTAGCGCTGGGATTAAAGCTGCTGTTGCGTGAAACGGCCACAAGGTGGCAGCAGTTCTCCCTTACCTAATCTGGTTACTACAGCAACAGAGCCTCAATGGAGGTCGTGTTCTAGAATGGAATTTAGAATGGGATGTGCCAGGAGAAAGCCCCTCAAGTTTATCTCACTACTTCTTGTTCGTGTTTTTAATTTTTTTTTATTTTCTATTACAGCAAGTTTGATTACAATGTTTGGCTTGTTGTAGGTGTGGAAGATGTGGTTCTTTTACACATATACAGATGTCTGTTCTTCCTGGGATCCTTTTCCCATGTACATTAGGACAGAATGTTGAGTAGTCTTCTCTTGATATTCCGTAGGTCTTTGGTGATTATATATGTCACCTGTGTTTGTATATGTCTGTTAACCCTGATATCGTAATGAAACCAATCCTCACACCTTTCCATTGGTGAACCATAAGTTTGTGTAATGAATCTGTGATTGCCCTTCTCCGTGGAAATATCTGCCCTGGTATCCATTTTTAGGTAACACCTATAAGTGATATGATACAATATGTGTCTTTCACTTTCTGACTTACTCCAAGTCACGTGATTACCTCTAGACTCATCTACGAGGCTGCAAATGGCATTGTGTCCTTTTTTTTCCTTGGCTTCTATTCTGCCTTAGCGAGGTCCATTTTCAACAATGTGATTCCCTGAGGGTTGTGGATTAGCTGACCTGGGCAGCCTTACGCTGCCGGCCGGCCCTCCCCAGGTGTGCCTGGTCGAGATCAATATAAACTGAGCTCCAGGCAGCAATAGCCCCTGAAGTTGTGCCTGACTCCATATTCTCTGCCCCGTCAGCAGTCTCGGGGCTGTGCTGGTGGAAGGGAGTGAGGGGCCAAGGCTTTGCTGGTGGCCCGGTGTGAGTGGGGCTTTGCTGGCCTTTCTGCAGGAGTTGCCAGGCTGCCACCTGTAAAGAAGAGGATGTGTCACCCATACCTTCCGATGGAATTTCTCTCCGGACAGAGGTGAGGAAGGAAAAAAGCAGTGGGGGCCGGGACAGGAGGGGTATCTCAGGCAGGGCAATAGAAAGCTTCCAGAAGAGTTCCCGTGGCCAGGACCATCCTGGCTGGCCTGCAGGCACCAAGTTGGCCTGCGTGCTGTTGCTGGTGTGGCTCCACGGCCCTTCCTCTAGGCTTTCAAGCCCTTGTACGTATTCAGGTGTTTTACCTGGGAAGGGTGGGAACAGTTCAGCAGCAGCTGGCCTGGGGCTCAGCTCACGTTTACTCACAGATGCCTCAGCACGGTCCCCCAGCTTTGCAATGAGGACACTCCTTGCATGGGGGGTGGGTTGCTGGCTGTATGGGAGGTGATTCCCCACCTCTGACCAATTTCAGAATTGTTTACCGCTGGAGCAAGTGCCCTGATAGGGTTTCCCTCTGTATAACTGGTGGGTTCAGGTTTTTTTTTCTTTTATGGTTCAAGTTAGATTTGATTCCTCTTTTATGTATTTATAGATATAAGCATGGAAATAATTCATTCCTATAAATACATCTGTGTGAAGGGAATAACATTTTTCTGTTTTATTTTAAAATTTTATTTTTTAAAATTTTGAAATTTAATTTTATTTATTTTTTTATACAGCAGGTTATTATTAGTTATGTATTTTATGCATATACATGTATACAGGTCAATCCCAATCTCCCAACTCATCCCACCACCACCACCCCATGGCTTCCCACACTTGGTGTCCATACGTGTGTTCTCTACCTCTGTGTCTCTATTTCTTCCCTGAAAACCAGTTCATCTGTACCATTTTTTAGGTTCCACATATATGCATTAATATACAATATTTGTTTTCCTCTTTCTGACTGACTTCATTCTGTATGACAGTCTCTAGATCCATCGATGTCTCTACAAATGACCCAGTTTCAACCCTTTCTATGGCTGAGTAATATTCCATTTTATATATATACCACATCTTTATCCATTCATCTGTCTGTGGGCATTTAGGTTGCTTGCTTTACCTGTCGATTGTAAATAGTGCTGCAATGAACATTGTGGTGAATGTGCCTTTTTGATTTATGGTTTTCTCTGGGTATATGCCCAGAAGTGAGATTGCTGGATCAGATGTTAATTCTATTTCTAATTTTTTTAAGGAAACTCCATACTATTCTCCATAGTGACTGTATCAATTTACATCCCCACCAATAGTGGAAGAGGGCTCCTTTTGTCCACACCCTCCCCAGAATTTGTTGTTTGTACATTTTCTGATGATGCCGATTCTAACAGGTGTGAGGTGATACCTCATTGTACTTTTGATTTGCATTTCTCTAATAATTAGTGCTGTTGAGCAGCTTTTCATGTGCATCTTGGCCATCTCTGTGTCTTCTTTGAAGAAACGTCTCTTTAGATCTTCTGCCCATTTTTGTATTGGGTTGTTTGTTTTCTTAATATTAAGCTGCATGAGCTGTTTATATATATATTGGAGATTAAACCTTTGTCCATTGATTCATTTGCAACGATTTTCGCCCATTCTGAGGGATGCCTTTTTCCATTCCCGTTTTTTTAACAAAAAAGGAAAGAAAGAAAAAGAAGCAGAACACTAATGTGCGTAAAATATGCCTTTTGAAAGGGTCGTTTTGAAATATGGACGTCCTTTGAATTTATTAGTTGATATGTGACCCCAGGATTTGTTTTCAGGGCAGATGTCATTTACAGGCCTGCAATGATTTTGAATATCAACTGACCATTAGCGCTGGGACTAAAGCTGCTGTTGCGTGAAACGGCCACAAGGTGGCAGCAGTTCTCCCTTACCAAATCTGGTTACTAGAGCAACAGAGCCTCAATGGAAGTCGTGTTCTAGATGGGAATTTAGAATGGAATGTGCCAGGAGAAAGCCCATCAAGTTTGTCTCACTACATCTTGTTCGTGTGTTTAATTTTTTTTTATTTTCTATTACAGCAAGTTTGATTACAATGTTTGGCTTGTTGTAGGTGTGGAAGATGTGGTTCTTTTACACATATACAGATGTCTGTTCTTCCTGGGATCCTTTTCCCATGTACGTTAGGACAGAATGTTGAGTAGTCTTCTCTTGGTATTCCGTAGGTCTTTGGTGATTATATATGTCTCCTGTGTTTGATTATGTCTGTTAACCCCGATATCGTAATGAAACCAATCCTCACACCTTTCCATTGGTGAACCATAAGTTTGTTTAATGAATCTGTGATTGCCCTTCTCCGTGGAAATATCTGCCCTGGTATCCATTTTTAGGTAACACCTATAAGTGATATGATACGATATGTGTCTTTCACTTTCTGACTTACTCCAAGTCACGTGATTACCTCTAGACTCATCTACGGGGCTGCAAATGGCATTCTGTCCTTTTTTTCCTTGGCTTCTATTCTGCCTTAGCGAGGTCCATTTTCAACAATGTGACTCCCTGAGGGTTGTGGATTAGCTGACCTGGGCAGCCTTACCCTACCGGCCGGCCCTCTCCAGGTGTGCCTGGTTGAGGTCCATATAAACAGCGCTCCAGGCAGCAATAGCCCCTGAAGTTGTGCCTGACTCCATATTCTCTGCCCTGTCAGCAGTCTCGGGGCTGTGCTGGTGGGAGGGAGTGAGGGGCCAAGGCTTTGTTGGTGGCCCGGTGTGAGTGGGGCTCTGCTGGCCTTTCTGCAGGAGTTGCCAGGCTGCCACCTGTAAAGAAGAGGATGTGTCACCCATACCTTCTGATGGAATTTCTCTCCGGACAGAGGTGAGGAAGGAAAAAAGCAGTGGGGGCCGGGACAGGAAGGGTATCTCAGGCAGGGCAATAGAAAGCTTCCAGAAGAGCTCCCGGGGCCAGGACCATCCTGGCTGGCCTGCAGGCACCAAGTTGGCCTGCGTGCTGTCACTGGTGTGGCTCCACGGCCCTTCCTCTAGGCTTTCAAGCCCTTGTACATATTCAGGTGTTTTACCTGGGAAGGGTGGGAACAGTTCAGCAGCAGCTGGCCTGGGGCTCAGCTCACGTTTACTCACAGATGCCTCAGCACGGTCCCCCAGCTTTGCAATGAGGACGCTCCTTGCATGGGGGGTGGGTTGCTGGCTGTATGGGAGTTGATTCCCCACCTCTGACCAATTTCACAATTGTTTACCACTGGAGCAAGTGCCCTGCTAGGGTTTCCCTCTGTATAACTGGTGGGTTCAGGTTTTTTTTTCTTTTATGGTTCAAGTTAGATTTGATTCCTCTTTTATATATTTATAGATATCAGCATGGAAATAATTCATTCCTATAAATACATCTGTGTGAAGGGAATAACTTTTTTCTGTTTTATTTTAAAATTTTATTTTTAAAAATTTGAAATTTAATTTTATTTATTTTTTTATACAGCAGGTTATTATTAGTTATGTATTTTATGCATATACATGTATACAGGTCAATCCCAATCTCCCAACTCATCCCACCACCACCAACCCATGGCTTCCCACATTGGTGTCCATACGTTTGTTCTCTACCTCTGTGTCTCTATTTCTTCCCTGAAAACCAGTTCATCTGTACCATTTTTTAGGTTCCACATATATGCATTAATATACAATATTTGTTTTCCTCTTTCTGACTGACTTCATTCTGTATGACAGTCTCTAGATCCAACGATGTCTCTACAAATGACCCAGTTTCATTCCTTTTTATGGCTGAGTAATATTGCATTTTATATATGTACCACATCTTTATCCATTCATCTGTCTGTGGGCATTTAGGTTGCTTGCATTACCTGGCTATTGTAAATAGTGCTGCAATGAACATTGTGGTGAATGTGCCTTTTTGATTTATGGTTTTCTCTGGGTATATGCCCAGAAGTGGGATTGCTGTATCAGATGGTAATTCTATTTCTAGTTTTTTTAAGGAAACTCCATACTGTTCTCCATAGTGACTGTATCAATTTACATCCCCACCAATAGTGGAAGAGGGCTCCTTTTGTCCACACCCTCCCCAGAATTTGTTGTTTGTAGATTTTCTGAGGATGCCGATTCTAACAGGTGTGAGGTGATACCTCATTGTAGTTTTGATTTGCATTTCTCTAATACTTAGTGCTGTTGAGCAGCTTTTCATGTGCGTCTTGGCCATCTCTGTGTCTTCTTTGAAGAAACGTCTCTTTAGATCTTCTGCCCATTTTTGTATTGGGTTGTTTGTTTTTTTAATATTAAGCTGCATGAGCTGTTTATATATATATTGGAGATTAAACCTTTGTCCATTGATTCGTTTGCAACGATTTTCGCCCATTCTGAGGGATGCCTTTTTCCATTCCCGTTTTTTTAACAAAAAAGGAAAGAAAGAAAAAGAAGCAGAACACTAATGTGGGTAAAATATGCCTTTTGAAATGGTCGTTTTGTAATATGGACGTCCTTTGAATTTTTTGGTCGATATGTGACCCCAGGATTTGTTTTCAGGGCAGGTGTCATTTACAGGCCTGCAATGATTTTGAATATCAACTGACCCTTAGCGCTGGGATTAAAGCTGCTGTTGCGTGAAATGGCCACAAGGTGGCAGCAGTTCTCCCTTACCTAATCTGGTTACTAGAGCAACAGAGCCTCAATGGAGGTCGTGTTCTAGATTGGAATTTAGAGTGGAATGTGCCAGGAGAAAGCCCCTAAAGTTTGTCTCACGACTTCTTGTTCGTGTTTTTAATTTTTTTTTAATTTTCTATTACAGCAAGTTTGATTACAATGTTTGGCTTGTTGTAGGTGTGGAAGATGTGGTTCTTTTACACATATACAGATGTCTGTTCTTCCTGGGATCTTTTTCCCGTGTACGTTAGGACAGAATGTTGAGTCGTCTTCTCTTGGTATTCCGTAGGTCTTTGGTGATTATATATGTCACCTGTGTTTGATTATGTCTGCTAACCCTGATATCATAATGAAACCAATCCTCACACCTTTCCATTGGTGAACCATAAGTTTGTTTAATGAATCTGTGATTGCCCTTCTCCGTGGAAATATCTGCCCTGGTATCCATTTTTAGGTAACACCTATAAGTGGTATGATACGATATGTGTCTTTCACTTTCTGACTTACTCCAAGTCACGTGATTAACTCTAGACTCATCTACGGGGTTGCAAATGGCATTGTGTCCTTTTTTTCCTTGGCTTCTATTCTGCCTTAGCGAGGTCCATTTTCAACAATGTGATTCCCTGAGGGTTGTGGATTAGCTGACCTGGGCAGCCTTACCCTGCCGGCCAGCCCTCCCCAGGTGTGCCTGGTTGAAGTCAATATAAAAAGCGCTCCCGGCAGCAATAGCCCCTGAAGTTGTGCCTGACTCCATATTCTCTGCCCCGTCAGCAGTCTCGGGGCTGTGCTGGTGAGAGGGAGTGAGGAGCCAAGGCTTTGTTGGTGGCCCGGTGTGAGTGGGGCTCTGCTGGCCTTTCTGCAGGAGTTGCCAGGCTGCCACCTGTAAAGAAGAGGATGTGTCACCCATACCTTCTGATGGAATTTCTCTC
Source organism: Mesoplodon densirostris (assembly GCF_025265405.1). Taxonomy (NCBI): domain Eukaryota; kingdom Metazoa; phylum Chordata; class Mammalia; order Artiodactyla; family Ziphiidae; genus Mesoplodon; species Mesoplodon densirostris. Next base: position 51,403,798 of record NC_082670.1, read on the forward strand.
CAGACAGAGGTGAGGAAGGAAAAAAGCAGTGGGGGCCGGGACAGGAGGGGTATCTCAGGCAGGGCAATAGAAAGCTTCCAGAAGAGCGCCCGGGGCCAGGACCATCCTGGCTGGCCTGCAGGCACCAAGTGGGCCTGCGTGCTGTCGCTGGTGTGGCTCCAGGGCCCTTCCTCTAGGCTTTCATCCCTTGTACATATTCAGGTGTTTTACCTGGGAAGGGTGGGAACAGTTCAGCAGCAGCTGGCCTGGGGCTCAGCTCACGTTTACTCACAGATGCCTCAGCACGGTCCCCCAGCTTTGCAATGAGGACGCTCCTTGCATGGGGGGTGGGTTGCTGGCTGTATGGGAGGTGATTCCCCACCTCTGACCAATTTCAGAATTGTTTACCGCTGGAGCAAGTGCCCTGATAGGGTTTCACTCTGTATAACTGGTGGGTTCAGGTTTTTTTTTCTTTTATGGTTCAAGTTAGATTTGATTCCTCTTTTATGTATTTATAGATATCAGCATGGAAATAATTCATTCCTATAAATACATCTGTGTGAAGGGAATAACATTTTTCTGTTTTATTTTAAAATTTTATTTTTTAAAATTTTGAAGTTTAATTTTATTTATTTTTTTATACAGCAGGTTATTATTAGTTATGTATTTTATGCATATACATGTATACAGGTCAATCCCAATCTCCCAACTCATCCCACCACCACCACCCCATGGCTTCCCACACTTGGTGTCCATACGTGTGTTCTCTACCTCTGTGTCTCTATTTCTTCCCTGAAAACCAGTTCATCTGTACCATTTTTTAGGTTCCACATATATGCATTAATATACAATATTTGTTTTCCTCTTTCTGACTGACTTCATTCTGTATGACAGTCTCTAGATCCATCGATGTCTCTACAAATGACCCAGTTTCAACCCTTTCTATGGCTGAGTAATATTCCATTTTATATATATACCACATCTTTATCCATTCATCTGTCTGTGGGCATTTAGGTTGCTTGCTTTACCTGTCGATTGTAAATAGTGCTGCAATGAACATTGTGGTGAATGTGCCTTTTTGATTTATGGTTTTCTCTGGGTATATGCCCAGAAGTGAGATTGCTGGATCAGATGTTAATTCTATTTCTAGTTTTTTTAAGGAAACTCCATACTATTCTCCATAGTGACTGTATCAATTTACATCCCCACCAATAGTGGAAGAGGGCTCCTTTTGTCCACACCCTCCCCAGAATTTGTTGTTTGTAGATTTTCTGATGATGCCGATTCTAACAGGTGTGAGGTGATACCTCATTGTAGTTTTGATTTGCATTTCTCTAATAATTAGTGCTGTTGAGCAGCTTTTCATGTGCATCTTGGCCATCTCTGTGTCTTCTTTGAAGAAACGTCTCTTTAGATCTTCTGCCCATTTTTGTATTGGGTTGTTTGTTTTCTTAATATTAAGCTGCATGAGCTGTTTATATATATATTGGAGATTAAACCTTTGTCCATTGATTCATTTGCAACGATTTTCGCCCATTCTGAGGGATGCCTTTTTCCATTCCCGTTTTTTTAACAAAAAAGGAAAGAAAGAAAAAGAAGCAGAACACTAATGTGCATAAAATATGCCTTTTGAAAGGGTCGTTTTGAAATATGGACGTCCTTTGAATTTATTAGTTGATATGTGACCCCAGGATTTGTTTTCAGGGCAGATGTCATTTACAGGCCTGCAATGATTTTGAATATCAACTGACCATTAGCGCTGGGACTAAAGCTGCTGTTGCGTGAAACGGCCACAAGGTGGCAGCAGTTCTCCCTTACCAAATCTGGTTACTAGAGCAACAGAGCCTCAATGGAAGTCGTGTTCTAGATGGGAATTTAGAATGGAATGTGCCAGGAGAAAGCCCATCAAGTTTGTCTCACTACATCTTGTTCGTGTGTTTAATTTTTTTTTATTTTCTATTACAGCAAGTTTGATTACAATGTTTGGCTTGTTGTAGGTGTGGAAGATGTGGTTCTTTTACACATATACAGATGTCTGTTCTTCCTGGGATCCTTTTCCCATGTACGTTAGGACAGAATGTTGAGTAGTCTTCTCTTGGTATTCCGTAGGTCTTTGGTGATTATATATGTCTCCTGTGTTTGATTATGTCTGTTAACCCCGATATCGTAATGAAACCAATCCTCACACCTTTCCATTGGTGAACCATAAGTTTGTTTAATGAATCTGTGATTGCCCTTCTCCGTGGAAATAACTGCCCTGGTATCCATTTTTAGGTAACACCTATAAGTGATATGATACGATATGTGTCTTTCACTTTCTGACTTACTCCAAGTCACGTGATTACCTCTAGACTCATCTACGGGGCTGCAAATGGCATTCTGTCCTTTTTTTCCTTGGCTTCTATTCTGCCTTAGCGAGGTCCATTTTCAACAATGTGACTCCCTGAGGGTTGTGGATTAGCTGACCTGGGCAGCCTTACCCTACCGGCCGGCCCTCTCCAGGTGTGCCTGGTTGAGGTCCATATAAACAGCGCTCCAGGCAGCAATAGCCCCTGAAGTTGTGCCTGACTCCATATTCTCTGCCCTGTCAGCTGTCTCGGGGCTGTGCTGGTGGGAGGGAGTGAGGGGCCAAGGCTTTGTTGGTGGCCCGGTGTGAGTGGGGCTCTGCTGGCCTTTCTGCAGGAGTTGCCAGGCTGCCACCTGTAAAGAAGAGGATGTGTCACCCATACCTTCTGATGGAATTTCTCTCCGGACAGAGGTGAGGAAGGAAAAAAGCAGTGGGGGCCGGGACAGGAAGGGTATCTCAGGCAGGGCAATAGAAAGCTTCCAGAAGAGCTCCCGGGGCCAGGACCATCCTGGCTGGCCTGCAGGCACCAAGTTGGCCTGCGTGCTGTCGCTGGTGTGGCTCCAGGGCCCTTCCTCTAGGCTTTCAAGCCCTTGTACATATTCAGGTGTTTTACCTGGGAAGGGTGGGAACAGTTCAGCAGCAGCTGGCCTGGGGCTCAGCTCACGTTTACTCACAGATGCCTCAGCACGGTCCCCCAGCTTTGCAATGAGGACGCTCCTTGCATGGGGGGTGGGTTGCTGGCTGTATGGGAGTTGATTCCCCACCTCTGACCAATTTCAGAATTGTTTACCGCTGGAGCAAGTGCCCTGCTAGGGTTTCCCTCTGTATAACTGGTGGGTTCAGGTTTTTTTTTCTTTTATGGTTCAAGTTAGATTTGATTCCTCTTTTATGTATTTATAGATATCAGCATGGAAATAATTCATTCCTATAAATACATCTGTGTGAAGGGAATAACTTTTTTCTGTTTTATTTTAAAATTTTATTTTTTAAAATTTTGAAATTTAATTTTATTTATTTTTTTATACAGCAGGTTATTATTAGTTATGTATTTTATGCATATACATGTATACAGGTCAATCCCAATCTCCCAACTCATCCCACCACCACCACCCCATGGCTTCCCACATTGGTGTCCATACGTTTGTTCTCTACCTCTGTGTCTCTATTTCTTCCCTGAAAACCAGTTCATCTGTACCATTTTTTAGGTTCCACATATATGCATTAATATACAATATTTGTTTTCCTCTTTCTGACTGACTTCATTCTGTATGACAGTCTCTAGATCCATCGATGTCTCTACAAATGACCCAGTTTCATTCCTTTTTATGGCTGAGTAATATTGCATTTTATATATGTACCACATCTTTATCCATTCATCTGTCTGTGGGCATTTAGGTTGCTTGCATTACCTGGCTATTGTAAATAGTGCTGCAATGAACATTGTGGTGAATGTGCCTTTTTGATTTATGGTTTTCTCTGGGTATATGCCCAGAAGTGGGATTGCTGGATCAGATGGTAATTCTATTTCTAGTTTTTTTAAGGAAACTCCATACTGTTGTCCATAGTGACTGTATCAATTTACATCCCCACCAATAGTGGAAGAGGGCTCCTTTTGTCCACACCCTCCCCAGAATTTGTTGTTTGTAGATTTTCTGAGGATGCCGATTCTAACAGGTGTGAGGTGATACCTCATTGTAGTTTTGATTTGCATTTCTCTAATACTTAGTGCTGTTGAGCAGCTTTTCATGTGCGTCTTGGCCATCTCTGTGTCTTCTTTGAAGAAACGTCTCTTTAGATCTTCTGCCCATTTTTGTATTGGGTTGTTTGTTTTTTTACTATTAAGCTGCATGAGCTGTTTATATATATATTGGAGATTAAACCTTTGTCCATTGATTCGTTTGCAACGATTTTCGCCCATTCTGAGGGATGCCTTTTTCCATTCCCGTTTTTTTAACAAAAAAGGAAAGAAAGAAAAAGAAGCAGAACACTAATGTGGGTAAAATATGCCTTTTGAAATGGTCGTTTTGAAATATGGACGTCCTTTGAATTTTTTGGTCGATATGTGACCCCAGGATTTGTTTTCAGGGCAGGTGTCATTTACAGGCCTGCAATGATTTTGAATATCAACTGACCCTTAGCGCTGGGATTAAAGCTGCTGTTGCGTGAAACGGCCACAAGGTGGCAGCAGTTCTCCCTTACCTAATCTGGTTACTAGAGCAACAGAGCCTCAATGGAGGTCGTGTTCTAGATTGGAATTTAGAGTGGAATGTGCCAGGAGAAAGCCCCTAAAGTTTGTCTCACGACTTCTTGTTCGTGTTTTTAATTTTTTTTTAATTTTCTATTACAGCAAGTTTGATTACAATGTTTGGCTTGTTGTAGGTGTGGAAGATGTGGTTCTTTTACACATATACAGATGTCTGTTCTTCCTGGGATCCTTTTCCCGTGTACGTTAGGACAGAATGTTGAGTCGTCTTCTCTTGGTATTCCGTAGGTCTTTGGTGATTATATATGTCACCTGTGTTTGATTATGTCTGCTAACCCCGATATCATAATGAAACCAATCCTCACACCTTTCCATTGGTGAACCATAAGTTTGTTTAATGAATCTGTGATTGCCCTTCTCCGTGGAAATATCTGCCCTGGTATCCATTTTTAGGTAACACCTATAAGTGGTATGATATGATATGTGTCTTTCACTTTCTGACTTACTCCAAGTCACGTGATTACCTCTAGACTCATCTACGGGGTTGCAAATGGCATTGTGTCCTTTTTTTCCTTGGCTTCTATTCTGCCTTAGCGAGGTCCATTTTCAACAATGTGATTCCCTGAGGGTTGTGGATTAGCTGACCTGGGCAGCCTTACCCTGCCGGCCGGCCCTCCCCAGGTGTGCCAGGTTGAAGTCAATATAAAAAGCGCTCCCGGCAGCAATAGCCCCTGAAGTTGTGCCTGACTCCATATTCTCTGCCCCGTCAGCAGTCTCGGGGCTGTGCTGGTGAGAGGGAGTGAGGAGCCAAGGCTTTGTTGGTGGCCCGGTGTGAGTGGGGCTCTGCTGGCCTTTCTGCAGGAGTTGCCAGGCTGCCACCTGTAAAGAAGAGGATGTGTCACCCATACCTTCTGATGGAATTTCTCTCCGGACAGAGGTGAGGAAGGAAAAAAGCAGTGGGGGCCGGGACAGGAGGGGTATCTCAGGCAGGGCAATAGAAAGCTTCCAGAAGAGCGCCCGGGGCCAGGACCATCCTGGCTGGCCTGCAGGCACCAAGTGGGCCTGCGTGCTGTCGCTGGTGTGGCTCCAGGGCCCTTCCTCTAGGCTTTCATCCCTTGTACATATTCAGGTGTTTTACCTGGGAAGGGTGGGAACAGTTCAGCAGCAGCTGGCCTGGGGCTCAGCTCACGTTTACTCACAGATGCCTCAGCACGGTCCCCCAGCTTTGCAATGAGGACGCTCCTTGCATGGGGGGTGGGTTGCTGGCTGTATGGGAGGTGATTCCCCACCTCTGACCAATTTCAGAATTGTTTACCGCTGGAGCAAGTGCCTTGATAGGGTTTCCTTCTGTATAACTGGTGGGTTCAGGTTTTTTTTCTTTTATGTTTCAAGTTAGATTTGATTCTTCTTTTATGTATTTATAGATATCAGCATGGAAAGAATTCATTCCTATAAATACATCTGTGCGAAGGGAATAACATTTTTCTGTTTTATTTTAAAATTATATTTTTTTAAATTTTGAAATTTAATTTTATTTATTTTTTTATACAGCAGGTTATTATTAGTTATGTATTTTATGCATATACATGTATACAGGTCAATCCCAATCTCCCAACTCATCCCACCACCACCACCCCATGGATTCCCACATTGGTGTCCATACGTTTGTTCTCTACCTCTGTGTCTCTATTTCTTCCCTGCAAACCAGTTCATCTGTACCATTTTTTAGGTTCCACATATATGCATTAATATACAATATTTGTTTTCCTCTTTCTGACTTATTTCATTCTGTATGACAGTCTCTAGATCCATCGATGTCTCTACAAATGACCCAGTTTCATCCCTTTCTATGGCTGAGTAATATTCCATTTTATATATATACCACATCTTTATCCATTCATCTGTCTGTGGGCATTTAGGTTGCTTGCATTACCTGTCTATTGTAAATAGTACTGCAATGAACATTGTGGTGAATGTGCCTTTTTGATTTATGGTTTTCTCTGGGTATATGCCCAGAAGTGGGATTGCTGGATCAGATGGTAATTCTATTTCTAGTTTTTTTAAGGAAACTCCATACTGTTGTCCATAGTGACTGTATCAATTTACATCCCCACCAATAGTGGAAGAGGGCTCCTTTTGTCCACACCCTCCCCAGAATTTGTTGTTTGTAGATTTTCTGATGATGCCGATTCTAACAGGTGTGAGGTGATACCTCATTGTAGTTTTTATTTGCACTTCTCTAATAATTAGTGCTGTTGAGCAGCTTTTCATGTGAGTCTTGGCCATCTCTGTGTCTTATTTGAAGAAACGTCTCTAGATCTTCTGCCCATTTTTGTATTTGGTTGTTTGTTTCTTTAATATTAAGCTGCATGAGCTGTTTATATATATATTGGAGATTAAACCTTTGTCCATTGATTCATTTGCAATGATTTTCGCCCATTCTGAGGGATGCCTTTTTCCATTCCCGTTTTTTTAACAAAAAAGGAAAGAAAGAAAAAGAAGCAGAACACTAATGTGCGTAAAATATGCCTTTTGAAATGGTCGTTTTGAAATATGGACGTCCTTTGAATTTTTTGGTCGATATGTGACCCCAGGATTTGTTTTCAGGGCAGGTGTCATTTACAGGCCTGCAATGATTTTGAATATCAACTGATCATTAGCGCTGGGTTTAAAGCTGCTGTTGCGTGAAACGGCCACAAGGTGGCAGCAGTTCTCCCTTAGCAAATCTGTTTACTAGAGCAACAGAGCCTCAATGGAGGTCGTGTTCTAGATTGGAATTTAGAATGGAATGTGCCAGGAGAAAGCCCCTCAAGTTTGTCTCACTACTTCTTGTTCGTGTTTTTAATTTTTTTTTTTTATTTTCTATTACAGCAAGTTTGATTACAATGTTTGGCTTGTTGTAGGTGTGGAAGATGTGGTTCTTTTACACATATACAGATGTCTGTTCTTCCTGGGATCCTTTTCCCATGTACGTTAGGACAGAATGTTGAGTAGTCTTCTCTTGGTATTCCGTAGGTCTTTGGTGATTATATATGTCACCTGTGTTTGATTATGTCTGTTAACCCCGATATCGTAATGAAACCAATCCTCACACCTTTCCATTGGTGAACCATAAGTTTGTTTAATGAATCTGTGATTGCCCTTCTCCGTGGAAATATCTGCCGTGGTTTCCATTTTTAGGTAACACCTATAAGTGATATGATACGATATGTGTCTTTCACTTTCTGACTTACTCCAAGTCACGTGATTACCTCTAGACTCATCTACGGGGCTGCAAATGGCATTGTGTCCTTTTTTTCCTTGGCTTCTATTCTGCCTTAGCGAGGTCCATTTTCAACAATGTGATTCCCTGAGGGTTGTGGATTAGCTGACCTGGGCAGCCTTACCCTGCCGGCCGGCCCTCCCCAGGTGTGCCTGGTTGAGGTCAATATAAACAGCACTCCAGGCAGCAATAGCCCCTGAAGTTGTGCCTGACTCCATATTCTCTGCCCCGTCAGCAGTCTCGGGGCTGTGCTGGTGGGAGGGAGTGAGGGGCCAAGGCTTTGTTGGTGGCCCGGTGTGAGTGGGGCTCTGCTGGCCTTTCTTCAGGAGTTGCCAGGCTGCCACCTGTAAAGAAGAGCATGTGTCACCCATACCTTCCGCTGGAATTTCTCTCCGGACAGAGGTGAGGAAGGAAAAAAGCAGTGGGGGCCGGGACAGGAGGGCTATGTCAGGCAGGGCAATAGAAAGCTTCCAGAAGAGCGCTCGGGGCCAGGACCATCCTGGCTGGCCTGCAGGCACCAAGTTGGCCTGCGTGCTGTCGCTGGTGTGGCTCCACGGCCCTTCCTCTAGGCTTACAAGCCCTTGTACATATTCAGGTGTTTTACCTGGGAAGGGTGGGAACAGTTCAGCAGCAGCTGGCCTGGGGCTCAGCTCACGTTTACTCACAGTTGCCTCAGCACGGTCCCCCAGCTTTGCAATGAGGACGCTCCTTGCATGGGGGGTGGGTTGCTGGCTGTATAGGAGGTGATTCCCCACCTCTGACCAATTTCAGAATTCTTTACCGCTGGAGCAAGTGCCCTGCTAGGGTTTCCCTCTGTATAACTGGTGGGTTCAGGTTTTTTTTTCTTTTATGGTTCAAGTTAGATTTGATTCCTCTTTTATGTATTTATAGATATCAGCATGGAAATAATTCATTCCTATAAATACATCTGTGTGAAGGGAATAACTTTTTTCTGTTTTATTTAAAATTTTATTTTTTTAAATTTTGAAATTTAATTTTATTTATTTTTTTATACAGCAGGTTATTATTAGTTATGTATTTTATGCATATACATGTATACAGGTCAATCCCAATCTCCCAACTCATCCCACCACCACCACCCCATGGCTTCCCACACTTGGTGTCCATACGTTTGTTCTCTACCTCTGTGTCTCTATTTCTTCCCTGAAAACCAGTTCATCTGTACCATTTTTTAGGTTCCACATATATGCATTAATATACAATATTTGTTTTCCTCTTTCTGACTGACTTCATTCTGTATGACAGTCTCTAGATCCATCGATGTCTCTACAAATGACCCAGTTTCATTCCTTTTTATGGCTGAGTAATATTGCATTTTATATATGTACCACATCTTTATCCATTCATCTGTCTGTGGGCATTTAGGTTGCTTGCATTACCTGGCTATTGTAAATAGTGCTGCAATGAACATTGTGGTGAATGTGCCTTTTTGATTTATGGTTTTCTCTGGGTATATGCCCAGAAGTGGGATTGCTGGATCAGATGGTAATTCTATTTCTAGTTTTTTTAAGGAAACTCCATACTGTTCTCCATAGTGACTGTATCAATTTACATCCCCACCAATAGTGGAAGAGGGCTCCTTTTGTCCACACCCTCCCCAGAATTTGTTGTTTGTAGATTTTCTGAGGATGCCGATTCTAACAGGTGTGAGGTGATACCTCATTGTAGTTTTGATTTGCATTTCTCTAATACTTAGTGCTGTTGAGCAGCTTTTCATGTGCGTCTTGGCCATCTCTGTGTCTTCTTTGAAGAAACGTCTCTTTAGATCTTCTGCCCATTTTTGTATTGGGTTGTTTGTTTTTTTACTATTAAGCTGCATGAGCTGTTTATATATATATTGGAGATTAAACCTTTGTCCATTGATTCATTTGCAACGATTTTCGCCCATTCTCAGGGATGCCTTTTGCCATTCCCGTTTTTTTAACAAAACAGGAAAGAAAGAAAAAGAAGCAGAACACTAATGTGGGTAAAATATGCCTTTTGAAATGGTCGTTTTGAAATATGGACGTCCTTTGAATTTTTTGGTCGATATGTGACCACAGGATTTGTTTTCAGGGCAGGTGTCATTTACAGGCCTGCAATGATTTTGAATATCAACTGACCCTTAGCGCTGGGAATAAAGCTGCTGTTGCGTGAAACGGCCACTAGGTGGCAGCATTTCTCCCTTACCTAATCTGGTTACTACAGCAACAGAGCCTCAATGGAGGTCGTGTTCTAGATTGGAATTTAGAATGGGATGTGCCAGGAGAAAGCCCCTCAAGTTTGTCTCACTACTTCTTGTTCGTGTTTTTAATTTTTTTTTATTTTCTATTACAGCAAGTTTGATTACAATGTTTGGCTTGTTGTAGGTGTGGAAGATGTGGTTCTTTTACACATATACAGATGTCTGTTCTTCCTGGGATCCTTTTCCCATGTACGTTAGGACAGAATGTTGAGTAGTCTTCTCTTGGTATTCCGTAGGTCTTTGGTGATTATATATGTCACCTGTGTTTGATTATGTCTGTTAACCCCGATATCGTAATGAATCCTATCCTCACACCTTTCCATTGGTGAACCATAAGTTTGTTTAATGAATCTGTGATTGCCCTTCTCCGTGGAAATATCTGCCCTGGTATCCATTTTTAGGTAACACCTATAAGTGATATGATACGATATGTGTCTTTCACTTTCTGACTTACTCCAAGTCACGTGATTACCTCTAGACTCATCTACGGGGCTGCAAATGGCATTGTGTCCTTTTTTTCCTTGGCTTCTATTCTGCCTTAGCGAGGTCCATTTTCAACAATGTGATTCCCTGAGGGTTGTGGATTAGCTGACCTGGGCAGCCTTACCCTGCCGGCCGGCCCTCCCCAGGTGTGCCTGGTTGAGGTCAATATAAACAGCGCTCCAGGCAGCAATAGCCCCTGAAGTTGTGCCTGACTCCATATTCTCTGCCCCGTCAGCAGTCTCGGGGCTGTGCTGGTGGGAGGGAGTGAGGGGCCAAGGCTTTGTTGGTGGCCCGGTGTGAGTGGGGCTCTGCTGGCCTTTCTGCAGGAGTTGCCAGGCTGCCACCTGTAAAGAAGAGGATGTGTCACCCATACCTTCTGATGGAATTTCTCTCCGGGCTGAGGTGAGGAAGGAAAAAAGCAGTGGGGGCCGGGACAGGAGGGGTATCAAAGGCAGGGCAATAGAAATCTTCCAGAAGAGCGCCCAGGGCCAGGACCATCCTGGCTGGCCTGCAGGCACCAAGTTGGCCTGCGTGCTGTCGCTGGTGTGGCTCCAGGGCCCTTCCTCTAGGCTTTCAAGCCCTTGTACATATTCAGGTGTTTTACCTGGGAAGGGTGGGAACAGTTCAGCAGCAGCTGGCCTGGGGCTCAGCTCACGTTTACTCACAGATGCCTCAGCACGGTCCCCCAGCTTTGCAATGAGGACGCTCCTTGCATGGAGGGTGGGTTGCTGGCTGTATGGGAGGTGATTCCCCACCTCTGACCAATTTCAGAATTGTTTACCGCTGGAGCAAGTGCCCTGCTAGGGTTTCCCTCTGTATAACTGGTGGGTTCAGGTTTTTTTTTCTTTTATGTTTCAAGTTAGATTTGATTCCTCTTTTATGTATTTATAGATATCAGCATGGAAAGAATTCATTCCTATAAATACATCTGTGTGAAGGGAATAACTTTTTTCTGTTTTATTTTAAAATTTTATTTTTTAAAATTTTGAAATTTAATTTTATTTATTTTTTTATACAGCAGGTTATTATTAGTTATGTATTTTATGCATATACTTGTATACAGGTCAATCCCAATCTCCCAACTCATCCCACCACCACCACCCCATGGCTTCCCACACTTGGTGTCCATACGTTTGTTCTCTACCTCTGTGTCTCTATTTCTTCCCTGCAAACCAGTTCATCTGTACCATTTTTTAGGTTCCACATATATGCATTAATATACAATATTTGTTTTCCTCTTTCTGACTGACTTCATTCTGTATGACAGTCTCTAGATCCATCGATGTCTCTACAAATGACCCAGTTTCATTCCTTTTTATGGCTGAGTAATATTGCATTTTATATATGTACCACATCTCTATCCATTCATCTGTCTGTGGGCATTTAGGTTGCTTGCATTACCTGGCTATTGTAAATAGTGCTGCAATGAACATTGTGGTGAATGTGCCTTTTTGATTTATGGTTTTCTCTGGGTATATGCCCAGAAGTGGGATTGCTGTATCAGATGGTAATTCTATTTCTAGTTTTTTTAAGGAAACTCCATACTGTTCTCCATAGTGACTGTATCAATTTACATCCCCACCAATAGTGGAAGAGGGCTCCTTTTGTCCACACCCTCCCCAGAATTTGTTGTTTGTAGATTTTCTGAGGATGCCGATTCTAACAGGTGTGAGGTGATACCTCATTGTAGTTTTGATTTGCATTTCTCTAATACTTAGTGCTGTTGAGCAGCTTTTCATGTGCGTCTTGGCCATCTCTGTGTCTTCTTTGAAGAAACGTCTCTTTAGATCTTCTGCCCATTTTTGTATTGGGTTGTTTGTTTTTTTACTATTAAGCTGCATGAGCTGTTTATATATATATTGGAGATTAAACCTTTGTCCATTGATTCGTTTGCAACGATTTTCGCCCATTCTGAGGGATGCCTTTTTCCATTCCCGTTTTTTTAACAAAAAAGGAAAGAAAGAAAAAGAAGCAGAACACTAATGTGGGTAAAATATGCCTTTTGAAATGGTCGTTTTGAAATATGGACGTCCTTTGAATTTTTTGGTCGATATGTGACCCCAGGATTTGTTTTCAGGGCAGGTGTCATTTACAGGCCTGCAATGATTTTGAATATCAACTGACCCTTAGCGCTGGGATTAAAGCTGCTGTTGCGTGAAACGGCCACAAGGTGGCAGCAGTTCTCCCTTACCTAATCTGGTTACTAGAGCAACAGAGCCTCAATGGAGGTCGTGTTCTAGATTGGAATTTAGAGTGGAATGTGCCAGGAGAAAGCCCCTAAAGTTTGTCTCACGACTTCTTGTTCGTGTTTTTAATTTTTTTTATTTTCTATTACAGCAAGTTTGATTACAATGTTTGGCTTGTTGTAGGTGTGGAAGATGTGGTTCTTTTACACATATACAGATGTCTGTTCTTCCTGGGATCCTTTTCCCATGTACGTTAGGACAGAATGTTGAGTAGTCTTCTCTTGGTATTCCGTAGGTCTTTGGTGATTATATATGTCACCTGTGTTTGATTATGTCTGTTAACCCCGATATCGTAATGAAACCAATCCTCACACCTTTCCATTGGTGAACCATAAGTTTGTTTAATGAATCTGTGATTGCCCTTCTCCGTGGAAATATCTGCCCTGGTATCCATTTTTAGGTAACACCTATAAGTGATATGATACGATATGTGTCTTTCACTTTCTGACTTACTCCAAGTCACGTGATTACCTCTAGACTCATCTACGGGGCTGCAAATGGCATTGTGTCCTTTTTTTCCTTGGCTTCTATTCTGCCTTAGCGAGGTCCATTTTCAACAATGTGATTCCCTGAGGGTTGTGGATTAGCTGACCTGGGCAGCCTTACCCTGCCGGCCGGCCCTCCCCAGGTGTGCCTGGTTGAGGTCAATATAAACAGCGCTCCAGGCAGCAATAGCCCATGAAGTTGTGCCTGACTCCATATTCTCTGCCCCGTCAGCAGTCTCGGGGCTGTGCTGGTGGGAGGGAGTGAGGGGCCAAGGCTTTGTTGGTGGCCCGGTGTGAGTGGGGCTCTGCTGGCCTTTCTGCAGGAGTTGCCAGGCTGCCACCTGTAAAGAAGAGGATGTGTCACCCATACCTTCTGATGGAATTTCTCTCCGGACAGAGGTGAGGAAGGAAAAAAGCAGTGGGGGCTGGGACAGGAAGGGTATCTCAGGCAGGGCAATAGAAAGCTTCCAGAAGAGTGCCCGGGGCCAGGACCATCCTGGCTGGCCTGCAGGCACCAAGTTGGCCTGCGTGGTGTCGCTGGGGTGGCTCCAGGGACCTTCCTCTAGGCTTTCAAGCCCTTGTACATATTCAGGTGTTTTACCTGGGAAGGGTGGGAACAGTTCAGCAGCAGCTGGCCTGGGGCTCAGCTCACGTTTACTCACAGATGCCTCAGCACGGTCCCCCAGCTTTGCAATGAGGACGCTCCTTGCATGGGGGGTGGGTTGCTGGCTGTATGGGAGGTGATTCCCCACCTCTGACCAATTTCAGAATTGTTTACCGCTGGAGCAAGTGCCCTGCTAGGGTTTCCCTCTGTATAACTGGTGGGTTCAGGTTTTTTTTTCTTTTATGGTTCAAGTTAGATTTGATTCCTCTTTTATGTATTTATAGATATCAGCATGGAAATAATTCATTCCTATAAATACATCTGTGTGAAGGGAATAACTTTTTTCTGTTTTATTTTAAAATTTTATTTTTTAAAATTTTGAAATTTAATTTTATTTATTTTTTTATACAGTAGGTTATTATTAGTTATGTATTTTATGCATATACTTGTATACAGGTCAATCCCAATCTCCCAACTCATCCCACCACCACCACCCCATGTCTTCCCACACTTGGTGTCCATACGTTTGTTCTCTACCTCTGTGTCTCTATTTCTCCCCGCAAACCAGTTCATCTGTACCATTTTTTAGGTTCCACATATATGCATTAATATACAATATTTGTTTTCCTCTTTCTGACTGACTTCATTCTGTATGACTGTCTCTAGATCCATCGATGTCTCTACAAATGACCCAGTTTCATTCCTTTTTATGGCTGAGTAATATTCCATTTTATATATGTACCACATCTTTATCCATTCATCTGTCTGTGGGCATTTAGGTTGCTTGCATTACCTGGCTATTGTAAATAGTGCTGCAATGAACATTGTGGTGAATGTGCCTTTTTGATTTATGGTTTTCTCTGGGTATATGCCCAGAAGTGGGATTGCTGGATCAGATGGTAATTCTATTTCTAGTTTTTTTTAAGGAAACTCCATACTGTTCTCCATAGTGACTGTATCAATTTACATCCCCACCAATAGTGGAAGAGGGCTCCTTTTGTCCACACCCTCCCCAGAATTTGTTGTTTGTAGATTTTCTGATGATGCCGATTCTAACAGGTGTGAGGTGATACCTCATTGTAGTTTTGATTTGCATTTCTCTAATACTTAGTGCCGTTGAGCAGCTTTTCATGTGCGTCTTGGCCATCTCTGTGTCTTCTTTGAAGAAACGTCTCATTAGATCTTCTGCCCATTTTTGTATTGGGTTGTTTGTTTTTTTAATATTAAGCTGCATGAGCTGTTTATATATATATTGGAGATTAAACCTTTGTCCATTGATTCGTTTGCAACGATTTTCGCCCATTCTGATGGATGCCTTTTTCCATTCCCGTTTTTTTAACAAAAAAGGAAAGAAAGAAAAAGAAGCAGAACACTAATGTGGGTAAAATATGCCTTTTGAAATGGTCGTTTTGAAATATGGACGTCCTTTGAATTTTTTGGTCGATATGTGACCCCAGGATTTGTTTTCAGGGCAGGTGTCATTTACAGGCCTGCAATGATTTTGAATATCAACTGACCCTTAGCGCTGGGATTAAAGCTGCTGTTGTGTGAAACGGCCACAAGGTGGCAGCAGTTCTCCCTTACCTAATCTGGTTACTAGAGCAACAGAGCCTCAATGGAGGTCGTGTTCTAGATTGGAATTTAGAATGGGATGTGCCAGGAGAAAGCCCCTCAAGTTTGTCTCACTACTTCTTGTTCGTGTTTTTAATTTTTTTTTATTTTCTATTACAGCAAGTTTGATTACAATGTTTGGCTTGTTGTAGGTGTGGAAGATGTGGTTCTTTTACACATATACAGATGTCTGTTCTTCCTGGGATCCTTTTCCCATGTACGTTAGGACAGAATGTTGAGTAGTCTTCTCTTGGTATTCCGTAGGTCTTTGGTGATTATATATGTCACCTGTGTTTGATTATGTCTGTTAACCCCGATATCGTAATGAAACCAATCCTCACACCTTTCCATTGGTGAACCATAAGTTTGTTTAATGAATCTGTGATTGCCCTTCTCCGTGGAAATATCTGCCCTGGTATCCATTTTTAGGTAACACCTATAAGTGATATGATACGATATGTGTCTTTCACTTTCTGACTTACTCCAAGTCACGTGATTACCTCTAGACTCATCTACGGGGCTGCAAATGGCATTGTGTCCTTTTTTTCCTTGGCTTCTATTCTGCCTTAGCGAGGTCCATTTTCAACAATGTGATTCCCTGAGGGTTGTGGATTAACTGACCTGGGCAGCCTTACCCTGCCGGCCGGCCCTCCCCAGGTGTGCCTGTTTGAGGTCAATATAAACAGCGCTCCAGGCAGCAATAGCCCCTGAAGTTGTGCCTGACTCCATATTCTCTGCCCCGTCAGCAGTCACGGGGCTGTGCTGGTGGGAGGGAGTGAGGGGCCAAGGCTTTGTTGGTGGCCCGATGTGAGTGGGGCTCTGCTGGCCTTTCTGCAGGAGTTGCCAGGCTGCCACCTGTAAAGAAGAGGATGTGTCACCCATACCTTCTGATGGAATTTCTCTCCGGACAGAGGTGAGGAAGGAAAAAAGCAGTGGGGGCCGGGACAGGAGGGGTATCACAGGCAGGGCAATAGAAATCTTCCAGAAGAGCGCCCAGGGCCAGGACCATCCTGGCTGGCCTGCAGGCACCAAGTTGGCCTGCGTGCTGTCACTGGTGTTGCTCCAGGGCCCTTCCTCTAGGCTTTCAAGCCCTTGTACATATTCAGGTGTTTTACCTGGGAAGGGTGGGAACAGTTCAGCAGCAGCTGGCCTGGGGCTCAGCTCACGTTTACTCACAGATGCCTCAGCACGGTCCCCCAGCTTTGCAATGAGGACGCTCCTTGCATGGGGGTGGGTTGCTGGCTGTATGGGAGGTGATTCCCCACCTCTGACCAATTTCAGAATTGTTTACCGCTGGAGCAAGTGCCCTGCTAGGGTTTCCCTCTGTATACCTGGTGGGTTCAGGTTTTTTTTTCTGTTATGGTTCAAGTTAGATTTGATTCCTCTTTTATGTATTTATAGATATCAGCATGGAAATAATTCATTCCTATAAATACATCTGTGTGAAGGGAATAACTTTTTTCTGTTTTATTTTAAAATTTTATTTTTTTAAATTTTGAAATTTAATTTTATTTATTTTTTTATACAGCAGGTTATTATTAGTTATGTATTTTATGCATATACATGTATACAGGTCAATCCCAATCTCCCAACTCATCCCACCACCACCACCCCATGGCTTCCCACACTTGGTGTCCATACGTTTGTTCTCTACCTCTGTGTCTCTATTTCTTCCCTGCAAACCAGTTCATCTGTACCATTTTTTAGGTTCCACATATATGCATTAATATACAATATTTGTTTTCCTCTTTCTGACTGACTTCATTCTGTATGACAGTCTCTAGATCCATCGATGTCTCTACAAATGACCCAGTTTCATTCCTTTTTATGGCTGAGTAATATTGCATTTTATATATGTATCACATCTTTATCCATTCATCTGTCTGTGGGCATTTAGTTTGCTTGCATTACCTGGCTATTGTAAATAGTGCTGCAATGAACATTGTGGTGAATGTGCCTTTTTGATTTATGGTTTTCTCTGGGTATATGCCCAGAAGTGGGATTGCTGGATCAGATGGTAATTCTATTTCTAGTTTTTTTAAGGAAACTCCATACTGTTCTCCATAGTGACTGTATCAATTTACATCCCCACCAATAGTGGAAGAGGGCTCCTTTTGTCCACACCCTCCCCAGAATTTGTTGTTTGTAGATTTTCTGAGGATGCCGATTCTAACAGGTGTGAGGTGATACCTCATTGTAGTTTTGATTTGCATTTCTCTAATACTTAGTGCCGTTGAGCAGCTTTTCATGTGCGTCTTGGCCATCTCTGTGTCTTCTTTGACGAAACGTCTCTTTAGATCTTCTGCCCATTTTTGTATTGGGTTGTTTGTTTTTTTAATATTAAGCTGCATGAGCTGTTTATATATATATTGGAGATTAAACCTTTGTCCATTGATTCGTTTGCAACGATTTTCGCCCATTCTGAGGGATGCCTTTTTCCATTCCCGTTTTTCTAACAAAAAAGGAAAGAAAGAAAAAGAAGCAGAACACTAATGTGGGTAAAATATGTCTTTTGAAATGGTCGTTTTGAAATATGGACGTCCTTTGAATTTTTTGGTCGATATATGACCCCAGGATTTGTTTTCAGGGCAGGTGTCATTTACAGGCCTGCAATGATTTTGAATATCAACTGACCCTTAGCGCTGGGATTAAAGCTGCTGTTGCGTGAAACGGCCACAAGGTGGCAGCAGTTCTCCCTTACCTAATCTGGTTACTAGAGCAACAGAGCCTCAATGGAGGTCGTGTTCTAGATTGGAATTTAGAATGGGATGTGCCAGGAGAAAGCCCCTCACGTTTGTCTCACTACTTCTTGTTCGTGTTTTTAATTTTTTTTTATTTTCTATTACAGCAAGTTTGATTACAATGTTTGGCTTGTTGTAGGTGTGGAAGATGTGGTTCTTTTACACATATACAGATGTCTGTTCTTCCTGGGATCCTTTTCCCATGTACGTTAGGACAGAATGTTGAGTAGTCTTCTCTTGGTATTCCGTAGGTCTTTGGTGATTATATATGTCACCTGTGTTTGATTATGTCTGTTAACCCCGATATCGTAATGAAACCAATCCTCACACCTTTCCATTGGTGAACCATAAGTTTGTTTAATGAATCTGTGATTGCCCTTCTCCGTGGAAATATCTGCCCTGGTATCCATTTTTAGGTAACACCTATAAGTGATATGATACGATATGTGTCTTTCACTTTCTGACTTACTCCAAGTCACGTGATTACCTCTAGACTCATCTACGGGGCTGCAAATGGCATTGTGTCCTTTTTTTCCTTGGCTTCTATTCTGCCTTAGCGAGGTCCATTTTCAACAATGTGATTCCCTGAGGGTTGTGGATTAGCTGACCTGGGCAGCCTTACCCTGCCGGCCGGCCCTCCCCAGGTGTGCCTGGTTGAGGTCAATATAAACAGCACTCCAGGCAGCAATAGCCCCTGAAGTTGTGCCTGACTCCATATTCTCTGCCCCGTCAGCAGTCTCGGGGCTGTGCTGGTGGGAGGGAGTGAGGGGCCAAGGCTTTGTTGGTGGCCCGGTGTGAGTGGGGCTCTGCTGGCCTTTCTGCAGGAGTTGCCAGGCTGCCACCTGTAAAGAAGAGGATGTGTCACCCATACCTTCTGATGGAATTTCTCTCCGGACAGAGGTGAGGAAGGAAAAAAGCAGTGGGGGCCGGGACAGGAAGGGTATCTCAGGCAGGGCAATAGAAATCTTCCAGAACAGCGCCCGGGGCCAGGACCATCCTGGCTGGCCTGCAGGCACCAAGTTGGCCTGCGTGGTGTCGCTGGGGTGGCTCCAGGGACCTTCCTCTAGGCTTTCAAGCCCTTGTACATATTCAGGTGTTTTACCTGGGAAGGGTGGGAACAGTTCAGCAGCAGCTGGCCTGGGGCTCAGCTCACGTTTACTCACAGATGCCTCAGCACGGTCCCCCAGCTTTGCAATGAGGACGCTCCTTGCATGGGGGGTGGGTTGCTGGCTGTATGGGAGGTGATTCCCCACCTCTGAGCAATTTCAGAATTGTTTACCGCTGGAGCAAGTGCCCTGCTAGGGTTTCCCTCTGTATAACTGGTGGGTTCAGGTTTTTTTTTCTTTTATGGTTCAAGTTAGATTTGATTCCTCTTTTATGTATTTATAGATATCAGCATGGAAAGAATTCATTCCTATAAATACATCTGTGTGAAGGGAATAACTTTTTTCTGTTTTATTTTAAAATTTTATTTTTTAAAATTTTGAAATTTAATTTTATTTATTTTTTTATACAGCAGGTTATTATTAGTTATGTATTTTATGCATATACATGTATACAGGTCAATCCCAATCTCCCAACTCATCCCAACACCACCACCCCATGGCTTCCCACACTTGGTGTCCATACGTTTGTTCTCTACCTCTGTGTCTCTATTTCTTCCCTGCAAACCAGTTCATCTGTACCATTTTTTAGGTTCCACATATATGCATTAATATACAATATTTGTTTTCCTCTTTCTGACTGACTTCATTCTGTATGACAGTCTCTAGATCCATCGATGTCTCTACAAATGACCCAGTTTCATTCCTTTTTATGGCTGAGTAATATTGCATTTTATATATGTATCACATCTTTATCCATTCATCTGTCTGTGGGCATTTAGGTTGCTTGCATTACCTGGCTATTGTAAATAGTGCTGCAATGAACATTGTGGTGAATGTGCCTTTTTGATTTATGGTTTTCTCTGGGTATATGCCCAGAAGTGGGATTGCTGGATCAGATGGTAATTCTATTTCTAGTTTTTTTAAGGAAACTCCATACTGTTCTCCATAGTGACTGTATAAATTTACATCCCCACCAATAGTGGAAGAGGGCTCCTTTTGTCCACACCCTCCCCAGAATTTGTTGTTTGTAGATTTTCTGAGGATGCCGATTCTAACAGGTGTGAGGTGATACCTCATTGTAGTTTTGATTTGCATTTCTCTAATACTTAGTGCCGTTGAGCAGCTTTTCATGTGCGTCTTGGCCATCTCTGTGTCTTCTTTGACGAAACGTCTCTTTAGATCTTCTGCCCATTTTTGTATTGGGTTGTTTGTTTTTTTAATATTAAGCTGCATGAGCTGTTTATATATATATTGGAGATTAAACCTTTGTCCATTGATTCGTTTGCAACGATTTTCGCCCATTCTGAGGGATGCCTTTTTCCATTCCCGTTTTTTTAACAAAAAAGGAAAGAAAGAAAAAGAAGCAGAACACTAATGTGGGTAAAATATGTCTTTTGAAATGGTCGTTTTGAAATATGGACGTCCTTTGAATTTTTTGGTCGATATATGACCCCAGGATTTGTTTTCAGGGCAGGTGTCATTTACAGGCCTGCAATGATTTTGAATATCAACTGACCCTTAGCGCTGGGATTAAAGCTGCTGTTGCGTGAAACGGCCACAAGGTGGCAGCAGTTCTCCCTTACCTAATCTGGTTACTAGAGCAACAGAGCCTCAATGGAGGTCGTGTTCTAGATTGGAATTTAGAATGGGATGTGCCAGGAGAAAGCCCCTCAAGTTTGTCTCACTACTTCTTGTTCGTGTTTTTAATTTTTTTTTATTTTCTATTACAGCAAGTTTGATTACAATGTTTGGCTTGTTGTAGGTGTGGAAGATGTGGTTCTTTTACACATATACAGATGTCTGTTCTTCCTGGGATCCTTTTCCCATGTACGTTAGGACAGAATGTTGAGTAGTCTTCTCTTGGTATTCCGTAGGTCTTTGGTGATTATATATGTCACCTGTGTTTGATTATGTCTGTTAACCCCGATATCGTAATGAAACCAATCCTCACACCTTTCCATTGGTGAACCATAAGTTTGTTTAATGAATCTGTGATTGCCCTTCTCCGTGGAAATATCTGCCCTGGTATCCATTTTTAGGTAACACCTATAAGTGATATGATACGATATGTGTCTTTCACTTTCTGACTTACTCCAAGTCACGTGATTACCTCTAGACTCATCTACGGGGCTGCAAATGGCATTGTGTCCTTTTTTTCCTTGGCTTCTATTCTGCCTTAGCGAGGTCCATTTTCAACAATGTGATTCCCTGAGGGTTGTGGATTAGCTGACCTGGGCAGCCTTACCCTGCCGGCCGGCCCTCCCCAGGTGTGCCTGGTTGAGGTCAATATAAACAGCACTCCAGGCAGCAATAGCCCCTGAAGTTGTGCCTGACTCCATATTCTCTGCCCCGTCAGCAGTCTCGGGGCTGTGCTGGTGGGAGGGAGTGAGGGGCCAAGGCTTTGTAGGTGGCCCGGTGTGAGTGGGGCTCTGCTGGCCTTTCTGCAGGAGTTGCCAGGCTGCCACCTGTAAAGAAGAGGATGTGTCACCCATACCTTCTGATGGAATTTCTCTCCGGACAGAGGTGAGGAAGGAAAAAAGCAGTGGGAGCCGGGACAGGAAGGGTATCTCAGGCAGGGCAATAGAAATCTTCCAGAACAGCGCCCGGGGCCAGGACCATCCTGGCTGGCCTGCAGGCACCAAGTTGGCCTGCGTGGTGTCGCTGGGGTGGCTCCAGGGACCTTCCTCTAGGCTTTCAAGCCCTTGTACATATTCAGGTGTTTTACCTGGGAAGGGTGGGAACAGTTCAGCAGCAGCTGGCCAGGGGCTCAGCTCACGTTTACTCACAGATGCCTCAGCACGGTCCCCCAGCTTTGCAATGAGGACGCTCCTTGCATGGGGGGTGGGTTGCTGGCTGTATGGGAGGTGATTCCCCACCTCTGAGCAATTTCAGAATTGTTTACCGCTGGAGCAAGTACCCTGCTAGGGTTTCCCTCTGTATAACTGGTGGGTTCAGGTTTTTTTTTCTTTTATGGTTCAAGTTAGATTTGATTCCTCTTTTATGTATTTATAGATATCAGCATGGAAAGAATTCATTCCTATAAATACATCTGTGTGAAGGGAATAACTTTTTTCTGTTTTATTTTAAAATTTTATTTTTTAAAATTTTGAAATTTAATTTTATTTATTTTTTTATACAGTAGGTTATTATTAGTTATGTATTTTATGCATATACTTGTATACAGGTCAATCCCAATCTCCCAACTCATCCCACCACCACCACCCCATGTCTTCCCACACTTGGTGTCCATACGTTTGTTCTCTACCTCTGTGTCTCTATTTCTCCCCGCAAACCAGTTCATCTGTACCATTTTTTAGGTTCCACATATATGCATTAATATACAATATTTGTTTTCCTCTTTCTGACTGACTTCATTCTGTATGACTGTCTCTAGATCCATCGATGTCTCTACAAATGACCCAGTTTCATTCCTTTTTATGGCTGAGTAATATTCCATTTTATATATGTACCACATCTTTATCCATTCATCTGTCTGTGGGCATTTAGGTTGCTTGCATTACCTGGCTATTGTAAATAGTGCTGCAATGAACATTGTGGTGAATGTGCCTTTTTGATTTATGGTTTTCTCTGGGTATATGCCCAGAAGTGGGATTGCTGGATCAGATGGTAATTCTATTTCTAGTTTTTTTAAGGAAACTCCATACTGTTCTCCATAGTGACTGTATCAATTTACATCCCCACCAATAGTGGAAGAGGGCTCCTTTTGTCCACACCCTCCCCAGAATTTGTTGTTTGTAGATTTTCTGATGATGCCGATTCTAACAGGTGTGAGGTGATACCTCATTGTAGTTTTGATTTGCATTTCTCTAATACTTAGTGCCGTTGAGCAGCTTTTCATGTGCGTCTTGGCCATCTCTGTGTCTTCTTTGAAGAAACGTCTCTTTAGATCTTCTGCCCATTTTTGTATTGGGTTGTTTGTTTTTTTAATATTAAGCTGCATGAGCTGTTTATATATATATTGGAGATTAAACCTTTGTCCATTGATTCGTTTGCAACGATTTTCGCCCATTCTGATGGATGCCTTTTTCCATTCCCGTTTTTTTAACAAAAAAGGAAAGAAAGAAAAAGAAGCAGAACACTAATGTGGGTAAAATATGCCTTTTGAAATGGTCGTTTTGAAATATGGACGTCCTTTGAATTTTTTGGTCGATATGTGACCCCAGGATTTGTTTTCAGGGCAGGTGTCATTTACAGGCCTGCAATGATTTTGAATATCAACTGACCCTTAGCGCTGGGATTAAAGCTGCTGTTGTGTGAAACGGCCACAAGGTGGCAGCAGTTCTCCCTTACCTAATCTGGTTACTAGAGCAACAGAGCCTCAATGGAGGTCGTGTTCTAGATTGGAATTTAGGATGGGATGTGCCAGGAGAAAGCCCCTCAAGTTTGTCTCACTACTTCTTGTTCGTGTTTTTAATTTTTTTTTATTTTCTATTACAGCAAGTTTGATTACAATGTTTGGCTTGTTGTAGGTGTGGAAGATGTGGTTCTTTTACACATATACAGATGTCTGTTCTTCCTGGGATCCTTTTCCCATGTACGTTAGGACAGAATGTTGAGTAGTCTTCTCTTGGTATTCCGTAGGTCTTTGGTGATTATATATGTCACCTGTGTTTGATTATGTCTGTTAACCCCGATATCGTAATGAAACCTATCCTCACACCTTTCCATTGGTGAACCATAAGTTTGTTTAATGAATCTGTGATTGCCCTTCTCCGTGGAAATATCTGCCCTGGTATCCATTTTTAGGTAACACCTATAAGTGATATGATACGATATGTGTCTTTCACTTTCTGACTTACTCCAAGTCACGTGATTACCTCTAGACTCATCTACGGGGCTGCAAATGGCATTGTGTCCTTTTTTTCCTTGACTTCTATTCTGCCTTAGCGAGGTCCATTTTCAACAATGTGATTCCCTGAGGGTTGTGGATTAGCTGACCTGGGCAGCCTTACCCTGCCGGCCGGCCCTCCCCAGGTGTGCCTGTTTGAGGTCAATATAAACAGCGCTCCAGGCAGCAATAGCCCCTGAAGTTGTGCCTGACTCCATATTCTCTGCCCCGTCAGCAGTCTCGGGGCTGTGCTGGTGGGAGGGAGTGAGGGGCCAAGGCTTTGTTGGTGGCCCGGTGTGAGTGGGGCTCTGCTGGCCTTTCCGCAGGAGTTGCCAGGCTGCCACCTGTAAAGAAGAGGATGTGTCACCCATACCTTCTGATGGAATTTCTCTCCGGAAAGAGGTGAGGAAGGAAAAAAGCAGTGGGGGCCGGGACAGGAAGGGTATCTCAGGCAGGGCAATAGAAAGCTTCCAGAAGAGCGCCCGGGGCCAGGACCATCCTGGCTGGCCTGCAGGCACCAAGTTGGCCTGCGTGGTGTCGCTGGGGTGGCTCCAGGGACCTTCCTCTAGGCTTTCAAGCCCTTGTACATATTCAGGTGTTTTACCTGGGAAGGGTGGGAACAGTTCAGCAGCAGCTGGCCTGGGGCTCAGCTCACGTTTACTCACAGATGCCTCAGCACGGTCCCCCAGCTTTGCAATGAGGACGCTCCTTGCATGGGGGGTGGGTTGCTGGCTGTATGGGAGGTGATTCCCCACCTCTGACCAATTTCAGAATTGTTTACCGCTGGAGCAAGTGCCCTGCTAGGGTTTCCCTCTGTATAACTGGTGGGTTCAGGTTTTTTTTTCTTTTATGGTTCAAGTTAGATTTGATTCCTCTTTTATGTATTTATAGATATCAGCATGGAAAGAATTCATTCCTATAAATACATCTGTGTGAAGGGAATAACTTTTTTCTGTTTTATTTTAAAATTTTATTTTTTAAAATTTTGAAATTTAATTTTATTTATTTTTTTATACAGTAGGTTATTATTAGTTATGTATTTTATGCATATACTTGTATACAGGTCAATCCCAATCTCCCAACTCATCCCACCACCACCTCCCCATGTCTTCCCACACTTGGTGTCCATACGTTTGTTCTCTACCTCTGTGTCTCTATTTCTCCCCGCAAACCAGTTCATCTGTACCATTTTTTAGGTTCCACATATATGCATTAATATACAATATTTGTTTTCCTCTTTCTGACTGACTTCATTCTGTATGACTGTCTCTAGATCCATCGATGTCTCTACAAATGACCCAGTTTCATTCCTTTTTATGGCTGAGTAATATTGCATTTTATATATGTATCACATCTTTATCCATTTATCTGTCTGTGGGCATTTAGGTTGCTTGCATTACCTGGCTATTGTAAATAGTGCTGCAATGAACATTGTGGTGAATGTGCCTTTTTGATTTATGGTTTTCTCTGGGTATATGCCCAGAAGTGGGATTGCTGGATCAGATGGTAATTCTATTTCTAGTTTTTTTAAGGAAACTCCATACTGTTCTCCATAGTGACTGTATCAATTTACATCCCCACCAATAGTGGAAGAGGGCTCCTTTTGTCCACACCCTCCCCAGAATTTGTTGTTTGTAGATTTTCTGAGGATGCCGATTCTAACAGGTGTGAGGTGATACCTCATTGTAGTTTTGATTTGCATTTCTCTAATACTTAGTGTTGTTGAGCAGCTTTTCATGTGCGTCTTGGCCATCTCTGTGTCTTCTTTGAAGAAACGTCTCTTTAGATCTTCTGCCCATTTTTGTATTGGGTTGTTTTTTTAATATTAAGCTGCATGAGCTGTTTATATATATATTGGAGATTAAACCTTTTTCCATTGATTCGTTTGCAACGATTTTCGCCCATTCTGAGGGATGTCTTTTTCCATTCCCGTTTTTTTAACAAAACAGGAAAGAAAGAAAAAGAAGCAGAACACTAATGTGGGTAAAATATGCCTTTTAGAAATGGTCGTTTTGAAATATGGACGTCCTTTGAATTTTTTGGTCGATATGTGACCCCAGGATTTGTTTTCAGGGCAGGTGTCATTTACAGGCCTGCAATGATTTTGAATATCAACTGACCCTTAGCGCTGGGATTAAAGCTGCTGTTGCGTGAAACGGCCACAAGGTGGCAGCAGTTCTCCCTTACCTAATCTGGTTACTAGAGCAACAGAGCCTCAATGGAGGTCGTGTTCTAGATTGGAATTTAGAATGGGATGTGCCAGGAGAAAGCCCCTCAAGTTTGTCTCACTACCTCTTGTTCGTGTTTTTAATTTTTTTTATTTTGTATTACAGCAAGTTTGATTACAATGTTTGGCTTGTTGTAGGTGTGGAAGATGTGGTTCTTTTACACATATACAGATGTCTGTTCTTCCTGGGATCCTTTTCCCATGTACGTTAGGACAGAATGTTGAGTAGTCTTCTCTTGGTATTCCGTAGGTCTTTGGTGATTATATATGTCACCTGTGTTTGATTATGTCTGTTAACCCCGATATCGTAATGAAACCAATCCTCACACCTTTCCATTGGTGAACCATAAGTTTGTTTAATGAATCTGTGATTGCCCTTCTCCGTGGAAATATCTGCCCTGGTATCCATTTTTAGGTAACACCTATAAGTGATATGATACGATATGTGTCTTTCACTTTCTGACTTACTCCAAGTCACGTGATTACCTCTAGACTCATCTACGGGGCTGCAAATGGCATTGTGTCCTTTTTTCCTTGGCTTCTATTCTGCCTTAGCGAGGTCCATTTTCAACAATGTGATTCCCTGAGGGTTGTGGATTAGCTGACCTGGGCAGCCTTACCCTGCCGGCCGGCCCTCCCCAGGTGTGCCTGGTTGAGGTCAATATAAACAGCGCTCCAGGCAGCAATAGCCCCTGAAGTTTTGCCTGACTCCATATTCTCTGACCCGTCAGCAGTCTCGGGGCTGTGCTGGTGGGAGGGAGTGAGGGGCCAAGGCTTTGTTGGTGGCCCGGTGTGAGTGGGGCTCTGCTGGGCTTTCTGCAGGAGTTGCCAGGCTGCCACCTGTAAAGAAGAGGATGTGTCACCCATACCTTCTGATGGAATTTCTCTCCGGACAGAGGTGAGGAAGGAAAAAAGCAGTGGGGGCCGGGACAGGAAGGGTATCTCAGGCAGGGCAATAGAAAGCTTCCAGAAGAGCGCCCGGGTACAGGACCATCCTGGCTGGCCTGCAGGCACCAAGTTGGCCTGCGTGGTGTCGCTGGGGTGGCTCCAGGGCCCTTCCTCTAGGCTTTCAAGCCCTTGTACATATTCAGGTGTTTTACCTGGGAAGGGTGGGAACAGTTCAGCAGCAGCTGGCCTGGGGCTCAGCTCACGTTTACTCACAGATGCCTCAGCACGGTCCCCCAGCTTTGCAATGAGGACGCTCCTTGCATGGGGGCTGGGTTGCTGGCTGTATGGGAGGTGATTCCCCACCTCTGACCAATTTCAGAATTGTTTACCGCTGGAGCAAGTGCCCTGCTAGGGTTTCCCTCTGTATAACTGGTGGGTTCAGGTTTTTTTTTCTTTTATGGTTCAAGTTAGATTTGATTCCTCTTTTATGTATTTATAGATATCAGCATGGAAATAATTCATTCCTATAAATACATCTGTGTGAAGGGAATAACTTTTTTCTGTTTTATTTTAAAATTTTATTTTTTAAAATTTTGAAATTTAATTTTATTTATTTTTTTATACAGCAGGTTATTATTAGTTATGTATTTTATGCATATACATGTTTACAGGTCAATCCCAATCTCCCAACTCATCCCACCACCACCACCCCATATCTTCCCACACTTGGTGTCCATACGTTTGTTCTCTACCTCTGTGTCTCTATTTATTCCCTGCAAACCAGTTCATCTGTACCATTTTTTAGGTTCCACATATATGCATTAATATACAATATTTGTTTTCCTCTTTCTGACTTACTTCATTCTGTATGACAGTCTCTAGATCCATCGATGTCTCTACAAATGACCCAGTTTCATTCCTTTTTATGGCTGAGTAATATTCCATTTTATATATGTACCACATCTTTATCCATTCATCTGTCTGTGGGCATTTAGATTGCTTGCGTTACCTGGCTATTGTAAATAGTGCTGCAATGAACATTGTGGTGAATGTGCCTTTTTGATTTATGGTTTTCTCTGGGTATATGCCCAGAAGTGGGATTGCTGGATCAGATGGTAATTCTATTTCTAGATTTTAAGGAAACTCCATACTGTTCTCCATAGTGACTGTATCAATTTACATCCCCACCAATAGTGGAAGAGGGATCCTTTTGTCCACACCCTCCCCAGAATTTGTTGTTTGTAGATTTTCTGAGGATGCCGATTCTAACAGGTGTGAGGTGATACCTCATTGTAGTTTTGATTTGCATTTCTCTAATACTTAGTGCTGTTGAGCAGCTTTTCATGTGCGTCTTGGCCATCTCTGTGTCTTCTTTGAAGAAACGTCTCTTTAGATCTTCTGCCCATTTTTGTATTGGGTTGTTTGTTTTTTTAATATTAAGCTGCATGAGCTGTTTATATATATATTGGAGATTAAACCTCTGTCCATTGATTCGTTTGCAACGATTTTCGCCCATTCTGAGGGATGTCTTTTTCCATTCCCGTATTTTTAACAAAAAAGGAAAGAAAGAAAAAGAAGCAGAACACTAATGTGGGTAAAATATGCCTTTTGAAATGGTCGTTTTGAAATATGGACGTCCTTTGAATTTTTTGGTCGATATGTGACCCCAGGATTTGTTTTCAGGGCAGGTGTCATTTACAGGCCTGCAATGATTTTGAATATCAACTGACCCTTAGCGCTGGGATTAAAGCTGCTGTTGTGTGAAACGGCCACAAGGTGGCAGCAGTTCTCCCTTACCTAATCTGGTTACTAGAGCAACAGAGCCTCAATGGAGGTCGTGTTCTAGATTGGAATTTAGAATGGGATGTGCCAGGAGAAAGCCCCTCAAGTTTGTCTCACTACTTCTTGTTCGTGTTTTTAATTTTTTTTTATTTTCTATTACAGCAAGTTTGATTACAATGTTTGGCTTGTTGTAGGTGTGGAAGATGTGGTTCTTTTACACATATACAGATGTCTGTTCTTCCTGGGATCCTTTTCCCATGTACGTTAGGACAGAATGTTGAGTAGTCTTCTCTTGGTATTCCGTAGGTCTTTGGTGATTATATATGTCACCTGTGTTTGATTATGTCTGTTAACCCCGATATCGTAATGAAACCAATCCTCACACCTTTCCATTGGTGAACCATAAGTTTGTTTAATGAATCTGTGATTGCCCTTCTCCGTGGAAATATCTGCCCTGGTATCCATTTTTAGGTAACACCTATAAGTGATATGATACGATATGTGTCTTTCACTTTCTGACTTACTCCAAGTCACGTGATTACCTCTAGACTCATCTACGGGGCTGCAAAAGGCATTGTGTCCTTCTTTTCCTTGGCTTCTATTCTGCCTTAGCGAGGTCCATTTTCAACAATGTGATTCCCTGAGGGTTGTGGATTAGCTGACCTGGGCAGCCTTACCCTGCCGGCCGGCCCTCCCCAGGTGTGCCTGGTTGAGGTCAATATAAACAGCGCTCCAGGCAGCAATAGCCCCTGAAGTTGTGCCTGACTCCATATTCTCTGCCCCGTCAGCAGTCTCGGGGCTGTGCTGGTGGGAGGGAGTGAGGGGCCAAGGCTTTGTTGGTGGCCCGGTGTGAGTGGGGCTCTGCTGGTCTTTCTGCATGAGTTGCCAGGCTGCCACCTGTAAAGAAGAGCATGTGTCACCCATACCTTCCGCTGGAATTTCTCTCCGGACAGAAGAGAGGAAGGAAAAAAGCAGTGGGGGCCGGGACAGGAGGAGTATCTCAGGCAGGGCAATAGAAAGCTTCCAGAAGAGCGCCCGGGGCCAGGACCATCCTGGCTGGCCTGCAGGCACCAAGTTGGCCTGCGCGCTGTCGCTGGTGTGGCTCCTCGGCCCTTCCTCTAGGCTTTCAAGCCCTTGTACATATTCAGGTGTTTTACCTGGGAAGGGTGGGAACAGTTCAGCAGCAGCTGGCCTGGGGCTCAGCTCACGTTTACTCACAGATGCCTCAGCACGGTCCCCCAGCTTTGCAATGAGGACGCTCCTTGCATGGGGGGTGGGTTGCTGGCTGTATGGGAGGTGATTCCCCACCTCTGACCAATTTCAGAATTGTTTACCGCTGGAGCAAGTGCCCTGATAGGTTTTCCCTCTGTATAACTGGTGGGTTCAGGTTTTTTTTTCTTTTATGGTTCAAGTTAGATTTGATTCCTCTTTTATGTATTTATAGATATCAGCATGGTAATAATTCATTCCTATAAATACATCTGTGTGAAGGGAATAACTTTTTTCTGTTTTATTTTAAAATTTTATTTTTTAAAATTTTGAAATTTAATTTTATTTATTTTTTTATACAGCAGGTTATTATTAGTTATGTATTTTATGCATATACATGTATACAGGTCAATCCCAATCTCGCAACTCATCCCACCACCACCACCCCATGTCTTCCCACACTTGGTGTCCATACGTTTGTTCTCTACCTCTGTGTCTCTATTTCTTCCCTGCAAACCAGTTCATCTGTACCATTTTTTAGGTTCCACATATATGCATTAATATACAATATTTGTTTTCCTCTTTCTGACTGACTCCATTGGGTATGACAGTCTCTAGATCCATCGATGTCTCTACAAATGACCCAGTTTCTTTCCTTTTTATGGCTGAGTAATATTGCATTTTATATATGTACCACATCTCTATCCATTCATCTGTCTGTGGGCATTTAGGTTGCTTGCATTACCTGGCTATTGTAAATAGTGCTGCAATGAACATTGTGGTGAATGTGCCTTTTTGATTTATGGTTTTCTCTGGGTATATGCCCAGAAGTGGGATTGCTGGATCAGATGGTAATTCTATTTCTAGTTTTTTTAAGGAAACTCCATACTGTTCTCCATAGTGACTGTATCAATTTACATCCCCACCAATAGTGGAAGAGGGCTCCTTTTGTCCACACCCTCCCCAGAATTTGTTGTTTGTAGATTTTCTGAGGATGCCGATTCTAACAGGTGTGAGGTGATACCTCATTGTAGTTTTGATTTGCATTTCTCTAATACTTAGTGCTGTTGAGCAGCTTTTCATGTGCGTCTTGGCCATCTCTGTGTCTTCTTTGAAGAAACGTCTCTTTAGATCTTCTGCCCATTTTTGTGTTGTTTGTTTTTTTAATATTAAGCTGCATGAGCTGTTTATATATATATTGGAGATTAAACCTTTGTCCATTGATTCGTTTGCAACGATTTTCGCCCATTCTGAGGGATGCCTTTTTCCATTCCCGTTTTTTTAACAAAACAGGAAAGAAAGAAAAAGAAGCAGAACACTAATGTGGGTAAAATATGCCTTTTGAAATGGTCGTTTTGAAATATGGACGTCCTTTGAATTTTTTGGTCGATATGTGACCCCAGGATTTGTTTTCAGGGCAGGTGTCATTTACAGGCCTGCAATGATTTTGAATATCAACTGACCCTTAGCACAGGGATTAAAGCTGGTGTTGCGTGAAACGGCCACAAGGTGGCAGCAGTTCTCCCTTACCTAATCTGGTTACTAGAGCAACAGAGCCTCAATGGAGGTCGTGTTCTAGATTGGAATTTAGAATGGGATGTGCCAGGAGAAAGCCCCTCAAGTTTGTCTCACTACTTCTTGTTCGTGTTTTTAATTTTTTTTTATTTTCTATTACAGCAAGTTTGATTACAATGTTTGGCTTGTTGTAGGTGTGGAAGATGTGGTTCTTTTACACATATACAGATGTCTGTTCTTCCTGGGATCCTTTTCCCATGTACGTTAGGACAGAATGTTGAGTAGTCTTCTCTTGATATTCCGTAGGTCTTTGGTGATTATATATGTCACCTGTGTTTGTATATGTCTGTTAACCCCGATATCGTAATGAAACCAATCCTCACACCTTTCCATTGGTGAACCATATGTTTGTTTAATGAATCTGTGATTGCCCTTCTCCGTGGAAATATCTGCCCTGGTATCCATTTTTAGGTAACACCTATAAGTGATATGATACAATATGTGTCTTTCACTTTCTGACTTACTCCAAGTCACGTGATTACCTCTAGACTCATCTACAGGGCTGCAAATGGCATTGTGTCCTTTTTTTCCTTGGCTTCTATTCTGCCTAAGCGATGTCCATTTTCAACAATGTGATTCCCTGAGGGTTGTGGATTAGCTGACCTGGGCAGCCTTACGCTGCCGGCCGGCCCTCCCCAGGTGTGCCTGTTTGAGGTCAATATAAACAGCGCTCCAGGCAGCAATAGCCCCTGAAGTTGTGCCTGACTC
The DNA here is from genome assembly GCF_025265405.1 of Mesoplodon densirostris. Taxonomy (NCBI): domain Eukaryota; kingdom Metazoa; phylum Chordata; class Mammalia; order Artiodactyla; family Ziphiidae; genus Mesoplodon; species Mesoplodon densirostris. The sequence continues at coordinate 51,436,348 of NC_082670.1, forward strand.
CATATTCTCTGCCCCGTCAGCAGTCTCGGGGCTGTGCTGGTGGGAGGGAGTGAGGGGCCAAGGCTTTGTTGGTGGCCCGGTGTGAGTGGGGCTCTGCTGGCCTTTCTGCAGGAGTTGCCATGATGCCACCTGTAAAGAAGAGGATGTGTCACCCATACCTTCTGATGGAATTTCTCTCCGGACAGAGGTGAGGAAGGAAAAAAGCAGTGGGGGCCGGGACAGGAAGGGTATCTCAGGCAGGGCAATAGAAAGCTTCCAGAAGAGCGCCCGGGGCCAGGACCATCCTGGCTGGCCTGCAGGCACCAAGTTGGCCTGCGTGCTGTCGCTGGGGTGGCTCCAGGGCCCTTCCTCTAGGCTTTCAAGCCCTTGTACATATTCAGGTGTTTTACCTGGGAAGGGTGGGAACAGTTCAGCAGCAGCTGGCCTGGGGCTCAGCTCACGTTTACTCACAAATGCCTCAGCACGGTCCCCCAGCTTTGCAATGAGGACGCTCCTTGCATGGGGGGTGGGATGCTGGCTGTATGGGAGGTGATTCCCCACCTCTGACCAATTTCAGAATTGTTTACCGCTGGAGCAAGTGCCCTGCTAGGGTTTCCCTCTGTATAACTGGTGGGTTCAGGTTTTTTTTTCTTTCATGGTTCAAGTTAGATTTGATTCCTCTTTTATGTATTTATAGATATCAGCATGGAAAGAATTCATTCCTATAAATACATCTGTGTGAAGGGAATAACTTTTTTCTGTTTTATTTTAAAATTTTATTTTTTGAAATTTTGAAATTTAATTTTATTTATTTTTTTATACAGCAGGTTATTATTAGTTATGTATTTTATGCATATACATGTATACAGGTCAATCCCGATCTCCCAACTCATCCCACCACCACCACCCCATGGCTTCCCACATTGGTGTCCATACGTTTGTTCTCTACCTCTGTGTCTCTATTTCTTCCCTGCAAACCAGTTCATCTGTACCATTTTTTAGGTTCCACATATATGCATTAATATACAATATTTGTTTTCCTCTTTCTGACTTATTTCATTCTGTATGACAGTCTCTAGATCCATCGATGTCTCTACAAATGACCCAGTTTCATCCCTTTCTATGGCTGAGTAATATTCCATTTTATATATATACCACATCTTTATCCATTCATCTGTCTGTGGGCATTTAGGTTGCTTGCATTACCTGTCTATTGTAAATAGTACTGCAATGAACATTGAGGTGAATGTGCCTTTTTGATTTATGGTTTTCTCTGGGTATATGCCCAGAAGTGGGATTGCTGGATCAGATGTTAATTCTATTTCTAGTTTTTTTAAGGAAACTCCATACTGTTCTCCATAGTGACTGTATTAATTTACATCCCCACCAATAGTGGAAGAGGGCTCCTTTTGTCCACACCCTCCCCAGAATTTGTTGTTTGTAGATTTTCTGATGATGCCGATTCTAACAGTTGTGAGGTGATACCTCATTGTAGTTTTGATTTGCATTTCTCTAATAATTAGTGCTGTTGAGCAGCTTTTCATGTGCGTCTTGGCCATCTCTGTGTCTTATTTGAAGAAACGTCTCTAGATCTTCTGCCCATTTTTGTATTTGGTTGTTTGTTTCTTTAATATTAAGCTGCATGAGCTGTTTATATATATATTGGAGATTAAACCTTTGTCCATTGATTCATTTGCAACGATTTTCGCTCATTCTGAGGGATGCCTTTTTCCATTCCCGTTTTTTTAACAAAAAAGGAAAGAAAGAAAAAGAAGCAGAACATTAATGTGCGTAAAATATGCCTTTTGAAATGGTCGTTTTGAAATATGGACGTCCTTTGAATTTTTTGGTCGATATGTGACCCCAGGATTTGTTTTCAGGGCAGGTGTCATTTACAGGCCTGCAATGATTTTGAATATCAACTGACCATTAGCGCTGGGTTTAAAGCTGCTGTTTCGTGAAACGGCCACAAGGTGGCAGCAGTTCTCCCTTACCAAATCTGGTTACTAGAGCAACAGAGCCTCAATGGAAGTCGTGTTCTAGATGGGAATTTAGAATGGAATGTGCCAGGAGAAAGCCCATCAAGTTTGTCTCACTACATCTTGTTCGTGTTTTTAATTTTTTTTTTACTTTCTATTACAGCAAGTTTGATTACAATGTTTGGCTTGTTGTAGGTGTGGAAGATGTGGTTCTTTTACACATATACAGATGTCTGTTCTTCCTGGGATCCTTTTCCCATGTACGTTAGGACAGAATGTTGAGTAGTCTTCTCTTGGTATTCCGTAGGTCTTTGGTGATTATATATGTCACCTGTGTTTGATTATGTCTGTTAACCCCGATATCGTAATGAAACCAATCCTCACACCTTTCCATTGGTGAACCATAAGTTTGTTTAATGAATCTGTGATTGCCCTTCTCCGTGGAAATATCTGCCCTGGTATCCATTTTTAGGTAACACCTATAAGTGATATGATACGATATGTGTCTTTCACTTTCTGACTTACTCCAAGTCACGTGATTACCTCTAGACTCATCTACGGGGCTGCAAATGGCATTGTGTCCTTTTTTTCCTTGGCTTCTATTCTGCCTTAGCGAGGTCCATTTTCAACAATGTGATTCCCTGAGGGTTGTGGATTAGCTGACCTGGGCAGCCTTACCCTGCCGGCCGGCCCTCCCCAGGTGTGCCTGGTTGACGTCAATATAAACAGCGCTCCAGGCAGCAATAGCCCCTGAAGTTGTGCCTGACTCCATATTCTCTGCCCCGTCAGCAGTCTCGGGGCTGTGCTGGTCGGAGGGAGTGAGGGGCCAAGGCTTTGTTGGTGGCCCGGTGTGAGTGGGGCTCTGCTGGCCTTTCTGCAGGAGTTGCTAGGCTGCCACCTGTAAAGAAGAGGATGTGTCACCCATACCTTCTGATGGAATTTCTCTCCGGACAGAGGTGAGGAAGGAAAAAAGCAGTGGGGGCCGGGACAGGAGGGGTATCTCAGGCAGGGCAATAGAAAGCTTCAAGAAGAGCGCCCGGGGCCAGGACCATCCTGGCTGGCCTGCAGGCACCAAGTTGGCCTGCGTGCTGTCGCTGGTGTGGCTCCAGGGCCCTTCCTCTAGGCTTTCAAGCCCTTGTACATATTCAGGTGTTTTACCTGGGAAGGGTGGGAACAGTTCAGCAGCAGCTGGCCTGGGGCTCAGCTCACGTTTACTCACAGATGCCTCAGCACGGTCCCCCAGCTTTGCAATGAGGACGCTCCTTGCATGGGGGGTGGGTTGCTGGCTGTATGGGAGGTGATTCCCCACCTCTGACCAATTTCAGAACTGTTTACCGCTGGAGCAAGTGCCCTGATAGGGTTTCCCTCTGTATAACTGGTGGGTTCAGGTTTTTTTTTTCTTTTATGGTTCAAGTTAGATTTGATTCCTCTTTTATGTATTTATACATATCAGCATGGAAATAATTCATTCCTATAAATACATCTGTGTGAAGGGAATAACTTTTTTCTGTTTTATTTTAAAATTTTATGTTTTAAAATTTTGAAATTTAATTTTATTTATTTTTTTATACAGCAGGTTATTATTAGTTATGTATTTTATGCATATACATGTATACAGGTCAATCCCAATCTCCCAACTCATCCCACCACCACCACCCCATGTCTTCCCACACTTGGTGCCCATACGATTGTTCTCTACCTCTGTGTCTCTATTTCTTCCCTGCAAACCAGTTCACCTGTACCATTTTTAAGGTTCCACATATATGCATTAATATACAATATTTGTTTTCCTCTTTCTGACTGACTTCATTCTGTATGACAGTCTCTAGATCCATCGATGTCTCTACAAATGACGCAGTTTCATTCCTTTTTATGGCTGAGTAATATTGCATTTTATATATGTACCACATCTTTATCCATTCATCTGTCTGTGGGCATTTAGGGTGCTTGCATTACCTGGCTATTGTAAATAGTGCTGCAATGAACATTGTGGTGAATGTGCCTTTTTGATTTATGGTTTTCTCTGGGTATATGCCCAGAAGTGGGATTGCTGGATCAGATGGTAATTCTATTTCTAGTTTTTTTAAGGAAACTCCATACTGTTCTCCATAGTGACTGTATCAATTTACATCCCCACCAATAGTGGAAGAGGGCTCCTTTTGTCCACACCCTCCCCAGAATTTGTTGTTTGTAGATTTTCTGATGATGCCAATTCTAACAGGTGTGAGGTGATACCTCATTGTAGTTTTGATTTGCATTTCTCTAATACTTAGTGCTGTTGAGCAGCTTTTCATGTGTGTCTTGGCCATCTCTGTGTCTTCTTTGAAGAAACGTCTCTTTAGATCTTCTGCCCATTTTTGTATTGGGTTGTTTGTTTTTTTTAATATTAAGCTGCATGAGCTGTTTATATATATATTGGAGATTAAACCTTTGTCCATTGATTCGTTTGCAACGATTTTCGCCCATTCTGAGGGATGCCTTTTTCCATTCCCGTTTTTTTAACAAAAAAGGAAAGAAAGAAAAAGAAGCAGAACACTAATATCGGTAAAATATGCCTTTTGAAATGGTCGTTTTGAAATATGGACGTCCTTTGAATTTTTTGGTCGATATGTGACCCAAGGATTTATTTTCAGGGCAGGTGTCATTTACAGGCCTGCAATGATATTGAATATCAACTGACCATTAGCGCTGGGATTAAAGCTGCTGTTGCGTGAAACGGCCAAAAGGTGGCAGCAGTTCTCCCTTACCTGATCTGGTTACTAGAGCAACAGAGCCTCAATGGAGGTCCTGTTCTAGATTGGAATTTAGAATGGAATGTGCCAGGAGAAAGGCCCTCATGTTTGTCTCACTACTTCTTGTTCGTGTTTTTAATTTTTTTTTATTTTCTATTACAGCAAGTTTGATTACAATGTTTGGCTTGTTGTAGGTGTGGAAGATGTGGTTCTTTTACACATATACAGATGTCTGTTCTTCCTGGGATCCTTTTCCCGTGTACGTTAGGACAGAATGTTGAGTAGTCTTCTCTTGGTATTCCGTAGGTCTTTGGTGATTATATATGTCTCCTGTGTTTGATTATGTCTGTTAACCCCGATATCGTAATGAAACCAATCCTCACACCTTTCCATTGGTGAACCATAAGTTTGTTTAATGAATCTGTGATTGCCCTTCTCCGTGGAAATATCTGCCCTGGTATCCATTTTTAGGTAACACCTATAAGTGATATGATACGATATGTGTCTTTCACTTTCTGACTTACTCCAAGTCACGTGATTACCTCTAGACTCATCTACGGGGCTGCAAATGGCATTGTGTCCTTTTTTTCCTTGGCTTCTATTCTGCCTTAGCGAGGTCCATTTTCAACAATGTGATTCCCTGAGGGTTGTGGATTAGCTGACCTGGGCAGCCTTACCCTGCCGGCCGGCCCTCCCCAGGTGTGCCTGGTTGAGGTCAATATAAACAGTGCTCCAGGCAGCAATAGCCCCTGAAGTTGTGCCTGACTCCATATTCTCTGCCCCGTCAGCAGTCTCGGGGCTGTGCTGGTGGGAGGGAGTGAGGGGCCAAGGCTTTGTTGGTGGCCCGGTGTGAGTGGGGCTTTGCTGGCCTTTCTGCAGGAGTTGCCAGGCTGCCACCTGTAAAGAAGAGGATGTGTCACCCATACCTTCTGATGGAATTTCTCTCCGGACAGAGGTGAGGAAGGAAAAAAGCAGTGGGGGCCGGGACAGGAGGGGTATCTCAGGCAGGGCAATAGAAAGCTTCCAGAAGAGCGCCCGGGGCCAGGACCATCCTGGCTGGCCTGCAGGCACCAAGTGGGCCTGCGTGCTGTCGCTGGTGTGGCTCCAGGGCCCTTCCTCTAGGCTTTCAAGCCCTTGTACATATTCAGGTGTTTTACCTGGGAAGGGTGGGAACAGTTCAGCAGCAGCTGGCCTGGGGCTCAGCTCACGTTTACTCACAGATGCCTCAGCACGGTCCCCCAGCTTTGCAATGAGGACGCTCCTTGCATGAGGGGTGGGTTGCTGGCTGTATGGGAGGTGATTCCCCACCTCTGACCAATTTCAGAATTGTTTACCGCTGGAGCAAGTGCCTTGATAGGGTTTCCCTCTGTATAACTGGTGGGTTCAGTTTTTTTTTCTTTTATGGTTCAAGTTAGATTTGATTCCTCTTTTATGTATTTATAGATATCAGCATGGAAAGAATTCATTCCTATAAATACAAATGTGTGAAGGGAATAACTTGTTTCTGTTTTATTTTAAAATTTTATTTTTTAAAATTTTGAAATTTAATTTTATTTATTTTTTATACAGCAGGTTATTATTAGTTATGTATTTTATGCATATACATGTATACAGGTCAATCCCAATATCCCAACTCATCCCACCACCACCACCCCATGGCTTCCCACATTGGTGTCCATACGTTTGTTCTCTACCTCTGTGTCTCTATTTCTTCCCTGCAAACCAGTTCATCTGTACCATTTTTTAGGTTCCACATATATGCATTAATATACAATATTTGTTTTCCTCTTTCTGACTTATTTCATTCTGTATGACAGTCTCTAGTTCCATCGATGTCTCTACAAATGACCCAGTTTCATCCCTTTCTATGGCTGAGTAATATTCCATTTTATATATATACCACATCTTTATCCATTCATCTGTCTGTGGGCATTTAGGTTGCTTGCATTACCTGTCTATTGTAAATAGTACTGCAATGAACATTGTGGTGAATGTGCCTTTTTGATTTATGGTTTTCTCTGGGTATATGCCCAGAAGTGGGATTGCTGGATCAGATGTTAATTCTATTTCTAGTTTTTTTAAGGAAACTCCATACTGTTCTCCATAGTGACTGTATCAATTTACATCCCCACCAATAGTGGAAGAGGGCTCCTTTTGTCCACACCCTCCCCAGAATTTGTTGTTTGTAGATTTTCTGATGATGCCGATTCTAACAGTTGTGAGGTGATACCTCATTGTAGTTTTGATTTGCATTTCTCTAATACTTAGTGCTGTTGAGCAGCTTTTCATCTGCGTCTTGGCCATCACTGTGTCTTCTTTGAAGAAACGACTCTTTAGATCTTCTGCCCATTTTTGTATTGGGTTGTTTGTTTTTTTTAATATTAAGCTGCATGAGCTGTTTATATATATATTGGAGATTAAACCTTTGTCCATTGATTCGTTTGCAACGATTTTCGCCCATTCTGAGGGATGCCTTTTTCCATTCCCGTTTTTTTAACAAAAAAGGAAAGAAAGAAAAAGAAGCAGAACACTAATATCGGTAAAATATGCCTTTTGAAATGGTCGTTTTGAAATATGGACGTCCTTTGAATTTTTTGGTCGATATGTGACCCCAGGATTTGTTTTCAGGGCAGGTGTCATTTACAGGCCTGCAATGATTTTGAATATCAACTGACCATTAGCGCTGGGTTTAAAGCTGCTGTTTCGTGAAACGGCCACAAGGTGGCAGCAGTTCTCCCTTAGCAAATCTGGTTACTAGAGCAACAGAGCCTCAATGGAAGTCGTGTTCTAGATTGGAATTTAGAATGGAATGTGCCAGGAGAAAGCCCCTCAAGTTTGTCTCACTACATCTTGTTCGTGTTTTTAATTTTTTTTTTATTTTCTATTACAGCAAGTTTGATTACAATGTTTGGCTTGTTGTAGGTGTGGAAGATGTGGTTCTTTTACACATATACAGATGTCTGTTCTTCCTGGGATCCTTTCCCATGTACGTTAGGACAGAATGTTGAGTAGTCTTCTCTTGGTATTCCGTAGGTCTTTGGTGATTATATATGTCTCCTGTGTTTGATTATGTCTGTTAACCCCGATATCGTAATGAAACCAATCCTCACACCTTTCCATTGGTGAACCATAAGTTTGTTTAATGAATCTGTGATTGCCCTTCTCCGTGGAAATATCTGCCCTGGTATCCATTTTTAGGTAACACCTATAAGTGATATGATACGATATGTGTCTTTCACTTTCTGACTTACTCCAAGTCACGTGATTACCTCTAGACTCATCTACGGGGCTGCAAATGGCATTGTGTCCTTTTTTTCCTTGGCTTCTATTCTGCCTTAGCGAGGTCCATTTTCAACAATGTGATTCCCTGAGGGTTGTGGATTAGCTGACCTGGGCAGCCTTACCCTGCCGGCCGGCCTTCTCCAGGTGTGCCTGGTTGAGGTCAATATAAACAGCGCTCCAGGCAGCAATAGCCCCTGAAGTTGTGCCTGACTCCATATTCTCTGCCCCGTCAGCAGTCTCGGGGCAGTGCTGGTGGGAGGGAGTGAGGGGCCAAGTCTTTGTTGGTGGCCCGGTGTGAGTGGGGCTCTGCTGGCCTTTCTGCAGGAGTTGCCAGGCTGCCACCTGTAAAGAAGAGGATGTGTCACCCATACCTTCTGATGGAATTTCTCTTCGGACAGAGGTGAGGAAAGAAAAAAGCAGTGGGTGCCGGGACAGGAGGGGTATCTCAGGCAGGGCAATAGAAAGCTTCCAGAAGAACGCCCGGGGCCAGGACCATCCTGGCTGGCCTGCAGGCACCAAGTTGGCCTGCGTGCTCTCGCTGGTGTGGCCCCAGGGCCCTTCCTCTAGGCTTTCAAGCCCTTGTACATATTCAGGTGTTTTACCTGGGAAGGGTGGGAACAGTTCAGCAGCAGCTGGCCTGGGGCTCAGCTCACGTTTACTCACAGATGCCTCAGCACGGTCCCCCGGCTTTGCAATGAGGACGCTCCTTGAATGGGGGCTGGGTTTCTGGCTGTATGGGAGATGATTCCCCACCTCTGACCAATTTCAGAATTGTTTACCGCTGGAGCAAGTGCCCTGATAGGGTTTCCCTCTATAACTGGTGGGTTTTGGTTTTTTTTTCTTTTATGGTTCCAGTTAGATTTGATTCCTCTTTTATGTATTTATAGATATAAGCATGGAAATAATTCATTCCTATAAATACATCTGTGTGAAGGGCATAACTTTTTTCTGTTTTATTTTATAATTTTATTTTTTTAAAATTTTGAAATTTAATTTTATTTATTTTTTTATACAGCAGGTTATTAATCGTTATGTATTTTATGCATATATATGTATACAGGTCAATCCCAATCTCCCAACTCATCCCACCACCACCAACCCATGGCTTCCCACACTTGGTGTACATACGTTGGTTCTCTACTTCTGTGTCTCTATTTCTTCCCTGAAAACCAGTTCATCTGTACCATTTTTATGTTCCACATATATGCATTAATATACAATATTTGTTTTCCTCTTTCTGACTGACTTCATTCTGTATGACAGTCTCTAGATCCATCGATGTCTCTACAAATGACCCAGTTTCATTCCTTTTTATGGCTGAGTAATATTGCATTTTATATATGTACCACATCTTTATCCATTCATCTGTCTGTGGGCATTTAGGTTGCTTGCATTACCTGGCTATTGTAAATAGTGCTGCAATGAACATTGTGGTGAATGTGCCTTTTTGATTTATGGTTTGCTCTGGGTATATGCCCAGAAGTGGGATTGCTGGATCAGATGGTAATTCTATTTCTAGTTTTTTTAAGGAAACTCCATACTGTTCTCCATAGTGACTGTATCAATTTACATCCCCACCAATAGCAGAAGAGGGCTCCTTTTGTCCACCCCCTCCCCAGAATTTGTTGTTTGTAGATTTTCTGATGATGCCGATTCTAACAGGTGTGAGGTGATCCCTCATTGTAGTTTTGATTTGCATTTCTCTAATAATTAGTGCTGTTGAGCAGCTTTTCATGTGTGTCTTGGCCATCTCTGTGTCTTCTTTGAAGAAACGTCTCTTTAGATCTTCTGCCCATTTTTGTATTGGGTTGGTTGTTTTTTAATATTAAGCTCCATGAGCTGTTTATATATATAGTGGAGATTAAACCTTTGTCCACTGATTCATTTGCAATGATTTTCGCCCATTCTGAGGGATGCCTTTTTCCATTCCCGTTTTTTTAACAAAAAAGGAAAGAAAGAAAAAGAAGCAGAACACTAATATTGGTAAAATATGCCTTTTGAAATGGTCGTTTTGAAATATGGACGTCCTTTGAATTTTTTGGTCGATATGTGACCCCAGGATTTGTTTTCAGGGCAGGTGTCATTTACAGGCCTGCAATGATATAGAATATCAACTGACCATTAGCGCTGGGATTAAAGCTGCTGTTGCGTGAAACGGCCACAAGGTGGCAGCAGTTCTCCCTTATCTTATCTGGTTACAAGAGCAACATAGCCTCAATGGAGGTCGTGTTCTAGATTGGAATTTGGAATGGAATGTGCCAGGAGAAAGCCCCTCAAGTTTGTCTCACTACTTCTTGTTCGTGTTTTTAATTTTTTTTTTATTTTCTATTACAGCAAGTTTGATTACAATGTTTGGCTTGTTGTAGGTGTGGAAGATGTGGTTCTTTTACACATATACAGATGTCTGTTCTTCCTGGGATCCCTTTCCCGTGTACGTTAGGATAGAATGTTGAGTAGTCTTCTCTTGGTATTCCGTAGGTCTTTGGTGATTATATATGTCACCTGTGTTTGATTATGTCTGTTAACCCCGATATCGTAATGAAACCAATCCTCACACCTTTCCATTGGTGAACCATAAGTTTGTTTAATGAATCTGTGATTGCCCTTCTCCGTGGAAATATCTGCCCTGGTATCCATTTTTAGGTAACACCTATAAGTGATATGATACGATATGTGTCTTTCACTTTCTGACTTACTCCAAGTCACGTTATTACCTCTAGACTCATCTACGGGGCTGCAAATGGCATTGTGTCCTTTTTTTCCTTGGCTTCTATTCTGCCTTAGCGAGGTCCATTTTCAACAATGTGATTCCCTGAGGGTTGTGGATTAGCTGACCTGGGCAGCCTTACCCTGCCGGCCGGCCTTCTCCAGGTGTGCCTGGTTGAGGTCAATATAAACAGCGCTCCAGGCAGCAATAGCCCATGAAGTTGTGCCTGACTCCATATTCTCTGCCCCGTCAGCAGTCTCGGGGCAGTGCTGGTGGGAGGGAGTGAGGGGCCAAGGCTTTGTTGGTGGCCCGGTGTGAGTGGGGCTCTGCTGGCCTTTCTGCAGGAGTTGCCATGCTGCCACCTGTAAAGAAGGGGATGTGTCACCCATACCTTCTGATGGAATTTCTCTTCGGACAGAGGTGAGGAAGGAAAAAAGCAGTGGGGGCCGGGACAGGAGGGGTATCTCAGGCAGGGCAATAGAAAGCTTCCAGAAGATCGCCCGGGGCCAGAACCATCCTGGCTGGCCTGCAGGCACCAAGTTGGCCTGCGTGCTGTCGCTGGTGTGGCTCCAGGGCCCTTCCTCTAGGCTTTCAAGCCCTTGTACATATTCAGGTGTTTTACCTGGGAAGGGTGGGAACAGTTCAGCAGCAGCTGGCCTGGGGCTCAGCTCACGTTTACTCACAGATGCCTCAGCACGGTCCCCCAGCTTTGCAATGAGGACGCTCCTTGCATGGAGGGTGGGTTGCTGGCTGTATGGGAGATGATTCCCCACCTCTGACCAATTTCAGAATTGTTTACCGCTGGAGCAAGTGCCCTGCTAGGGTTTCCCTCTGTATAACTGGTGGGTTCAGGTTTTTTTTTCTTTTATGGTTCAAGTTAGATTTGATTCCTCTTTTATGTATTTATAAATATCAGCATGGAAAGAATTCATTCCTATAAATACATCTGTGTGAAGGGAATAACTTTTTTCTGTTTTATTTTAAAATTTTATTTTTTAAAATTTTGAAATTTAAATTTATTTATTTTTTATACAGCAGGTTATTATTAGTTATGTATTTTATGCATATACATGTATACAGGTCAATCCCAATCTCGCAACTCATCCCTCCACCACCACCCCATGGCTTCCCACACTTGGTGTCCATACGTTTGTTCTCTACCTCTGTGTCTCTATTTCTTCCCTGCAAACTAGTTCATCTGTACCATTTTTTAGGTTCCACATATATGCATTAATATACAATATTTGTTTTCCTCTTTCTGACATATTTCATTCTGTATGACAGTCTCTAGATCCATCGATGTCTCTACAAATGACCCAGTTTCATCCCTTTCTATGGCTGAGTAATATTCCATTTTATATATATACCACATCTTTATCCATTCATCTGTCTGTGGGCATTTAGGTTGCTTGCATTACCTGTCTATTGTAAATAGTACTGCAATTAACATTGTGGTGAATGTGTCTTTTTGATTTATGGTTTTCACTGGGTATATGCCCAGAAGTGGGATTGCTGGATCAGATATTAATTCTATTTCTAGTTTTTTTAAGGAAACTCCATACTGTTCTCCATAGTGACTGTATCAATTTACATCCCCACCAATAGTGGAAGAGGGCTCCTTTTGTCCACACCCTCCCCAGAATTTGTTGTTTGTAGATTTTCTGATGATGCCGATTCTAACAGTTGTGAGGTGATACCTCATTGTAGTTTTGATTTGCATTTCTCTAATAATTAGTGCTGTTGAGCAGCTTTTCATGTGCGTCTTGGCCATCTCTGTGTCTTATTTGAAGAAACGTCTCTAGATCTTCTGCCCATTTTTGTATTTGGTTGTTTGTTTCTTTAATATTAAGCTGCATGAGCTGTTTATATATATATTGGAGATTAAACCTTTGTCCATTGATTCATTTGCAACGATTTTCGCCCATTCTGAGGGATGCCTTTTTCCATTCCCGTTTTTTTAACAAAAAAGGAAAGAAAGAAAAAGAAGCAGAACACTAATGTGCGTAAAATATGCCTTTTGAAATGGTCGTTTTGAAATATGGACGTCCTTTGAATTTTTTGGTCGATATGTGACCCCAGGATTTGTTTTCAGGGCAGGTGTCATTTACAGGCCTGCAAAGATTTTGAATATCAACTGACCATTAGCGCTGGGTTTAAAGCTGCTGTTGCGTGAAACGGCCGCAAGGTGGCAGCAGTTCTCCCTTAGCAAATCTGGTTACTAGAGCAACAGAGTCTCAATGGAAGTCGTGTTCTAGATGGGAATTTAGAATGGAATGTGCCAGGAGAAAGCCCATCAAGTTTGTCTCACTACATCTTGTTCGTGTTTTTAATTTTTTTTTTATTTTCTATTACAGCAAGTTTGATTACAATGTTTGGCTTGTTGTAGGTGTGGAAGATGTGGTTCTTTTACACATATACAGATGTCTGTTCTTCCTGGGATCCTTTTCCCATGTACGTTAGGACAGAATGTTGAGTAGTCTTCTCTTGGTATTCCGTAGGTCTTTGGTGATTATATATGTCACCTGTGTTTGATTATGTCTGTTAACCCCGATATCGTAATGAAACCAATCCTCACACCTTTCCTTTGGTGAACCATAAGTTTGTTTAATGAATCTGTGATTGCCCTTCTCCGTGGAAATATCTGCCCTGGTATCCATTTTTAGGTAACACCTATAAGTGATATGATACGATATGTGTCTTTCACTTTCTGACTTACTCCAAGTCACGTGATTACCTCTAGACTCATCTACGGAGCTGCAAAGGGCATTGTGGCCTTTTTCTCCTTGGCTTCTATTCTGCCTTAGCGAGGTCCATTTTCAACAATGTGATTCCCTGAGGGTTGTGGATTAGCTGACCTGGGCAGCCTTACCCTGCCGGCCGGCCTTCTCCAGGTGTGCCTGGTTGAGGTCAATATAAACAGCGCTCCAGGCAGCAATAGCCCCTGAAGTTGTGCCTGACTCCATATTCTCTGCCCCGTCAGCAGTCTCGGGGCAGTGATGGTGGGAGGGAGTGAGGGGCCAAGGCTTTGTTGGTGGCCCGGTGTGAGTGGGGCTCTGCTGGCCTTTCTGCAGGAGTTGCCAGGCTGCCACCTGTAAAGAAGTGGATGTGTCACCCATACCTTCTGATGGAATTTCTCTTCGGACAGAGGTGAGGAAGGAAAAAAGCAGTGGGGGCCGGGACAGGAGTGGTATCTCAGGCAGGTCAATAGAAAACTTCCAGAAGAACGCCCGGGGCCAGGACCATCCTGGCTGGCCTGCAGGCACCAAGTTGGCCTGCGTGCTGTCGCTGGTGTGGCTCCAGGGCCCTTCCTCTAGGCTTTCAAGCCCTTGTACATATTCAGGTGTTTTACCTGGGAAGGGTGGGAACAGTTCATCAGCAGCTGGCCTGGGGCTCAGCTCACGTTTACTCACAGATGCCTCAGCACGGTCCCCCAGCTTTGCAATGAGGACGCTCCTTGCATGGGGGGTGGGTTGCTGGCTGTATGGGAGGTGATTCCCCACCTCTGACCAGTTTCAGAATTGTTTACCGCTGGAGCAAGTGCCCTGCTAGGGTTTCCCTCTGTATAACTGGTGGGTTCAGGTTTTTTTTTCTTTTATGGTTCAAGTTAGATTTGATTCCTCTTTTATGTATTTATAAATATCAACATGGAAAGAATTCATTCCTATAAATACATCTGTGTGAAGGGAATAACGTTTTTCTGTTTTATTTTAAAATTTTATTTTTTAAAATTTTGAAATTTAATTTTATTTATTTTTTTATACAGCAGGTTATTATTAGTTGTGTATTTTATGCATATACATGTATACAGGTCAATCCCAATCTCCCAACTCATCCCACCACCACCACCCCATGGCTTCCCACACTTGGTGTCCATACGTTTGTTCTCTACCTCTGTGTCTCTATTTCTTCCCTGCAAACCAGTTCATCTGTACCATTTTTTAGGTTCCACATATATGCATTAATATACAATATTTGTTTTCCTCTTTCTGACTGACTTCATTCTGTATGACAGTCTCTAGATCCATCGATGTCTCTACAAATGACCCAGTTTCATTCCTTTTTATGGCTGAGTAATATTCCATTTTATATATGTACCACATCTTTATCCATTCATCTGTCTGTGGGCATTTAGGTTGCTTGCATTACCTGGCTATTGTAAATAGTGCTGCAATGAACATTGTGGTGAATGTGCCTTTTTGATTTATGGTTTTCTCTGGGTATATGCGCAGAAGTGGGATTGCTTGATCAGATGGTAATTCTATTTCTAATTTTTTTAAGGAAACTCCATACTGTTCTCCATAGTGACTGTATCAATTTACATCCCCACCAATAGTGGAAGAGGGCTCCTTTTGTCCACACCCTCCCCAGAATTTGTTGTTTGTAGATTTTCTTATGATGCCGATTCTAACAGGTGTGAGGTGATACCTCATTGTAGTTTTGATTTGCATTTCTCTAATACTTAGTGCTGTTGAGCAGCTTTTCATGTGCGTCTTGGCCATCTCTGTGTCTTCTTTGAAGAAACGTCTCTTTAGATCTTCTGCCCATTTTTGTATTGGGTTGTTTGTTTTTTTTTAATATTAAGCTGCATGAGCTGTTTATATATATATTGGAGATTAAACCTTTGTCCATTGATTCGTTTGCAACGATTTTCGCCCATTCTGAGGGATGCCTTTTTCCATTCCCGTTTTTTTAACAAAAAAGGAAAGAAAGAAAAAGAAGCAGAACACTAATATCGGTAAAATATGCCTTTTGAAATGGTCGTTTTGAAATATGGACGTCCTTTGAATTTTTTGGTCTATATGTGACCCCAGGATTTGTTTTCAGGGCAGGTGTCATTTACAGGCCTGCAATGATATTGAATATCAACTGACCATTAGCGCTGGGATTAAAGCTGCTGTTGCGTGAAACGGCCACAAGGTGGCAGCAGTTCTCCCTTACCTTATCTGGTTACTAGAGCAACAGAGCCTCAATGGAGGTCGTGTTCTAGATTGGAATTTAGAATGGAATGTGCCAGGAGAAAGCCCCTCAAGTTTGTCTCACTACTTCTTGTTCGTGTTTTTAATTTTTTCTTATTTTCTATTACAGCAAGTTTGATTACAATGTTTGGCTTGTTGTAGGTGTGGAAGATGTGGTTCTTTTACACATATACAGATGTCTGTTCTTCCTGGGATCCTTTTCCCGTGTACGTTAGGACAGAATGTTGAGTAGTCTTCTCTTGGTATTCCGTAGGTCTTTGGTGATTATATATGTCACCTGTGTTTGATTATGTCTGTTAACCCCGATATCGTAATGAAACCAATCCTCACACCTTTCCATTGGTGAACCATAAGTTTGTTTAATGAATCTGTGATTGCCCTTCTCCGTGGAAATATCTGCCCTGGTATCCATTTTTAGGTAACACCTATAAGTGATATGATACGATATGTGTCTTTCACTTTCTGACTTACTCCAAGTCACGTGATTACCTCTAGACTCATCTACGGGGCTGCAAATGGCATTGTGTCCTTTTTTTCCTTGGCTTCTATTCTGCCTTAGCGAGGTCCATTTTCAACAATGTGATTCCCTGAGGGTTGTGGATTAGCTGACCTGGGCAGCCTTACCCTGCCGGCCGGCCCTCCCCAGGTGTGCCTGGTTGAGGTCAATATAAACAGCGCTCCAGGCAGCAATAGCCCCTGAAGTTGTGCCTGACTCCATATTCTCTGCCCCGTCAGCAGTCTCGGGGCTGTGCTGGTGGGAGGGAGTGAGGGGCCAAGGCTTTGCTGGTGGCCCGGTGTGAGTGGGGCTCTGCTGGCCTTTCTGCAGGAGTTGCCAGGCTGCCACCTGTAAAGAAGAGGATGTGTCACCCATACCTTCCGATGGAATTTCTCTCCGGACAGAGGTGAGGAAGGAAAAAAGCAGTGGGGCCCGGGACAGGAGGTGTATCTCAGGCATGGCAATAGAAAGATTCCAGAAGAGTTCCCTGGGCCAGGCCCATCCTGGCTGGCCTGCAGGCACCAAGTTGGCCTGCGTGCTGTTGCTGGTGTGGCTCCAGGGCCCTTCCTCTAGGCTTTCAAGCCCTTGTACGTATTCAGGTGTTTTACCTGGGAAGGGTGGGAACAGTTCAGCAGCAGCTGGCCTGGGGCTCAGCTCACGTTTACTCACAGATGCCTCAGCACGGTCTCCGAGCTTTGCAATGAGGACGCTCCTTGCATGGGGTGTGGGTTGCTGGCTGTATGGGAGGTGATTTCCCACCTCTAACCAATTTCAGAATTGTTTACCGCTGGAGCAAGTGCCCTGATAGGGTTTCCCTCTGTATAACTGGTGGGTTCAGGTTTTTTTTTCTTTTATGGTTCAAGTTAGATTTGATTCCTCTTTTATGTATTTATAGATACAGGCATGGAAATAATTCATTCCTATAAATACATCTGTGTGAAGGGAATAACATTTTTCTGTTTTATTTTAAAATTTTATTTTTTTAAATTTTGAAATTTAATTTTATTTATTTTTTTATACAGCAGTTTATTATTAGTTATGTATTTTATGCATATACATGTATACAGGTCAATCCCAATCTCGCAACTCATCCCACCACCACCACCCCATGGCTTCCCACACTTGGTGTCCATACGTTTGTTCTCTACCTCTGTGTCTCTATTTCTTCCCTGCAAACCAGTTCATCTGTACCATTTTTTAGGTTCCACATATATGCATTAATATACAATATTTGTTTTCCTCTTTCTGACTTATTTCATTCTGTATGACAGTCTCTAGATCCATCGATGTCTCTACAAATGACCCAGTTTCATCCCTTTCTATGGCTGAGTAATATTCCATTTTATATATATACCACATCTTTATCCATTCATCTGTCTGTGGGCATTTAGGTTGCTTGCATTACCTGTCTATTGTAAATAGTGCTGCAATGAACATTGTGGTGAATGTGCCTTTTTGATTTATGGTTTTCTCTGGGTATATGCCCAGAAGTGGGATTGCTGGATCAGATGTTAATTGTATTTCTAGTTTTTTTAAGGAAACTCCATACTGTTCTCCATAGTGACTGTATCAATTTACATCCCCACCAATAGTGGAAGAGGGCTCCTTTTGTCCACACCCTCCCCAGAATTTGTTGTTTTTAGATTTTCTGAGGATGCCGATTCTAACAAGTGTGAGGTGATACCTCATTGTAGTTTTGATTTGCATTTCTCTAATACTTAGTGCTGTTGAGCAGCTTTTCATGTGCGTCTTGGCCATCTCTGTGTCTTCTTTGAAGAAACGTCTCTTTAGATCTTCTGCCCATTTTTGTATTGGGTTGTTTGTTTTTTTAATATTAAGCTGCATGAGCTGTTTATATATATATTGGAGATTAAACCTTTGTCCATTGATTCGTTTGCAACGATTTTCGCCCATTCTGAGGGATGCCTTTTTCCATTCCCGTTTTTTTAACAAAAAAGGAAAGAAAGAAAAAGAAGCAGAACACTAATGTGGGTAAAATATGCCTTTTGAAATGGTCGTTTTGAAATATGGACGTCCTTTGAATTTTTTGGTCGATATGTGACCCCAGGATTTCTTTTCAGGGCAGGTGTCATTTACAGGCCTGCAATGATTTTGAATATCAACTGACCCTTAGCGCTGGGATTAAAGCTGCTGTTGCGTGAAATGGCCACAAGGTGGCAGCAGTTCTCCCTTAGCAAATCTGGTTACTAGAGCAACAGAGCCTCAATGGAGGTCGTGTTCTAGATTGGAATTTAGAGTGGAATGTGCCAGGAGAAAGCCCCTCAAGTTTGTCTCACTACTTCTTGTTCGTGTTTTTAATTTTTTTTTTATTTTCTATTACAGCAAGTTTGATTACAATGTTTGGCTTGTTGTAGGTGTGGAAGATGTGGTTCTTTTACACATATACAGATGTCTGTTCTTCCTGGGATCCTTTTCCCGTGTACGTTAGGACAGAATGTTGAGTCGTCTTCTCTTGGTATTCCGTAGGTCTTTGGTGATTATATATGTCACCTGTGTTTGATTATGTCTGTTAACCCCGATATCATAATGAAACCAATCCTCACACCTTTCCATTGGTGAACCATAAGTTTGTTTAATGAATCTGTGATTGCCCTTCTCCGTGGAAATATCTGCCCTGGTATCCATTTTTAGGTAACACCTATAAGTGATATGATACGATATGTGTCTTTCACTTTCTGACTTACTCCAAGTCACGTGATTACCTCTAGACTCATCTATGGGGCTGCAAATGGCATTGTGTCCTTTTTTTCCTTGGCTTCTATTCTGCCTTAGCGAGGTCCATTTTCAACAATGTGATTCCCTGAGGGTTGTGGATTAGCTGACCTGGGCAGCCTTACCCTGCCGGCCGGCCCTCCCCAGGTGTGCCTGTTTGAGGTCAATATAAACAGCGCTCCAGGCAGCAATAGCCCCTGAAGTTGTGCCTGACTCCATATTCTCTGCCCCGTCAGCCATCTCGGGGCTGTGCTGGTGGGAGGGAGTGAGGGGCCAAGGCTTTGTTGGTGGCCCGGTGTGAGTGGGGCTCTGCTGGCCTTTCTGCAGGAGTTGCCAGGCTGCCACCTGTAAAGAAGAGGATGTGTCACCCATACCTTCTGATGGAATTTCTCTCCGGACAGAGGTGAGGAAGGAAAAAAGCAGTGTGGGCCGGGACAGGAGGTGTATCTCAGGCAGGGCAATAGAAAGCTTCCAGAAGAGCACCAGGGGCCAGGACCATCCTGGCTGGCCTGCAGGCACCAAGTTGTCCTGCGTGCTGTCGCTTGTGTGGCCCCAGGGACCTTCCTCTAGGCTTTCAAGCCCTTGTACATATTCAGGTGTTTTACCTGGGAAGGCTGGGAACAGTTCAGCAGCAGCTGGCCTGGGGCTCAGCTCACGTTTACTCACAGATGCCTCGGCACGGTCCCCCGGCTTTGCCATGAGGACGCTCCTTGCATGGGGGCTGGGTTTCTGGCTCTATGGGAGATGATTCCCCACCTCTGACCAATTTCAGAATTGTTTACCGCTGGAGCAAGTGCCCTGATAGGGTTTCCCTCTATAACTGGTGGGTTCAGGTTTTTTTTTTCTTTTATGGTTCAAGTTAGATTTGATTCCTCTTTTATGTATTTATAGATATAAGCATGGAAATAATTCATTCCTATAAATACATCTGTGTGAAGGGAATAACTTTTTTCTGTTTTATTTTATAATTTTATTTTTTAAAATTTTCTAATTTAATTTTATTTATTTTTTTATACAGCAGGTTATTAATCGTTATGTATTTTATGCATATATATGTATGCAGGTCAATCCCAATCTCCCAACTCATTCCACCACCACCACCCCATGTCTTCCCACACTTGGTGTCCATACGTTTGCTCTCTACCTCTGTGTCTCTTTCTTCCCTGCAAACCAGTTCATCTGTACCATTTTTTAGGTTCCACATATATGCATTAATATACAATATTTATTTTCCTCTTTCTGACTGACTTCATTCTGTATGACAGTCTCTAGATCCATCGATGTCTCTACAAATGACCCAGTTTCATTCCTTTTTATGGCTGAGTAATATTCCATTTTATATATGTACCACATCTTTATCCATTCATCTGTCTGTGGGCATTTAGGTTGCTTGCATTACCTGGCTATTGTAAATAGTGCTGCAATGAACATTGTGGTGAATGTGCCTTTTTGATTTATGGTTTTCTCTGGGTATATGCCCAGAAATGGGATTGCTGGATCAGATGGTAATTCTATTTCTAGTTTTTTTTAAGGAAACTCCATACTGTTCTCCATAGTGACTGTATCAATTTACATCCCCACCAATAGCAGAAGAGGGCTCCTTTTGTCCACCCCCTCCCCAGAATTTGTTGTTTGTAGATTTTCTGATGATGCCGATTCTAACAGGTGTGAGGTGATACCTCATTGTAGTTTTGATTTGCATTTCTCTAATAATTAGTGCTGTTGAGCAGCTTTTCATGTGTGTCTTGGCCATCTCTGTGTCTTCTTTGAAGAAACGTCTCTTTAGATCTTCTGCCCATTTTTGTATTGGGTTGGTTGTTTTTTAATATTAAGCTCCATGAGCTGTTTATATATATAGTGGAGATTAAACCTTTGTCCACTGATTCATTTGCAATGATTTTCGCCCATTCTGAGGGATGCCTTTTTCCATTCCCATTCTTTTAACAAAAAAGGAAAGAAAGAAAAAGAAGCAGAACACTAAGATGTGTAAAATACGCCTTTGGAAATGGTCATTTTGAAATATGGACGTCCTTTGAATTTTTTGGTCGATATGTGACCCCAGGATTTGTTTTCAGGGCAGGTGTCATTTACAGGCTTGCAATGATTTTGAATATCAACTGACCATTAGCGGTGGGATTAAAGCTGCTGTTGCATGAAAAAGCCACAAGGTGGCAGCAGTTCACCCTTACCAAATCGGGTTACTAGGGCAACAGAGCCTCAATGGAAGTCATGTTCTAGAGTGGAATTTAGAATGGAATGTGCCAGGAGAAACCCATCAAGTTTGTCTCACTACTTCTTGTTCGTGTTTTTAATTTTTTTTTTTTTTAGTTTCTATTATAGCAAGTTTGATTACAATGTTTGGCTTGTTGTAGGTGTGGAAGATGTGGTTCTTTTACACATATACAGATGTCTGTTTTTCCTGGGATCCTTTTCCCATGTACGTTAGGACAGAATGTTGTGTAGTCTTCTCTTGATATTCCATAGGTCTTTGTTGATTATATATGTCACCTGTGTTTGTATATTTCTGTTAACCCCGATATCGTAATGAAACCAATCCTCACACCTTTCCATTGGTGAACCATAAGTTTGTTTAATGAATCTGTGATTGCCCTTCTCCGTGGAAATATCTGCCCTGGTATCCATTTTTAGGTAACACCTATAAGTGATATGATACGATATGTGTCTTTCACTTTCTAACTTACTCCAAGTCACGTGATTACCTCTAGACTCATCTACGGGGCTGCAAATGGCATTGTGCCTTTTTTTACCTTGGCTTCTATTCTGCCTTAGCGAGGTCCATTTTCAACAATGTGATTCCCTGAGGGTTGTGGATTAGCTGACCTGGGCAGCCTTACCCTGCCGGCCGGCCTTCTCCAGGTGTGCCTGGTTGAGGTCAATATAAACAGCGCTCCAGGCAGCAATAGCCCATGAAGTTGTGCCTGACTCCATA
Organism: Mesoplodon densirostris; assembly: GCF_025265405.1. Taxonomy (NCBI): domain Eukaryota; kingdom Metazoa; phylum Chordata; class Mammalia; order Artiodactyla; family Ziphiidae; genus Mesoplodon; species Mesoplodon densirostris. The sequence goes on from NC_082670.1 coordinate 51,458,182, forward strand.
TTCTCTGCCCCGTCAGCAGTCTCGGGGCAGTGCTGGTGGGAGGGAGTGAGGGGCCAAGGCTTTGTTGGTGGCCCGGTGTGAGTGGGGCTCTGCTGGCCTTTCTGCAGGAGTTGCCAGGCTGCCACCTGTAAAGAAGGGGATGTGTCACCCATACCTTCTGATGGAATTTCTCTTCGGACAGAGGTGAGGAAGGAAAAAAGCAGTGGGGGCCGGGACAGGAAGGGTATCTCAGGCAGGGCAATAGAAAGCTTCCAGAAGATCGCCCGGGGCCAGAACCATCCTGGCTGGCCTGCAGGCACCAAGTTGGCCTGCGTGCTGTCGCTGGTGTGGCTCCAGGGCCCTTCCTCTAGGCTTTCAAGCCCTTGTACATATTCAGGTGTTTTACCTGGGAAGGGTGGGAACAGTTCAGCAGCAGCTGGCCTGGGGCTCAGCTCACGTTTACTCACAGATGCCTCAGCACAGTCCCCCAGCTTTGCAATGAGGACGCTCCTTGCATGGAGGGTGGGTTGCTGGCTGTATGGGAGGTGATTCCCCACCTCTGACCAATTTCAGAATTGTTTACCGCTGGAGCAAGTGCCCTGCTAGGGTTTCCCTCTGTATAACTGGTGGGTTCAGGTTTTTTTTTCTTTTATGGTTCAAGTTAGATTTGATTCCTCTTTTATGTATTTATAAATATCAGCATGGAAAGAATTCATTCCTATAAATACATCTGTGTGAAGGGAATAACTTTTTTCTGTTTTATTTTAAAATTTTATTTTTTAAAATTTTGAAATTTAATTTTATTTATTTTTTATACAGCAGGTTATTATTAGTTATGTATTTTATGCATATACATGTATACAGGTCAATCCCAATCTCGCAACTCATCCCTCCACCACCACCCCATGGCTTCCCACATTGGTGTCCATACGTTTGTTCTCTACCTCTGTGTCTCTATTTCTTCCCTGCAAACCAGTTCATCTGTACCATTTTTTAGGTTCCACATATATGCATTAATATACAATATTTGTTTTCCTCTTTCTGACTTATTTCATTCTGTATGACAGTCTCTAGATCCATCGATGTCTCTACAAATGACCCAGTTTCATCCCTTTCTATGGCTGAGTAATATTCCATTTTATATATATACCACATCTTTATCCATTCATCTGTCTGTGGGCATTTAGGTTGCTTGCATTACCTGTCTATTGTAAATAGTGCTGCAATGAACATTGTGGTGAATGTGCCTTTTTGATTTATGGTTTTCTCTGGGTATATGCCCAGAAGTGGGATTGCTGGATCAGATGTTAATTGTATTTCTAGTTTTTTTAAGGAAACTCCATACTGTTCTCCATAGTGACTGTATCAATTTACATCCCCACCAATAGTGGAAGAGGGCTCCTTTTGTCCACACCCTCCCCAGAATTTGTTGTTTGTAGATTTTCTGAGGATGCCGATTCTAACAAGTGTGAGGTGATACCTCATTGTAGTTTTGATTTGCATTTCTCTAATACTTAGTGCTGTTGAGCAGCTTTTCATGTGCGTCATGGCCATCTCTGTGTCTTCTTTGAAGAAACGTCTCTTTAGATCTTCTGCCCATTTTTGTATTGGGTTGTTTGTTTTTTTAATATTAAGCTGCATGAGCTGTTTATATATATATTGGAGATTAAACCTTTGTCCATTGATTCGTTTGCAACGATTTTCGCCCATTCTGAGGGATGCCTTTTTCCATTCCCGTTTTTTTAACAAAAAAGGAAAGAAAGAAAAAGAAGCAGAACACTAATGTGGGTAAAATATGCCTTTTGAAATGGTCGTTTTGAAATATGGACGTCCTTTGAATTTTTTGGTCGATATGTGACCCCAGGATTTCTTTTCAGGGCAGGTGTCATTTACAGGCCTGCAATGATTTTGAATATCAACTGACCCTTAGCGCTGGGATTAAAGCTGCTGTTGCGTGAAATGGCCACAAGGTGGCAGCAGTTCTCCCTTAGCAAATCTGGTTACTAGAGCAACAGAGCCTCAATGGAGGTCGTGTTCTAGATTGGAATTTAGAGTGGAATGTGCCAGGAGAAAGCCCCTCAAGTTTGTCTCACTACTTCTTGTTCGTGTTTTTAATTTTTTTTTTATTTTCTATTACAGCAAGTTTGATTACAATGTTTGGCTTGTTGTAGGTGTGGAAGATGTGGTTCTTTTACACATATACAGATGTCTGTTCTTCCTGGGATCCTTTTCCCGTGTACGTTAGGACAGAATGTTGAGTCGTCTTCTCTTGGTATTCCGTAGGTCTTTGGTGATTATATATGTCACCTGTGTTTGATTACGTCTGTTAACCCCGATATCATAATGAAACCAATCCTCACACCTTTCCATTGGTGAACCATAAGTTTGTTTAATGAATCTGTGATTGCCCTTCTCCGTGGAAATATCTGCCCTGGTATCCATTTTTAGGTAACACCTATAAGTGATATGATACGATATGTGTCTTTCACTTTCTGACTTACTCCAAGTCACGTGATTACCTCTAGACTCATCTATGGGGCTGCAAATGGCATTGTGTCCTTTTTTTCCTTGGCTTCTATTCTGCCTTAGCGAGGTCCATTTTCAACAATGTGATTCCCTGAGGGTTGTGGATTAGCTGACCTGGGCAGCCTTACCCTGCCGGCCGGCCCTCCCCAGGTGTGCCTGTTTGAGGTCAATATAAACAGCGCTCCAGGCAGCAATAGCCCCTGAAGTTGTGCCTGACTCCATATTCTCTGCCCCGTCAGCCATCTCGGGGCTGTGCTGGTGGGAGGGAGTGAGGGGCCAAGGCTTTGTTGGTGGCCCGGTGTGAGTGGGGCTCTGCTGGCCTTTCTGCAGGAGTTGCCAGGCTGCCACCTGTAAAGAAGAGGATGTGTCACCCATACCTTCTGATGGAATTTCTCTCCGGACAGAGGTGAGGAAGGAAAAAAGCAGTGTGGGCCGGGACAGGAGGTGTATCTCAGGCAGGGCAATAGAAAGCTTCCAGAAGAGCACCAGGGGCCAGGACCATCCTGGCTGGCCTGCAGGCACCAAGTTGTCCTGCGTGCTGTCGCTTGTGTGGCCCCAGGGACCTTCCTCTAGGCTTTCAAGCCCTTGTACATATTCAGGTGTTTTACCTGGGAAGGCTGGGAACAGTTCAGCAGCAGCTGGCCTGGGGCTCAGCTCACGTTTACTCACAGATGCCTCGGCACGGTCCCCCGGCTTTGCCATGAGGACGCTCCTTGCATGGGGGCTGGGTTTCTGGCTCTATGGGAGATGATTCCCCACCTCTGACCAATTTCAGAATTGTTTACCGCTGGAGCAAGTGCCCTGATAGGGTTTCCCTCTATAACTGGTGGGTTCAGGTTTTTTTTTTCTTTTATGGTTCAAGTTAGATTTGATTCCTCTTTTATGTATTTATAGATATAAGCATGGAAATAATTCATTCCTATAAATACATCTGTGTGAAGGGAATAACTTTTTTCTGTTTTATTTTATAATTTTATTTTTTAAAATTTTCTAATTTAATTTTATTTATTTTTTTATACAGCAGGTTATTAATCGTTATGTATTTTATGCATATATATGTATGCAGGTCAATCCCAATCTCCCAACTCATTCCACCACCACCACCCCATGTCTTCCCACACTTGGTGTCCATACGTTTGCTCTCTACCTCTGTGTCTCTTTCTTCCCTGCAAACCAGTTCATCTGTACCATTTTTTAGGTTCCACATATATGCATTAATATACAATATTTGTTTTCCTCTTTCTGACTGACTTCATTCTGTATGACAGTCTCTAGATCCATCGATGTCTCTACAAATGACCCAGTTTCATTCCTTTTTATGGCTGAGTAATATTCCATTTTATATATGTACCACATCTTTATCCATTCATCTGTCTGTGGGCATTTAGGTTGCTTGCATTACCTGGCTATTGTAAATAGTGCTGCAATGAACATTGTGGTGAATGTGCCTTTTTGATTTATGGTTTTCTCTGGGTATATGCCCAGAAATGGGATTGCTGGATCAGATGGTAATTCTATTTCTAGTTTTTTTTAAGGAAACTCCATACTGTTCTCCATAGTGACTGTATCAATTTACATCCCCACCAATAGCAGAAGAGGGCTCCTTTTGTCCACCCCCTCCCCAGAATTTGTTGTTTGTAGATTTTCTGATGATGCCGATTCTAACAGGTGTGAGGTGATACCTCATTGTAGTTTTGATTTGCATTTCTCTAATAATTAGTGCTGTTGAGCAGCTTTTCATGTGTGTCTTGGCCATCTCTGTGTCTTCTTTGAAGAAACGTCTCTTTAGATCTTCTGCCCATTTTTGTATTGGGTTGGTTGTTTTTTAATATTAAGCTCCATGAGCTGTTTATATATATAGTGGAGATTAAACCTTTGTCCACTGATTCATTTGCAATGATTTTCGCCCATTCTGAGGGATGCCTTTTTCCATTCCCATTCTTTTAACAAAAAAGGAAAGAAAGAAAAAGAAGCAGAACACTAAGATGTGTAAAATACGCCTTTGGAAATGGTCATTTTGAAATATGGACGTCCTTTGAATTTTTTGGTCGATATGTGACCCCAGGATTTGTTTTCAGGGCAGGTGTCATTTACAGGCTTGCAATGATTTTGAATATCAACTGACCATTAGCGGTGGGATTAAAGCTGCTGTTGCATGAAAAAGCCACAAGGTGGCAGCAGTTCACCCTTACCAAATCGGGTTACTAGGGCAACAGAGCCTCAATGGAAGTCATGTTCTAGAGTGGAATTTAGAATGGAATGTGCCAGGAGAAACCCATCAAGTTTGTCTCACTACTTCTTGTTCGTGTTTTTAATTTTTTTTTTTTTTAGTTTCTATTATAGCAAGTTTGATTACAATGTTTGGCTTGTTGTAGGTGTGGAAGATGTGGTTCTTTTACACATATACAGATGTCTGTTTTTCCTGGGATCCTTTTCCCATGTACGTTAGGACAGAATGTTGTGTAGTCTTCTCTTGATATTCCATAGGTCTTTGCTGATTATATATGTCACCTGTGTTTGTATATTTCTGTTAACCCCGATATCGTAATGAAACCAATCCTCACACCTTTCCATTGGTGAACCATAAGTTTGTTTAATGAATCTGTGATTGCCCTTCTCCGTGGAAATATCTGCCCTGGTATCCATTTTTAGGTAACACCTATAAGTGATATGATACGATATGTGTCTTTCACTTTCTGACTTACTCCAAGTCACGTGATTACCTCTAGACTCATCTACGGGGCTGCAAATGGCATTGTGCCCTTTTTTACCTTGGCTTCTATTCTGCCTTAGCGAGGTCCATTTTCAACAATGTGATTCCCTGAGGGTTGTGGATTAGCTGACCTGGGCAGCCTTACCCTGCCGGCCGGCCTTCTCCAGGTGTGCCTGGTTGAGGTCAATATAAACAGCGCTCCAGGCAGCAATAGCCCATGAAGTTGTGCCTGACTCCATATTCTCTGCCCCGTCAGCAGTCTCGGGGCAGTGCTGGTGGGAGGGAGTGAGGGGCCAAGGCTTTGTTGGTGGCCCGGTGTGAGTGGGGCTCTGCTGGCCTTTCTGCAGGAGTTGCCAGGCTGCCACCTGTAAAGAAGGGGATGTGTCACCCATACCTTCTGATGGAATTTCTCTTCGGACAGAGGTGAGGAAGGAAAAAAGCAGTGGGGGCCGGGACAGGAGGGGTATCTCAGGCAGGGCAATAGAAAGCTTCCAGAAGATCGCCCGGGGCCAGAACCATCCTGGCTGGCCTGCAGGCACCAAGTTGGCCTGCGTGCTGTCGCTGGTGTGGCTCCAGGGCCCTTCCTCTAGGCTTTCAAGCCCTTGTACATATTCAGGTGTTTTACCTGGGAAGGGTGGGAACAGTTCAGCAGCAGCTGGCCTGGGGCTCAGCTCACGTTTACTCACAGATGCCTCAGCACAGTCCCCCAGCTTTGCAATGAGGACGCTCCTTGCATGGAGGGTGGGTTGCTGGCTGTATGGGAGGTGATTCCCCACCTCTGACCAATTTCAGAATTGTTTACCGCTGGAGCAAGTGCCCTGCTAGGGTTTCCCTCTGTATAACTGGTGGGTTCAGGTTTTTTTTTCTTTTATGGTTCAAGTTAGATTTGATTCCTCTTTTATGTATTTATAAATATCAGCATGGAAAGAATTCATTCCTATAAATACATCTGTGTGAAGGGAATAACATTTTTCTGTTTTATTTTAAAATTTTATTTTTTAAAATTTTGAAATTTAATTTTATTTATTTTTTATACAGCAGGTTATTATTAGTTATGTATTTTATGCATATACATGTATACAGGTCAATCCCAATCTCGCAACTCATCCCTCCACCACCACCCCATGGCTTCCCACACTTGGTGTCCATACGTTTGTTCTCTACCTCTGTGTCTCTATTTCTTCCCTGCAAACTAGTTCATCTGTACCATTTTTTAGGTTCCACATATATGCATTAATATACAATATTTGTTTTCCTCTTTCTGACATATTTCATTCTGTATGACAGTCTCTAGATCCATCGATGTCTCTACAAATGACCCAGTTTCATCCCTTTCTATGGCTGAGTAATATTCCATTTTATATATATACCACATCTTTATCCATTCATCTGTCTGTGGGCATTTAGGTTGCTTGCATTACCTGTCTATTGTAAATAGTACTGCAATTAACATTGTGGTGAATGTGCCTTTTTGATTTATGGTTTTCACTGGGTATATGCCCAGAAGTGGGATTGCTGGATCAGATGTTAATTCTATTTCTAGTTTTTTTAAGGAAACTCCATACTGTTCTCCATAGTGACTGTATCAATTTACATCCCCACCAATAGTGGAAGAGGGCTCCTTTTGTCCACACCCTCCCCAGAATTTGTTGTTTGTAGATTTTCTGATGATGCCGATTCTAACAGTTGTGAGGTGATACCTCATTGTAGTTTTGATTTGCATTTCTCTAATAATTAGTGCTGTTGAGCAGCTTTTCATGTGCGTCTTGGCCATCTCTGTGTCTTATTTGAAGAAACGTCTCTAGATCTTCTGCCCATTTTTGTATTTGGTTGTTTGTTTCTTTAATATTAAGCTGCATGAGCTGTTTATATATATATTGGAGATTAAACCTTTGTCCATTGATTCATTTGCAACGATTTTCGCCCATTCTGAGGGATGCCTTTTTCCATTCCCGTTTTTTTAACAAAAAAGGAAAGAAAGAAAAAGAAGCAGAACACTAATGTGCGTAAAATATGCCTTTTGAAATGGTCGTTTTGAAATATGGACGTCCTTTGAATTTTTTGGTCGATATGTGACCCCAGGATTTGTTTTCAGGGCAGGTATCATTTACAGGCCTGCAATGATTTTGAATATCAACTGACCATTAGCGCTGGGTTTAAAGCTGCTGTTGCGTGAAACGGCCGCAAGGTGGCAGCAGTTCTCCCTTAGCAAATCTGGTTACTAGAGCAACAGAGTCTCAATGGAAGTAGTGTTCTAGATGGGAATTTAGAATGGAATGTGCCAGGAGAAAGCCCATCAAGTTTGTCTCACTACATCTTGTTCGTGTTTTTAATTTTTTTTTTATTTTCTATTACAGCAAGTTTGATTACAATGTTTGGCTTGTTGTAGGTGTGGAAGATGTGGTTCTTTTACACATATACAGATGTCTGTTCTTCCTGGGATCCTTTTCCCATGTACGTTAGGACAGAATGTTGAGTAGTCTTCTCTTGGTATTCCGTAGGTCTTTGGTGATTATATATGTCACCTGTGTTTGATTATGTCTGTTAACCCCGATATCGTAATGAAACCAATCCTCACACCTTTCCATTGGTGAACCATAAGTTTGTTTAATGAATCTGTGATTGCCCTTCTCCGTGGAAATATCTGCCCTGGTATCCATTTTTAGGTAACACCTATAAGTGATATGATACGATATGTGTCTTTCACTTTCTGACTTACTCCAAGTCACGTGATTACCTCTAGACTCATCTACGGAGCTGCAAAGGGCATTGTGGCCTTTTTCTCCTTGGCTTCTATTCTGCCTTAGCGAGGTCCATTTTCAACAATGTGATTCCCTGAGGGTTGTGGATTAGCTGACCTGGGCAGCCTTACCCTGCCGGCCGGCCTTCTCCAGGTGTGCCTGGTTGAGGTCAATATAAACAGCGCTCCAGGCAGCAATAGCCCCTGAAGTTGTGCCTGACTCCATATTCTCTGCCCCGTCAGCAGTCTCGGGGCAGTGATGGTGGGAGGGAGTGAGGGGCCAAGGCTTTGTTGGTGGCCCGGTGTGAGTGGGGCTCTGCTGGCCTTTCTGCAGGAGTTGCCAGGCTGCCACCTGTAAAGAAGAGGATGTGTCACCCATACCTTCTGATGGAATTTCTCTTCGGACAGAGGTGAGGAAGGAAAAAAGCAGTGGGGGCTGGGACAGGAGTGGTATCTCAGGCAGGTCAATAGAAAGCTTCCAGAAGAACGCCCGGGGCCAGGACCATCCTGGCTGGCCTGCAGGCACCAAGTTGGCCTGCGTGCTGTCGCTGGTGTGGCTCCAGGGCCCTTCCTCTAGGCTTTCAAGCCCTTGTACATATTCAGGTGTTTTACCTGGGAAGGGTGGGAACAGTTCATCAGCAGCTGGCCTGGGGCTCAGCTCACGTTTACTCACAGATGCCTCAGCACGGTCCCCCAGCTTTGCAATGAGGACGCTCCTTGCATGGGGGGTGGGTTGCTGGCTGTATGGGAGGTGATTCCCCACCTCTGACCAGTTTCAGAATTGTTTACCGCTGGAGCAAGTGCCCTGCTAGGGTTTCCCTCTGTATAACTGGTGGGTTCAGGTTTTTTTTTCTTTTATGGTTCAAGTTAGATTTGATTCCTCTTTTATGTATTTATAAATATCAACATGGAAAGAATTCATTCCTATAAATACATCTGTGTGAAGGGAATAACGTTTTTCTGTTTTATTTTAAAATTTTATTTTTTAAAATTTTGAAATTTAATTTTATTTATTTTTTTATACAGCAGGTTATTATTAGTTGTGTATTTTATGCATATACATGTATACAGGTCAATCCCAATCTCCCAACTCATCCCACCACCACCACCCCATGGCTTCCCACACTTGGTGTCCATACGTTTGTTCTCTACCTCTGTGTCTCTATTTCTTCCCTGCAAACCAGTTCATCTGTACCATTTTTTAGGTTCCACATATATGCATTAATATACAATATTTGTTTTCCTCTTTCTGACTGACTTCATTCTGTATGACAGTCTCTAGATCCATCGATGTCTCTACAAATGACCCAGTTTCATTCCTTTTTATGGCTGAGTAATATTCCATTTTATATATGTACCACATCTTTATCCATTCATCTGTCTGTGGGCATTTAGGTTGCTTGCATTACCTGGCTATTGTAAATAGTGCTGCAATGAATATTGTGGTGAATGTGCCTTTTTGATTTATGGTTTTCTCTGGGTATATGCGCAGAAGTGGGATTGCTTGATCAGATGGTAATTCTATTTCTAATTTTTTTAAGGAAACTCCATACTGTTCTCCATAGTGACTGTATCAATTTACATCCCCACCAATAGTGGAAGAGGGCTCCTTTTGTCCACACCCTCCCCAGAATTTGTTGTTTGTAGATTTTCTTATGATGCCGATTCTAACAGGTGTGAGGTGATACCTCATTGTAGTTTTGATTTGCATTTCTCTAATACTTAGTGCTGTTGAGCAGCTTTTCATGTGCGTCTTGGCCATCTCTGTGTCTTCTTTGAAGAAACGTCTCTTTAGATCTTCTGCCCATTTTTGTATTGGGTTGTTTGTTTTTTTTTAATATTAAGCTGCATGAGCTGTTTATATATATATTGGAGATTAAACCTTTGTCCATTGATTCGTTTGCAACGATTTTCGCCCATTCTGAGGGATGCCTTTTTCCATTCCCGTTTTTTTAACAAAAAAGGAAAGAAAGAAAAAGAAGCAGAACACTAATATCGGTAAAATATGCCTTTTGAAATGGTCGTTTTGAAATATGGACGTCCTTTGAATTTTTTGGTCTATATGTGACCCCAGGATTTGTTTTCAGGGCAGGTGTCATTTACAGGCCTGCAATGATATTGAATATCAACTGACCATTAGCGCTGGGATTAAAGCTGCTGTTGCGTGAAACGGCCACAAGGTGGCAGCAGTTCTCCCTTACCTTATCTGGTTACTAGAGCAACAGAGCCTCAATGGAGGTCGTGTTCTAGATTGGAATTTAGAATGGAATGTGCCAGGAGAAAGCCCCTCAAGTTTGTCTCACTACTTCTTGTTCGTGTTTTTAATTTTTTTTTATTTTCTATTACAGCAAGTTTGATTACAATGTTTGGCTTGTTGTAGGTGTGGAAGATGTGGTTCTTTTACACATATACAGATGTCTGTTCTTCCTGGGATCCTTTTCCCGTGTACGTTAGGACAGAATGTTGAGTAGTCTTCTCTTGGTATTCCGTAGGTGTTTGGTGATTATATATGTCACCTGTGTTTGATTATGTCTGTTAACCCCGATATTGTAATGAAACCAATCCTCACACCTTTCCATTGGTGAACCATAAGTTTGTTTAATGAATCTGTGATTGCCCTTCTCCGTGGAAATATCTGCCCTGGTATCCATTTTTAGGTAACACCTATAAGTGATATGATACGATATGTGTCTTTCACTTTCTGACTTACTCCAAGTCACGTGATTACCTCTAGACTCATCTACGGGGCTGCAAATGGCATTGTGTCCTTTTTTTCCTTGGCTTCTATTCTGCCTTAGCGAGGTCCATTTTCAACAATGTGATTCCCTGAGGGTTGTGGATTAGCTGACCTGGGCAGCCTTACCCTGCCGGCCGGCCCTCCCCAGGTGTGCCTGGTTGAGGTCAATATAAACAGCGCTCCAGGCAGCAATAGCCCCTGAAGTTGTGCCTGACTCCATATTCTCTGCCCCGTCAGCAGTCTCGGGGCTGTGCTGGTGGGAGGGAGTGAGGGGCCAAGGCTTTGCTGGTGGCCCGGTGTGAGTGGGGCTCTGCTGGCCTTTCTGCAGGAGTTGCCAGGCTGCCACCTGTAAAGAAGAGGATGTGTCACCCATACCTTCCGATGGAATTTCTCTCCGGACAGAGGTGAGGAAGGAAAAAAGCAGTGGGGCCCGGGACAGGAGGTGTATCTCAGGCATGGCAATAGAAAGATTCCAGAAGAGTTCCCTGGGCCAGGCCCATCCTGGCTGGCCTGCAGGCACCAAGTTGGCCTGCGTGCTGTTGCTGGTGTGGCTCCAGGGCCCTTCCTCTAGGCTTTCAAGCCCTTGTACGTATTCAGGTGTTTTACCTGGGAAGGGTGGGAACAGTTCAGCAGCAGCTGGCCTGGGGCTCAGCTCACGTTTACTCACAGATGCCTCAGCACGGTCTCCGAGCTTTGCAATGAGGACGCTCCTTGCATGGGGTGTGGGTTGCTGGCTGTATGGGAGGTGATTTCCCACCTCTAACCAATTTCAGAATTGTTTACCGCTGGAGCAAGTGCCCTGATAGGGTTTCCCTCTGTATAACTGGTGGGTTCAGGTTTTTTTTTCTTTTATGGTTCAAGTTAGATTTGATTCCTCTTTTATGTATTTATAGATACAGGCATGGAAATAATTCATTCCTATAAATACATCTGTGTGAAGGGAATAACATTTTTCTGTTTTATTTTAAAATTTTATTTTTTTAAATTTTGAAATTTAATTTTATTTATTTTTTTATACAGCAGGTTATTATTAGTTATGTATTTTATGCATATACATGTATACAGGTCAATCCCAATCTCGCAACTCATCCCACCACCACCACCCCATGGCTTCCCACACTTGGTGTCCATACGTTTGTTCTCTACCTCTGTGTCTCTATTTCTTCCCTGCAAACCAGTTCATCTGTACCATTTTTTAGGTTCCACATATATGCATTAATATACAATATTTGTTTTCCTCTTTCTGACTTATTTCATTCTGTATGACAGTCTCTAGATCCATCGATGTCTCTACAAATGACCCAGTTTCATCCCTTTCTATGGCTGAGTAATATTCCATTTTATATATATACCACATCTTTATCCATTCATCTGTCTGTGGGCATTTAGGTTGCTTGCATTACCTGTCTATTGTAAATAGTGCTGCAATGAACATTGTGGTGAATGTGCCTTTTTGATTTATGGTTTTCTCTGGGTATATGCCCAGAAGTGGGATTGCTGGATCAGATGTTAATTGTATTTCTAGTTTTTTTAAGGAAACTCCATACTGTTCTCCATAGTGACTGTATCAATTTACATCCCCACCAATAGTGGAAGAGGGCTCCTTTTGTCCACACCCTCCCCAGAATTTGTTGTTTGTAGATTTTCTGATGATGCCGATTCTAACAGTTGTGAGGTGATACCTCATTGTAGTTTTGATTTGCATTTCTCTAATAATTAGTGCTGTTGAGCAGCTTTTCATGTGCGTCTTGGCCATCTCTGTGTCTTATTTGAAGAAACGTCTCTAGATCTTCTGCCCATTTTTGTATTTGGTTGTTTGTTTCTTTAATATTAAGCTGCATGAGCTGTTTATATATATATTGGAGATTAAACCTTTGTCCATTGATTCATTTGCAACGATTTTCGCCCATTCTGAGGGATGCCTTTTTCCATTCCCGTTTTTTTAACAAAAAAGGAAAGAAAGAAAAAGAAGCAGAACACTAATGTGCGTAAAATATGCCTTTTGAAATGGTCGTTTTGAAATATGGACGTCCTTTGAATTTTTTGGTCGATATGTGACCCCAGGATTTGTTTTCAGGGCAGGTATCATTTACAGGCCTGCAATGATTTTGAATATCAACTGACCATTAGCGCTGGGTTTAAAGCTGCTGTTGCGTGAAACGGCCGCAAGGTGGCAGCAGTTCTCCCTTAGCAAATCTGGTTACTAGAGCAACAGAGTCTCAATGGAAGTAGTGTTCTAGATGGGAATTTAGAATGGAATGTGCCAGGAGAAAGCCCATCAAGTTTGTCTCACTACATCTTGTTCGTGTTTTTAATTTTTTTTTTATTTTCTATTACAGCAAGTTTGATTAAAATGTTTGGCTTGTTGTAGGTGTGGAAGATGTGGTTCTTTTACACATATACAGATGTCTGTTCTTCCTGGGATCCTTTTCCCATGTACGTTAGGACAGAATGTTGAGTAGTCTTCTCTTGGTATTCCGTAGGTCTTTGGTGATTATATATGTCACCTGTGTTTGATTATGTCTGTTAACCCCGATATCGTAATGAAACCAATCCTCACACCTTTCCATTGGTGAACCATAAGTTTGTTTAATGAATCTGTGATTGCCCTTCTCCGTGGAAATATCTGCCCTGGTATCCATTTTTAGGTAACACCTATAAGTGATATGATACGATATGTGTCTTTCACTTTCTGACTTACTCCAAGTCACGTGATTACCTCTAGACTCATCTACGGAGCTGCAAAGGGCATTGTGGCCTTTTTCTCCTTGGCTTCTATTCTGCCTTAGCGAGGTCCATTTTCAACAATGTGATTCCCTGAGGGTTGTGGATTAGCTGACCTGGGCAGCCTTACCCTGCCGGCCGGCCTTCTCCAGGTGTGCCTGGTTGAGGTCAATATAAACAGCGCTCCAGGCAGCAATAGCCCCTGAAGTTGTGCCTGACTCCATATTCTCTGCCCCGTCAGCAGTCTCGGGGCAGTGATGGTGGGAGGGAGTGAGGGGCCAAGGCTTTGTTGGTGGCCCGGTGTGAGTGGGGCTCTGCTGGCCTTTCTGCAGGAGTTGCCAGGCTGCCACCTGTAAAGAAGAGGATGTGTCACCCATACCTTCTGATGGAATTTCTCTTCGGACAGAGGTGAGGAAGGAAAAAAGCAGTGGGGGCTGGGACAGGATTGGTATCTCAGGCAGGTCAATAGAAAGCTTCCAGAAGAACGCCCGGGGCCAGGACCATCCTGGCTGGCCTGCAGGCACCAAGTTGGCCTGCGTGCTGTCGCTGGTGTGGCTCCAGGGCCCTTCCTCTAGGCTTTCAAGCCCTTGTACATATTCAGGTGTTTTACCTGGGAAGGGTGGGAACAGTTCATCAGCAGCTGGCCTGGGGCTCAGCTCACGTTTACTCACAGATGCCTCAGCACGGTCCCCCAGCTTTGCAATGAGGACGCTCCTTGCATGGGGGGTGGGTTGCTGGCTGTATGGGAGGTGATTCCCCACCTCTGACCAGTTTCAGAATTGTTTACCGCTGGAGCAAGTGCCCTGCTAGGGTTTCCCTCTGTATAACTGGTGGGTTCAGGTTTTTTTTTCTTTTATGGTTCAAGTTAGATTTGATTCCTCTTTTATGTATTTATAAATATCAACATGGAAAGAATTCATTCCTATAAATACATCTGTGTGAAGGGAATAACGTTTTTCTGTTTTATTTTAAAATTTTATTTTTTAAAATTTTGAAATTTAATTTTATTTATTTTTTTATACAGCAGGTTATTATTAGTTGTGTATTTTATGCATATACATGTATACAGGTCAATCCCAATCTCCCAACTCATCCCACCACCACCACCCCATGGCTTCCCACACTTGGTGTCCATACGTTTGTTCTCTACCTCTGTGTCTCTATTTCTTCCCTGCAAACCAGTTCATCTGTACCATTTTTTAGGTTCCACATATATGCATTAATATACAATATTTGTTTTCCTCTTTCTGACTGACTTCATTCTGTATGACAGTCTCTAGATCCATCGATGTCTCTACAAATGACCCAGTTTCATTCCTTTTTATGGCTGAGTAATATTCCATTTTATATATGTACCACATCTTTATCCATTCATCTGTCTGTGGGCATTTAGGTTGCTTGCATTACCTGGCTATTGTAAATAGTGCTGCAATGAATATTGTGGTGAATGTGCCTTTTTGATTTATGGTTTTCTCTGGGTATATGCGCAGAAGTGGGATTGCTTGATCAGATGGTAATTCTATTTCTAATTTTTTTAAGGAAACTCCATACTGTTCTCCATAGTGACTGTATCAATTTACATCCCCACCAATAGTGGAAGAGGGCTCCTTTTGTCCACACCCTCCCCAGAATTTGTTGTTTGTAGATTTTCTTATGATGCCGATTCTAACAGGTGTGAGGTGATACCTCATTGTAGTTTTGATTTGCATTTCTCTAATACTTAGTGCTGTTGAGCAGCTTTTCATGTGCGTCTTGGCCATCTCTGTGTCTTCTTTGAAGAAACGTCTCTTTAGATCTTCTGCCCATTTTTGTATTGGGTTGTTTGTTTTTTTTTAATATTAAGCTGCATGAGCTGTTTATATATATATTGGAGATTAAACCTTTGTCCATTGATTCGTTTGCAACGATTTTCGCCCATTCTGAGGGATGCCTTTTTCCATTCCCGTTTTTTTAACAAAAAAGGAAAGAAAGAAAAAGAAGCAGAACACTAATATCGGTAAAATATGCCTTTTGAAATGGTCGTTTTGAAATATGGACGTCCTTTGAATTTTTTGGTCTATATGTGACCCCAGGATTTGTTTTCAGGGCAGGTGTCATGTACAGGCCTGCAATGATATTGAATATCAACTGACCATTAGCGCTGGGATTAAAGCTGCTGTTGCGTGAAACGGCCACAAGGTGGCAGCAGTTCTCCCTTACCTTATCTGGTTACTAGAGCAACAGAGCCTCAATGGAGGTCGTGTTCTAGATTGGAATTTAGAATGGAATGTGCCAGGAGAAAGCCCCTCAAGTTTGTCTCACTACTTCTTGTTCGTGTTTTTAATTTTTTTTTATTTTCTATTACAGCAAGTTTGATTACAATGTTTGGCTTGTTGTAGGTGTGGAAGATGTGGTTCTTTTACACATATACAGATGTCTGTTCTTCCTGGGATCCTTTTCCCGTGTACGTTAGGACAGAATGTTGAGTAGTCTTCTCTTGGTATTCCGTAGGTGTTTGGTGATTATATATGTCACCTGTGTTTGATTATGTCTGTTAACCCCGATATTGTAATGAAACCAATCCTCACACCTTTCCATTGGTGAACCATAAGTTTGTTTAATGAATCTGTGATTGCCCTTCTCCGTGGAAATATCTGCCCTGGTATCCATTTTTAGGTAACACCTATAAGTGATATGATACGATATGTGTCTTTCACTTTCTGACTTACTCCAAGTCACGTGATTACCTCTAGACTCATCTACGGGGCTGCAAATGGCATTGTGTCCTTTTTTTCCTTGGCTTCTATTCTGCCTTAGCGAGGTCCATTTTCAACAATGTGATTCCCTGAGGGTTGTGGATTAGCTGACCTGGGCAGCCTTACCCTGCCGGCCGGCCCTCCCCAGGTGTGCCTGGTTGAGGTCAATATAAACAGCGCTCCAGGCAGCAATAGCCCCTGAAGTTGTGCCTGACTCCATATTCTCTGCCCCGTCAGCAGTCTCGGGGCTGTGCTGGTGGGAGGGAGTGAGGGGCCAAGGCTTTGTTGGTGGCCCGGTGTGAGTGGGGCTCTGCTGGCCTTTCTGCAGGAGTTGCCAGGCTGCCACCTGTAAAGAAGAGGATGTGTCACCCATACCTTCCGATGGAATTTCTCTCCGGACAGAGGTGAGGAAGGAAAAAAGCAGTGGGGCCCGGGACAGGAGGTGTATCTCAGGCATGGCAATAGAAAGATTCCAGAAGAGTTCCCTGGGCCAGGCCCATCCTGGCTGGCCTGCAGGCACCAAGTTGGCCTGCGTGCTGTTGCTGGTGTGGCTCCAGGGCCCTTCCTCTAGGCTTTCAAGCCCTTGTACGTATTCAGGTGTTTTACCTGGGAAGGGTGGGAACAGTTCAGCAGCAGCTGGCCTGGGGCTCAGCTCACGTTTACTCACAGATGCCTCAGCACGGTCTCCCAGCTTTGCAATGAGGACGCTCCTTGCATGGGGTGTGGGTTGCTGGCTGTATGGGAGGTGATTTCCCACCTCTAACCAATTTCAGAATTGTTTACCGCTGGAGCAAGTGCCCTGATAGGGTTTCCCTCTGTATAACTGGTGGGTTCAGGTTTTTTTTTCTTTTATGGTTCAAGTTAGATTTGATTCCTCTTTTATGTATTTATAGATACAGGCATGGAAATAATTCATTCCTATAAATACATCTGTGTGAAGGGAATAACATTTTTCTGTTTTATTTTAAAATTTTATTTTTTTAAATTTTGAAATTTAATTTTATTTATTTTTTTATACAGCAGTTTATTATTAGTTATGTATTTTATGCATATACATGTATACAGGTCAATCCCAATCTCGCAACTCATCCCACCACCACCACCCCATGGCTTCCCACACTTGGTGTCCATACGTTTGTTCTCTACCTCTGTGTCTCTATTTCTTCCCTGCAAACCAGTTCATCTGTACCATTTTTTAGGTTCCACATATATGCATTAATATACAATATTTGTTTTCCTCTTTCTGACTTATTTCATTCTGTATGACAGTCTCTAGATCCATCGATGTCTCTACAAATGACCCAGTTTCATCCCTTTCTATGGCTGAGTAATATTCCATTTTATATATATACCACATCTTTATCCATTCATCTGTCTGTGGGCATTTAGGTTGCTTGCATTACCTGGCTATTGTAAATAGTGCTGCAATGAACATTGTGGTGAATGTGCCTTTTTGATTTATGGTTTTCTCTGGGTATATGCCCAGAAGTGGGATTGCTGGATCAGATGTTAATTGTATTTCTAGTTTTTTTAAGGAAACTCCATACTGTTCTCCATAGTGACTGTATCAATTTACATCCCCACCAATAGTGGAAGAGGGCTCCTTTTGTCCACACCCTCCCCAGAATTTGTTGTTTGTAGATTTTCTGAGGATGCCGATTCTAACAAGTGTGAGGTGATACCTCATTGTAGTTTTGATTTGCATTTCTCTAATACTTAGTGCTGTTGAGCAGCTTTTCATGTGCGTCTTGACCATCTCTGTGTCTTCTTTGAAGAAACGTCTCTTTAGATCTTCTGCCCATTTTTGTATTGGGTTGTTTGTTTTTTTAATATTAAGCTGCATGAGCTGTTTATATATATATTGGAGATTAAACCTTTGTCCATTGATTCGTTTGCAACGATTTTCGCCCATTCTGAGGGATGCCTTTTTCCATTCCCGTTTTTTTAACAAAAAAGGAAAGAAAGAAAAAGAAGCAGAACACTAATGTGGGTAAAATATGCCTTTTGAAATGGTCGTTTTGAAATATGGACGTCCTTTGAATTTTTTGGTCGATATGTGACCCCAGGATTTCTTTTCAGGGCAGGTGTCATTTACAGGCCTGCAATGATTTTGAATATCAACTGACCCTTAGCGCTGGGATTAAAGCTGCTGTTGCGTGAAACGGCCACAAGGTGGCAGCAGTTCTCCCTTAGCAAATCTGGTTACTAGAGCAACAGAGCCTCAATGGAGGTCGTGTTCTAGATTGGAATTTAGAGTGGAATGTGCCAGGAGAAAGCCCCTCAAGTTTGTCTCACTACTTCTTGTTCGTGTTTTTAATTTTTTTTTTATTTTCTATTACAGCAAGTTTGATTACAATGTTTGGCTTGTTGTAGGTGTGGAAGATGTGGTTCTTTTACACATATACAGATGTCTGTTCTTCCTGGGATCCTTTTCCCGTGTACGTTAGGACAGAATGTTGAGTCGTCTTCTCTTGGTATTCCGTAGGTCTTTGGTGATTATATATGTCACCTGTGTTTGATTATGTCTGTTAACCCCGATATCATAATGAAACCAATCCTCACACCTTTCCATTGGTGAACCATAAGTTTGTTTAATGAATCTGTGATTGCCCTTCTCCGTGGAAATATCTGCCCTGGTATCCATTTTTAGGTAACACCTATAAGTGATATGATACGATATGTGTCTTTCACTTTCTGACTTACTCCAAGTCACGTGATTACCTCTAGACTCATCTATGGGGCTGCAAATGGCATTGTGTCCTTTTTTTCCTTGGCTTCTATTCTGCCTTAGCGAGGTCCATTTTCAACAATGTGATTCCCTGAGGGTTGTGGATTAGCTGACCTGGGCAGCCTTACCCTGCCGGCCGGCCCTCCCCAGGTGTGCCTGTTTGAGGTCAATATAAACAGCGCTCCAGGCAGCAATAGCCCCTGAAGTTGTGCCTGACTCCATATTCTCTGCCCCGTCAGCCATCTCGGGGCTGTGCTGGTGGGAGGGAGTGAGGGGCCAAGGCTTTGTTGGTGGCCCGGTGTGAGTGGGGCTCTGCTGGCCTTTCTGCAGGAGTTGCCAGGCTGCCACCTGTAAAGAAGAGGATGTGTCACCCATACCTTCTGATGGAATTTCTCTCCGGACAGAGGTGAGGAAGGAAAAAAGCAGTGTGGGCCGGGACAGGAGGTGTATCTCAGGCAGGGCAATAGAAAGCTTCCAGAAGAGCACCAGGGGCCAGGACCATCCTGGCTGGCCTGCAGGCACCAAGTTGTCCTGCGTGCTGTCGCTTGTGTGGCCCCAGGGACCTTCCTCTAGGCTTTCAAGCCCTTGTACATATTCAGGTGTTTTACCTGGGAAGGCTGGGAACAGTTCAGCAGCAGCTGGCCTGGGGCTCAGCTCACGTTTACTCACAGATGCCTCGGCACGGTCCCCTGGCTTTGCCATGAGGACGCTCCTTGCATGGGGGCTGGGTTTCTGGCTGTATGGGAGATGATTCCCCACCTCTGACCAATTTCAGAATTGTTTACCGCTGGAGCAAGTGCCCTGATAGGGTTTCCCTCTATAACTGGTGGGTTCAGGTTTTTTTTTTCTTTTATGGTTCAAGTTAGATTTGATTCCTCTTTTATGTATTTATAGATATAAGCATGGAAATAATTCATTCCTATAAATACATCTGTGTGAAGGGAATAACTTTTTTCTGTTTTATTTTATAATTTTATTTTTTAAAATTTTCTAATTTAATTTTATTTATTTTTTTATACAGCAGGTTATTAATCGTTATGTATTTTATGCATATATATGTATGCAGGTCAATCCCAATCTCCCAACTCATTCCACCACCACCACCCCATGTCTTCCCACACTTGGTGTCCATACGTTTGCTCTCTACCTCTGTGTCTCTTTCTTCCCTGCAAACCAGTTCATCTGTACCATTTTTTAGGTTCCACATATATGCATTAATATACAATATTTGTTTTCCTCTTTCTGACTGACTTCATTCTGTATGACAGTCTCTAGATCCATCGATGTCTCTACAAATGACCCAGTTTCATTCCTTTTTATGGCTGAGTAATATTCCATTTTATATATGTACCACATCTTTATCCATTCATCTGTCTGTGGGCATTTAGGTTGCTTGCATTACCTGGCTATTGTAAATAGTGCTGCAATGAACATTGTGGTGAATGTGCCTTTTTGATTTATGGTTTTCTCTGGGTATATGTCCAGAAATGGGATTGCTGGATCAGATGGTAATTCTATTTCTAGTTTTTTTTAAGGAAACTCCATACTGTTCTCCATAGTGACTGTATCAATTTACATCCCCACCAATAGCAGAAGAGGGCTCCTTTTGTCCACCCCCTCCCCAGAATTTGTTGTTTGTAGATTTTCTGATGATGCCGATTCTAACAGGTGTGAGGTGATACCTCATTGTAGTTTTGATTTGCATTTCTCTAATAATTAGTGCTGTTGAGCAGCTTTTCATGTGTGTCTTGGCCATCTCTGTGTCTTCTTTGAAGAAACGTCTCTTTAGATCTTCTGCCCATTTTTGTATTGGGTTGGTTGTTTTTTAATATTAAGCTCCATGAGCTGTTTATATATATAGTGGAGATTAAACCTTTGTCCACTGATTCATTTGCAATGATTTTCGCCCATTCTGAGGGATGCCTTTTTCCATTCCCATTCTTTTAACAAAAAAGGAAAGAAAGAAAAAGAAGCAGAACACTAAGATGTGTAAAATACGCCTTTGGAAATGGTCGTTTTGAAATATGGACGTCCTTTGAATTTTTTGGTCGATATGTGACCCCAGGATTTGTTTTCAGGGCAGGTGTCATTTACAGGCTTGCAATGATTTTGAATATCAACTGACCATTAGCGGTGGGATTAAAGCTGCTGTTGCATGAAAAAGCCACAAGGTGGCAGCAGTTCACCCTTACCAAATCGGGTTACTAGGGCAACAGAGCCTCAATGGAAGTCATGTTCTAGAGTGGAATTTAGAATGGAATGTGCCAGGAGAAACCCATCAAGTTTGTCTCACTACTTCTTGTTCGTGTTTTTAATTTTTTTTTTTTAGTTTCTATTATAGCAAGTTTGATTACAATGTTTGGCTTGTTGTAGGTGTGGAAGATGTGGTTCTTTTACACATATACAGATGTCTGTTTTTCCTGGGATCCTTTTCCCATGTACGTTAGGACAGAATGTTGTGTAGTCTTCTCTTGATATTCCATAGGTCTTTGTTGATTATATATGTCACCTGTGTTTGTATATTTCTGTTAACCCCGATATCGTAATGAAACCAATCCTCACACCTTTCCATTGGTGAACCATAAGTTTGTTTAATGAATCTGTGATTGCCCTTCTCCGTGGAAATATCTGCCCTGGTATCCATTTTTAGGTAACACCTATAAGTGATATGATACGATATGTGTCTTTCACTTTCTGACTTACTCCAAGTCACGTGATTACCTCTAGACTCATCTACGGGGCTGCAAATGGCATTGTGCCCTTTTTTACCTTGGCTTCTATTCTGCCTTAGCGAGGTCCATTTTCAACAATGTGATTCCCTGAGGGTTGTGGATTAGCTGACCTGGGCAGCCTTACCCTGCCGGCCGGCCCTCCCCAGGTGTGCCTGGTCGAGATCAATATAAACAGTGCTCCAGGCAGCAATAGCCCCTGAAGTTGTGCCTGACTCCATATTCTCTGCCCCGTCAGCAGTCTCGGGGCTGTGCTGGTGGGAGGGAGTGAGGGGCCAAGGCTTTGCTGGTGGCCCGGTGTGAGTGGGGCTCTGCTGGCCTTTCTGCAGGAGTTGCCAGGCTGCCACCTGTAAAGAAGAGGATGTGTCACCCATACCTTCCGATGGAATTTCTCTCCGGACAGAGGTGAGGAAGGAAAAAAGCAGTGGGGGCCGGAACAGGAGGGGTATCTCAGGCATGGCAATAGAAAGATTCCAGAAGAGTTCCCCGGGCCAGGCCCATCCTGGCTGGCCTGCAGGCACCAAGTTGGCCTGCGTGCTGTTGCTGGTGTGGCTCCATGGCCCTTCCTCTAGGCTTTCAAGGCCTTGTACGTATTCAGGTGTTTTACCTGGGAAGGGTGGGAACAGTTCAGCAGCAGCTGGCCTGGGGCTCAGCTCACGTTTACTCACAGATGCCTCAGCACGGTCTCCCAGCTTTGCAATGAGGACGCTCCTTGCATGGGGGGTGGGTTGCTGGCTGTATGGGAGGTGATTTCCCACCTCTAACCAATTTCAGAATTGTTTACCGCTGGAGCAAGTGCCCTGATAGGGTTTCCCTCTGTATAACTGGTGGGTTCAGGTTTTTTTTTCTTTTATGGTTCAAGTTAGATTTGATTCCTCTTTTATGTATTTATAGATATAAGCATGGAAATAATTCATTCCTATAAATACATCTGTGTGAAGGGAATAACATTTTTTTGTTTTATTTTAAAATTTTATTTTTTTAAATTTTGAAATTTAATTTTATTTATTTTTTTATACAGCAGGTTATTATTAGTTATGTATTTTATGCATATACATGTATACAGGTCAATCCCAATCTCGCAACTCATCCCACCACCACCACCCCATGGCTTCCCACACTTGGTGTCCATACGTTTGTTCTCTACCTCTGTGTCTCTATTTCTTCCCTGCAAACCAGTTCATCTGTACCATTTTTTAGGTTCCACATATATGCATTAATATACAATATTTGTTTTCCTCTTTCTGACTTATTTCATTCTGTATGACAGTCTCTAGATCCATCGATGTCTCTACAAATGACCCAGTTTCATCCCTTTCTATGGCTGAGTAATATTCCATTTTATATATATACCACATCTTTATCCATTCATCTGTCTGTGGGCATTTAGGTTGCTTGCATTACCTGTCTATTGTAAATAGTGCTGCAATGAACATTGTGGTGAATGTGCCTTTTTGATTTATGGTTTTCTCTGGGTATATGCCCAGAAGTGGGATTGCTGGATCAGATGTTAATTGTATTTCTAGTTTTTTTAAGGAAACTCCATACTGTTCTCCATAGTGACTGTATCAATTTACATCCCCACCAATAGTGGAAGAGGGCTCCTTTTGTCCACACCCTCCCCAGAATTTGTTGTTTGTAGATTTTCTGAGGATGCCGATTCTAACAAGTGTGAGGTGATACCTCATTGTAGTTTTGATTTGCATTTCTCTAATACTTAGTGCTGTTGAGCAGCTTTTCATGTGCGTCTTGGCCATCTCTGTGTCTTCTTTGAAGAAACGTCTCTTTAGATCTTCTGCCCATTTTTGTATTGGGTTGTTTGTTTTTTTAATATTAAGCTGCATGAGCTGTTTATATATATATTGGAGATTAAACCTTTGTCCATTGATTCGTTTGCAACGATTTTCGCCCATTCTGAGGGATGCCTTTTTCCATTCCCGTTTTTTTAACAAAAAAGGAAAGAAAGAAAAAGAAGCAGAACACTAATGTGGGTAAAATATGCCTTTTGAAATGGTCGTTTTGAAATATGGACGTCCTTTGAATTTTTTGGTCGATATGTGACCCCAGGATTTCTTTTCAGGGCAGGTGTCATTTACAGGCCTGCAATGATTTTGAATATCAACTGACCCTTAGCGCTGGGATTAAAGCTGCTGTTGCGTGAAACGGCCACAAGGTGGCAGGAGTTCTCCCTTACCTAATCTGGTTACTAGAGCAACAGAGCCTCAATGGAGGTCTTGTTCTAGATTTGAATTTAGAATGGAATGTGCCAGGAGAAAGCCCCTCAAGTTTGTCTCACTACTTCTTGTTCGTGTTTTTAATTTTTTTTAATTTTCTATTACAGCAAGTTTGATTACAATGTTTGGCTTGTTGTAGGTGTGGAAGATGTGGTTCTTTTACACATATACAGATGTCTGTTCTTCCTGGGATCCTTTTCCCATGTACGTTAGGACAGAATGTTGAGTAGTCTTCTCTTGGTATTCCGTAGATCTTTGGTGATTATATATGTCACCTGTGTTTGTATGTGTCTGTTAACCCCGATATCGTAATGAAACCAATCCTCACACCTTTCCATTGGTGAACCATAAGTTTGTTTAATGAATCTGTGATTGCCCTTCTCCGTGGAAATATCTGCCCTGGTATCCATTTTTAGGTAACACCTATAAGTGATATGATACGATATGTGTCTTTCACTTTCTGACTTACTCCAAGTCACGTGATTACCTCTAGACTCATCTACGGGGCTGCAAATGGCATTGTGTCCTTTTTTTCCTTGGCTTCTATTCTGCCTTAGCGAGGTCCATTTTCAACAATGTGATTCCCTGAGGGTTGTGGATTAGCTGACCTGGGCAGCCTTACCCTGCCGGCCGGCCCTCCCCAGGTGTGCCTGGTTGAGGTCAATATAAACAGTGCTCCAGGCAGCAATAGCCCCTGAAGTTGTGCCTGACTCCATATTCTCTGCCCCGTCAGCAGTCTCGGGGCTGTGCTGGTGGGAGGGATTGAGGGGCCAAGGCTTTGTTGGTGGCCCGGTGTGAGTGGGGCTTTGCTGGCCTTTCTGCAGGAGTTGCCAGGCTGCCACCTGTAAAGAAGAGGATGTGTCACCCATACCTTCTGATGGAATTTCTCTCCGGACAGAGGTGAGGAAGGAAAAAACAGTGGGGGCTGGGACAGGAGGGGTATCTCAAGCAGGGCAATTGAAAGCTTCCAGAAGAACGCCCGGGGCCAGGACAATCCTGGCTGGCCTGCAGGCACCAAGTTGTCCTGCGTGCTGTTGCTGGTGTGGCTCCAGGGCCCTTCCTCTAGGCTTTCAAGCCCTTGTACATATTCAGGTGTTTTACCTGGGAAGGGTGGGAACAGTTCAGCAGCAGCTGGCCTGGGGCTCAGCTCACGTTTACTCACAGATGCCTCAGCACGGTCCCCCAGCTTTGCAATGAGGACGCTCCTTGCATGGGGGCTGGGTTGCTGGCTGTATGGGAGGTGATTCCACACCTCTGACCAATTTCAGAATTGTTTACCGCTGGAGCAAGTGCCTTGATAGTGTTTCCCTCTGTAAAACTGGTGGGTTCAGGTTTTTTTTTTCTTTTATGGTTCAAGTTAGATTTGATTCCTCTTTTATGTATTTATAGATATCAGCATGGAAATAATTCATTCCTATAAATACATCTGTGTGAAGGGAATAACTTTTTTCTGTTTTATTTTAAAATTTTATTTTTTGAAATTTTGAAATTTAATTTTATTTATTTTTTTATACAGCAGGTTATTATTAGTTATGTATTTTATGCATATACATGTATACAGGTCAATCCCAATATCCCAACTCATCCCACCACCACCACCCCATGGCTTCCCACATTGGTGTCCATACGTTTGTTCTCTACCTCTGTGTCTCTATTTCTTCCCTGCAAACCAGTTCATCTGTACCATTTTTTAGGTTCCACATATATGCATTAATATACAATATTTGTTTTCCTCTTTCTGACTTATTTCATTCTGTATGACAGTCTCTAGATCCATCGATGTCTCTACAAATGACCCAGTTTCATCCCTTTCTATGGCTGAGTAATATTCCATTTTATATATATACCACATCTTTATCCATTCATCTGTCTGTGGGCATTTAGGTTGCTTGAATTACCTGGCTATTGTAAATAGTGCTGCAATGAACATTGTGGTGAATGTGCCTTTTTGATTTCTGGTTTTCTCTGGGTATATGCCCAGAAGTGGGATTGCTGGATCAGATGGTAATTCTATTTCTAGTTTTTTTTAGGAAACTCCATACTGTTCTCCATAGTGACTGTATCAATTTACATCCCCACCAATAGTGGAAGAGGGCTCCTTTTGTCCACACCCTCCCCAGAATTTGTTGTTTGTAGATTTTCTGATGATGCCGATTCTAACAGGTGTGAGGTGATACCTCATTGTAGTTTTGATTTGCATTTCTCTAATAATTAGTGCTGTTGAGCAGCTTTTCATGTGCGTCTTGGCCATCTCTGTGTCTTCTTTGAAGAAACGTCTCTTTAGATCTTCTGCCCATTTTTGTATTGGTTTTTTTTTTAATATTAAGCTGCATGAGCTGTTTATATATATATTGGAGATTAAACCTTTGTCCATTGATTCGTTTGCAACGATTTTCGCCCATTCTGAGGGATGCCTTTTTCCATTCCCGTTTTTTTAACAAAAAAGGAAAGAAAGAAAAAGAAGCAGAACACTAATATCGGTAAAATATGCCTTTTGAAATGGTCGTTTTGAAATATGGACGTCCTTTGAATTTTTTGGTCGATATGTGACCCCAGGATTTGTTTTCAGGGCAGGTGTCATTTACAGGCCTGCAATGATTTTGAATATGAACTGACCATTAGCGCTGGGATTAAAGCTGCTGTTGCGTGAAACGGCCACAAGGTGGCAGCAGTTCTCCCTTACTTAATCTGGTTACTAGAGCAACAGAGCCTCAATGGAGGTCGTGTTATAGATTGAAATTTAGAATGGAATGTGCCAGGAGAAAGCCCATCAAGTTTGTCTCACTACTTCTTGTTCGTGTTTTTAATTTTTTTTTTTTTTTAGTTTCTATTATAGCAAGTTTGAT
This sequence comes from Mesoplodon densirostris, assembly GCF_025265405.1. Lineage (NCBI taxonomy): Eukaryota > Metazoa > Chordata > Mammalia > Artiodactyla > Ziphiidae > Mesoplodon > Mesoplodon densirostris. Next base: position 51,484,873 of record NC_082670.1, read on the forward strand.
TACAATGTTTGGCTTGTTGTAGGTGTGGAAGATGTGGTTCTTTTACACATATACAGATGTCTGTTTTTCCTGGGATCCTTTTCCCATGTACGTTAGGACAGAATGTTGTGTAGTCTTCTCCTGATATTCCATAGGTCTTTGGTGATTATATATGTCACCTGTGTTTGTATATGTCTGTTAACCCCGATATCGTAATGAAACCAATCCTCACACCTTTCCATTGGTGAACCATAAGTTTGTTTAATGAATCTGTGATTGCCCTTCTCCGTGGAAATATCTGCCCTGGTATCCATTTTTAGGTAACACCTATAAGTGATATGATACGATATGTGTCTTTCACTTTCTGACTTACTCCAAGTCACGTGATTACCTCTAGACTCATCTACGGGGCTGCAAATGGCATTGTGTCCTTTTTTTCCTTGGCTTCTATTCTGCCTTAGCGAGGTGCATTTTCAACAATGTGATTCCCTGAGGGTTGTGGATTAGCTGACCTGGGCAGCCTTACCCTGCCGGCCGGCCCTCCCCAGGTGTGCCTGGTTGAGGTCAATATAAACAGCGCTCCAGGCAGCAATAGCCCCTGAAGTTGTGCCTGACTCCATATTCTCTGCCCCGTCAGCAGTCTCGGGGCTGTGCTCGTGGGAGGGAGTGAGGGGCCAAGGCTTTGTTGGTGGCCCGGTGTGAGTGGGGCTCTGCTGGCCTTTCTGCAAGAGTTGCCAGGCTGCCACCTGTAAAGAAGAGGATGTGTCACCCATACCTTCCGATGGAATTTCTCTCCGGACAGAGGTGAGGAAGGAAAAAAGCAGTTTGGGCCGGGACAGGAGGTGTATCTCAGGTAGGGCAATAGAAAGCTTCCAGAAGAGCACCAGGGGCCAGGACCATCCTGGCTGGCCTGTAGTCACCAAGTTGGCCTGCGTGCTGTCGCTGGTGTGGCTCCAGGGCCCTTCCTCTAGGCTTTCAGGCCCTTGTACATATTCAGGTGTTTTACCTGGGAAGGGTGGGAACAGTTCAGCAGCAGCTGGCCTGGGGCTCAGCTCACGTTTACTCACAGATGCCTCGGCATGGTCCCCCGGCCTTGCAATGAGGACGCTCCTTGCATGGGGGCTGGGTTTCTGGCTGTATGGGAGATGATTCCCCACCTCTGACCAATTTCAGAATTGTTTACCGCTGGAGCAAGTGCCCTGATAGGGTTTCCCTCTATAACTGGTGGGTTCAGGTTTTTTTTTCTTTTATGGTTCAAGTTAGATTTGATTCCTCTTTTATGTATTTATAGATATAAGCATGGAAATAATTCATTCCTATAAATACATTTGTGTGAAGGGAATAATTTTTTCCGTTTTATTTTATAATTTTATTTTTTTAAAATTTTGAAATTTAATTTTATTTATCTTTTTATACAGCAGGTTATTAATCGTTATGTATTTTATGCATATATATGTATACAGGTCAATCCCAATCTCCCAACTCATTCCACCACCACCAACCCATGGCTTCCCACACTTGGTGTACATACGTTTGTTCTCTACTTCTGTGTCTCTATTTCTTCCCTGAAAACCAGTTCATCTGTACCATTTTTATGTTCCACATATATGCATTAATATACAATATTTGTTTTCCTCTTTCTGACTTACTTCATTCTGTATGACAGTCTCTAGATCCATCGATGTCTCTACAAATGACCCAGTTTCATTCCTTTTTATGGCTGAGTAATATTCCATTTTATATATGTACCACGTCTTTATCCATTCATCTGTCTGTGGGCATTTAGGTTGCTTGCATTACCTGGCTATTGTAAATAGTGCTGCAATGAACATTGTGGTGAATGTGCCTTTTTGATTTATGGTTTTCTCTGGGTATATGCCCAGAAGTGGGATTGCTGGATCAGATGGTAATTCTATTTCTAGTTTTTTTAAGGAAACTCCATACTGTTCTCCATAGTGACTGTATCAATTTACATCCCCACCAATAGCAGAAGAGGGCTCCTTTTGTCCACCCCCTACCCAGAATTTGTTGTTTGTAGATTTTCTGATGATGCCGATTCTAACAGGTGTGAGGTGATACCTCATTGTAGTTTTGATTTGCATTTCTCTAATAATTAGTGCTGTTGAGCAGCTTTTTATGTGTGTCTTGGCCATCTCTGTGTCTTCTTTGAAGAAACGTCTCTTTAGATCTTCTGCCCATTTTTGTATTGGGTTGGTTGTTTTTTAATATTAAGCTCCATGAGCTGTTTATATATATAGTGGAGATGAAACCTTTGTCCACTGATTCATTTGCAATGATTTTCGCCCATTCTGAGGGATGCCTTTTTCCATTCCTGTTCTTTTAACAAAAAAGGAAAGAAAGAAAAATAAGCAGAACACTAAGGTGTGTAAAATACGCCTTTTGAAATGGTCGTTTTGAAATATGGACGTCCTTTGAATTTTTTGGTCGATATGTGACTCCAGGATTTGTTTTCAGGGCAGGTGTCATTTACAGGCTTGCAATGATTTTGAATATCAACTGACCATTAGCGGTGGGATTAAAGCTGCTGTTGCATGAAAAAGCCACAAGGTGGCAGCAGTTCTCCCGTACTAAATCGGGTTACTAGGGCAACAGTGCCTCAATGGAAGTCATGTTCTACAGTGGAATTTAGAATGGAATGTGCCAGGAGAAAGCCCATCAAGTTTGTCTCACTACTTCTTGTTCGTGTTTTTAATTTTTTTTTTTTTTAGTTTCTATTATAGCAAGTTTGATTACAATGTTTGGCTTGTTGTAGGTGTGGAAGATGTGGTTCTTTTACACATATACAGATGTCTGTTTTTCCTGGGATCCTTTTCCCATGTACGTTAGGACAGAATGTTGTGTAGTCTTCTCCTGATATTCCATAGGTCTTTGGTGATTATATATGTCACCTGTGTTTGTATATGTTTGTTAACCCCGATATCGTAATGAAACCAATCCTCACACCTTTCCATTGGTGAACCATAAGTTTGTTTAATGAATCTGTGATTGCCCTTCTCCGTGGAAATATCTGCCCTGGTATCCATTTTTAGGTAACACCTATAAGTGATATGATACGATATGTGTCTTTCACTTTCTGACTTACTCCAAGTCACGTGATTACCTCTAGACTCACCTACGGGGCTGCAAATGGCATTGTGTCCTTTTTTTCCTTGGCTTCTATTCTGCCTTAGCGAGGTCCATTTTCAACAATGTGATTCCCTGAGGGTTGTGGATTAGCTGACCTGGGCAGCCTTACCCTGCCGGCCGGCCCTCCCCAGGTGTGCCTGGTTGAGGTCAATATAAACAGTGCTCCAGGCAGCAATAGCCCCTGAAGTTGTGCCTGACTCCATATTCTCTGCCCCGTCAGCAGTCTCGGGGCTGTGCTGGTGGGAGGGAGTGAGGGGCCAAGGCTTTGTTGGTGGCCCGGTTGAGTGGGGCTTTGCTGGCCTTTCTGCAAGAGTTGCCAGGCTGCCACCTGTAAAGAAGAGGATGTGTCACCCATACCTTCTGATGGAATTTCTCTCCGGACAGAGGTGAGGAAGGAAAAATGCAGTGGGGGCCGGGACAGGAGGGGTATCTCAGGCAGCGCAATAGAAAGCTTCCAGAAGAGCGCCTGGGGCCAGGACCATCCTGGCTGGCCTGCAGGCACCAAGTTGGCCTGCGTGCTGTCGCTGGTGTGGCTCCACGGCCCTTCCTCTAGGCTTTCAAGCCCTTGTATGTATTCAGGTGTTTTACCTGGGAAGGGTGGGAACAGTTCAGCAGCAGCTGGCCTGGGGCTCAGCTCACGTTTACTCACAGATGCCTCGGCAGGGTCCCCCGGCTTTGCAATGAGGACGCTCCTTGCATGGGGGCTGGGTTTCTGGCTGTATGGGAGATGATTCCCCACCTCTGACCAATTTCAGAATTGTTTACCGCTGGAGCAAGTGCCCTGATAGGGTTTCCCTCTATAACTGGTGGGTTCAGGTTTTTTTTTCTTTTATGGTTCAAGTTAGATTTGATTCCTCTTTTATGTATTTATAGATATAAGCATGGAAATAATTCATTCCTATAAATACATCTGTGTGAAGGGAATAACTTTTTTCTGTTTTATTTTATAATTTTATTTTTTTTAAATTTTGAAATTTAATTTTATTTATTTTTTTATACAGCAGGTTATTAATCGTTATGTATTTTATGCATATATATGTATACAGGTCAATCCCAATCTCCCAACTCATCCCACCACCACCAACCCATGGCTTCCCACACTTGGTGTACATACGTTTGTTCTCTACTTCTGTGTCTCTATTTCTTCCCTGAAAACCAGTTCATCTGTACCATTTTTATGTTCCACATATATTCATTAATATACAATATTTGTTTTCCTCTTTCTGACTTACTTCATTCTGTATGACAGTCTCTAGATCCATCGATGTCTCTACAAATGACCCAGTTTCATTCCTTTTTATGGCTGAGTAATATTCCATTTTATATATGTACCACATCTTTATCCATTCATCTGTCTGTGGGCATTTAGGTTGCTTGCATTACCTGGCTATTGTAAATAGTGCTGCAATGAACATTGTGGTGAATGTGCCTTTTTGATTTATGGTTTTCTCTGGGTATATGCCCAGAAGTGGGATTGCTGGATCAGATGGTAATTCTATTTCTAGTTTTTTTAAGGAAACTCCATACTGTTCTCCATAGTGACTGTATCAATTTACATCCCCACCAATAGCAGAAGAGGGCTCCTTTTGTCCACCCCCTCCCCAGAATTTGTTGTTTGTAGATTTTCTGATGATGCCGATTCTAACAGGTGTGAGGTGATACCTCATTGTAGTTTTGATTTGCATTTCTCTAATAATTAGTGCTGTTGAGCAGCTTTTTATGTGTGTCTTGGCCATCTCTGTGTCTTCTTTGAAGAAACGTCTCTTTAGATCTTCTGCCCATTTTTGTATTGGGTTGGTTGTTTTTTAATATTAAGCTCCATGAGCTGTTTATATATATAGTGGAGATGAAACCTTTGTCCACTGATTCATTTGCAATGATTTTCGCCCATTCTGAGGGACGCCTTTTTCCATTCCCGTTCTTTTAACAAAAAAGGAAAGAAAGAAAAAGAAGCAGAACACTAAGTTGTGTAAAATACGCCTTTTGAAATGGTCGTTTTGAAATATGGACGTCCTTTGAATTTTTTGGTCGATATGTGACCCCAGGATTTGTTTTCAGGGCAGGTGTCATTTACAGGCTTGCAATGATTTTGAATATCAACTGACCATTAGCGGTGGGATTAAAGCTGCTGTTGCATGAAAAAGCCACAAGGTGGCAGCAGTTCTCCCTTACCAAATCGGGTTACTAGGGCAACAGAGCCTCAATGGAAGTCATGTTCTACAGTGGAATTTAGAATGGAATGTGCCAGGAGAAAGCCCATCAAGTTTGTCTCACTACTTCTTGTTCGTGTTTTTAATTTTTTTTTTTTAGTTTCTATTATAGCAAGTTTGATTACAATGTTTGGCTTGTTGTAGGTGTGGAAGATGTGGTTCTTTTACACATATACAGATGTCTGTTTTTCCTGGGATCCTTTTCCCATGTACGTTAGGACAGAATGTTGTGTAGTCTTCTCTTGATATTCCATAGGTCTTTGGTGATTATATATGTCACCTGTGTTTGATTATGTCTGTTAACCCCGATATCGTAATGAAACCAATCCTCACACCTTTCCATTGGTGAACCATAAGTTTGTTTAATGAATCTGTGATTGCCCTTCTCCGTGGAAATATCTGCCCTGGTATCCATTTTTAGGTAACACCTATAAGTGATATGATACGATATGTGTCTTTCACTTTCTGACTTACTCCAAGTCACGTGATTACATCTAGACTCATCTACGGGGCTGCAAATGGCATTGTGTCCTTTTTTTCCTTGGCTTCTATTCTGCCTTAGCGAGGTCCATTTTCAACAATGTGATTCCCTGAGGGTTGTGGATTAGCTGACCTGGGCAGCCTTACCCTGCCGGCCGGCCCTCCCCAAGTGTGCCTGGTTGAGGTCAATATAAACAGTGCTCCAGGCAGCAACAGCCCCTGAAGTTGTGCCTGACTCCATATTCTCTGCCCCGTCAGCAGTCTCGGGGCTGTGCTGGTGGGAGGGAGTGAGGGGCCAAGGCTTTGTTGGTGGCCCGGTGTGAGTGGGGCTTTGCTGGCCTTTCTGCAGGAGTTGCCAGGCTGCCACCTGTAAAGAAGAGGATGTGTCACCCATACCTTCTGATGGAATTTCTCTCCGGACAGAGGTGAGGAAGGAAAAAAGCAGTGGGGGCCGGGACAGGAGGGGTATCTCAGGTAGGGCAATAGAAAGCTTCCAGAAGAGCGCCTGGGGCAAGGACCATCCTGGCTGGCCTGCAGGCACCAAGTGGGCCTGTGTGCTGTCTCTGGTGTGGCTCCAGGGCCCTTCCTCTAGGCTTTCAAGCCCTTGTACATATTCAGGTGTTTTACCTGGGAAGGGTGGGAACAGTTCAGCAGCAGCTGGCCTGGGGCTCAGCTCACGTTTTCTCACAGATGCCTCAGCACGGTCCCCCAGCTTTGCAATGAGGACGCTCCTTGTATGGGGGGTGGGTTGCTGGCTCTATGGGAGGTGATTCCCCACCTCTGACCAATTTCAGAATTGTTTACCGCTGGAGCAAGTGCCGTGATAAGGTTTCCCTCTGTATAACTGGTGGGTTCAGGTTTTTTTTTCTTTTATGGTTCAAGTTAGATTTTATTCCTCTTTTATGTATTTATAGATACAGGCATGGAAATAATTCATTCCTATAAATACATCTGTGTGAAGGGAATAACTTTTTTCTGTTTTATTTTAAAATTTTATTTTTTAAAATTTTGAAATTTAATTTAATTTATTTTTTTATACAGCAGGTTATTATTAGTTATGTATTTTATGCATATACATGTATACAGGTCAATCCCAATCTCCCAACTCATCCCACCACCACCACCCCATGGCTTCCCACACTTGGTGTCCATACGTTTGTTCTCTACCTCTGTGTCTCAATTTCTTCCCTGCAAACCAGTTCATCTGTACCATTTTTAGGTTCCACATATATGCATTAATATACAATATTTGTTTTCCTCTTTCTGACTGACTTCATTCTGTATGACAGTCTCTAGATCCCTCGATGTCTCTACAAATGACCCAGTTTCATTCCTTTTTATGGCTGAGTAATATTCCATTTTATATATGTACCACATCTTTATCCATTCATCTGTCTGTGGGCATTTATGTTGCTTGCATTACCTGGCTATTGTAAATAGTGCTGCAATGAACATTGTGGTGAATGTGCCTTTTTGATTTATGGTTTGCTCTGGGTATATGCCCAGAATTGGGATTGCTGGATCAGATGGTAATTCTATTTCTAGTGTTTTAAAGGAAACTCCATACTGTTCTCCATAGAGACTATCAATTTACATCCCCACCAATAGAGGAAGAGGGCTCCTTTTGTCCACACCCTCCCCAGAATTTGTTGTTTGTAGATTTTCTGATGATGCCGATTCTAACAAGTGTGAGGTGATACCTCATTGTAGTTTTGATTTGCATTTCTCTAATAATTAGTGCTGTTGAGCAGCTTTTCATGTGCGTCTTGGCCATCTCTGTGTCTTCTTTGAAGAAACGTCGCTTTAGATCTTCTGCCCATTTTTGTATTGGGTTGTTTGTTGTTTTAATATTAAGCTTCATGAGCTGTTTATATATATATTGGAGATTAAACCTTTGGCCATTGATTCGTTTGCAACGATTTTCGCCCATTCTGAGGGATGCCTTTTTCCATTCCCGTTTTTTTAACAAAAAATGAAAGAAAAAAAAAGAAGAACACGAATGTGCGTAAAATATGCCTTTTGAAATGGTCGTTTTGAAATATGGACGTCCTTTGAATTTTTTGGTCGATATGTGACCTCAGGATTTGCTTTCAGGGCAGGTGTCATTTACAGGCCTGCAATGATTTTGAATATCAACTGACCATTAGCGCTGGGACTAAAGCTGCTGTTGCGTGAAACGGCCACAAGGTGGCAGCAGTTCTCGCTTACCAAATCTGGTTACTAGAGCAACAGAGCCTCAATGGAAGTCGTGTTCTAGATTGGAATTTAGAATGGAATGTGCCAGGAGAAAGCCCCTCAAGTTTGTCTCACTACTTCTTGTTCGTGTTTTTAATTTTTTTTTTATTTTCTATTACAGCAAGTTTGATTACAATGTTTGGCTTGTTGTAGGTGTGGAAGATGTGGTTCTTTTACACTTATACAAATGTCTGTTCTTCCTGGGATCCTTTTCCCATGTACTTTAGGACAGAATGTTGAGTCGCCTTCTCTTGGTATTCCGTAGATCTTTGGTGATTATATATGTCACCTGTGTTTGATTATGTCTGTTAACCCCGATATCGTAATGAAACCAATCCTCACACCTTTCCATTGGTGAACCATAAGTTTGTTTAATGAATCTGTGATTGCCCTTCTCCGTGGAAATATCTGCCGTGGTTTCCATTTTTAGGTAACACCTATAAGTGATATGATACGATATGTGTCTTTCACTTTCTGACTTACTCCAAGTCACGTGATTACCTCTAGACTCATGTACGGGGCTGCAAAGGGCATTGTGGCCTTTTTCTCCTTGGCTTCTATTCTGCCTTAGTGAGGTCCATTTTCAACAATGTGATTCCCTGAGGGTTGTGGATTAGCTGACATGGGCAGCCTTACCCTGCTGGCCGGCGCTCCCCAGGTGTGCCTGGTTGAGGTCAATATAAACAGCGCTCCAGGCAGCAATAGCCCCTGAAGTGTGCCTGACTCCATATTCTCTGCCCCGTCAGCAGTCTTGGGGCTGTGGTGGTGGGAGGGAGTGAGGGGCCAAGGCTTTGTTGGTGGCCCGGTGTGAGGGGGGCTCTGCTGGCCTTTCTGCAGGAGTTGCCAGGCTGCCACCTGTAAAGAAGAGGATGTGTCACCCATACCTTCCGATGGAATTTCTCTCCGGACAGAAGTGAGGAAGGAAAAAAGCAGTGGGTGCCGGGACATGAGGGGTATCTCAGGCAGGTCAATAGAAAGCTTCCAGAAGAGCGCCCGGGTCCAGGACCATCCTGGCTGGCCTGCAGGCACCAAGTTGGCCTGCGTGCTGTCGCTGGTGTGGCTCCACGGCCCTTCCTCTAGGCTTCCAAGCCCTTGTACATATTCAGGTGTTTTACCTGGGAAGGGTGGGAACAGTTCAGCAGCAGCTGGCCTGGGGCTCAGCTCACGTTTACTCACAGATGCATCAGCACGGTCCCCCAGCTTTGCAATGAGGACGCTCCTTGCATGGGGGGTTGGTTGCTGGCTGTATGGGAGGTGATTCCCCACCTCTGACCAATTTCAGAATTATTTACCACTGGAGCAAGTGCCCTGCTAGGGTTTCACTCTGTATAACTGGTGGGTTCATGTTTTTTTTTTTCTTTTATGGTTCAAGTTAGATTTGATTCCTCTTTTATGTATTTATAGATACAGGCATGGAAATAATTCATTCCTATAAATACATCTGTGTGAAGGGAATAACTTTTTTCTGTTTTATTTAAAATTTTATGTTTTAAAATTTTGAAATTTAATTTTATTTATTTTTTTATACAGCAGGTTATTATTAGTTATGTATTTTATGCATATACATGTATACAGGTCAATCTCAATCTCCCAACTCATCCCACCACCACCACCCCATGGCTTCCCACACTTGGTGTCCATACGTTTGTTCTCTACCTCTGTGTCTCTATTTCTTCCCTGCAAACCAGTTCATCTGTACCATTTTTTAGGTTCCACATATATGCATTAATATACAATATTTGTTTTCCTCTTTCTGACTTACTTCATTCTGTATGACAGTCTCTAGATCCATCGATGTCTCTACAAATGACCCAGTTTCATTCCTTTTTATGGCTGAGTAATATTGCATTTTATATATGTACCACATCTTTATCCATTCATCTGTCTGTGGGCATTTAGGTTGCTTGCATTACCTGGCTATTGTAAATAGTGCTGCAATGAACATTGTGGTGAATGTGCCTTTTTGATTTATGGTTTGCTCTGGGTATATGCCCAGAAGTGGGATTGCTGGATCAGATGGTAATTCTATTTCTAGATTTTTTAAGGAAACTTCATACTGTTCTGATAGTGACTGTATCAATTTACATCCCCACCAATAGTAGAAGAGGGCTCCTTTTGTCCACACCCTCCCCAGAATTTGTTGTTTGTAGAGTTTCTGATGATGCCGATTCTAACAGGTGTGAGGTGATACCTCATTGTAGTTTTGATTTGCATTTCTCTAATACTTAGTGCTGTTGAGCAGCTTTTCATGTGCGTCTTGGCCATCTCTGTGTCTTCTTTGAAGAAACGTCTCATTAGATCTTCTGCCCATTTTTGTATTGGGTTGTTTGTTGTTTTAATATTAAGCTGCATGAGCTGTTTATATATATATTGGAGATTAAACCTTTGTCCATTGATTCGTTTGCAACGATTTTCGCCCATTCTGAGGGATGCCTTTTTCCATTCCCGTTGTTTTAACAAAAAAGGAAAGAAAAAAAAAAGAAGAAGAACACGAATGTGCATAAAATATGCCTTTTGAAATGGTCGTTTTGAAATATGGACGTCCTTTGAATTTTTTGGTCGATATGTGACCTCAGGATTTGTTTTCAGGTCAGGTGTCATTTGCAAGCCTGCAATGATTTTGAATATCAACTGACCATTAGCGCTGGGTTTAAAGCTGCTGTTGTGTGAAACGGCCACAAGGTGGCTGCAGTTCTCCCTTACCAAATCTGGTTACTAGAGCAACAGAGCCTCAATGGAAGTCGTGTTCTAGATTGGAATTTAGAATGGAATGTGCCAGGAGAAAGCCCCTCAAGTTTGTCTCACTACTTCTTGTTCGTGTTTTTAATTTTTTTTTATTTTCTATTACAGCAAGTTTGATTACAATGTTTGGCTTGTTGTAGGTATGGAAGATGTGGTTCTTTTACACATATACAGATGTCTGTTCTTCCTGGGATCCTTTTCCCATGTACTTTAGGACAGAATGTTGAGTAGTCTTCTCTTGGTATTCCGTAGGTCTTTGTTGATTATATATGTCACCTGTGTTTGATTTTGTCTGTTAACCCCGATATCGTAATGAAACCAATCCTCACACCTTTCCATTGGTGAACCATAAGTTTGTTTAATGAATCTGTGATTGCCCTTCTCCGTGGAAATATCTGCCTTGGTATACATTTTTAGGTAACACCTATAAGTGATATGATGCGATATGTGTCTTTCACTTTCTGACTTACTACATGTCACATGATTACTTCTAGACTAATCTATGGGGCTGCAAATGGCATTGTGTCCTTTTTTCCTTGGCTTCTATTCTGCCTTAGCGAGGTCCATTTTCAACAATGTGATTCCCTGAGGGTTGTGGATTAGCTGACCTGGGCAGCCTTACCCTGCCGGCCGGCCCTCCCCAGGTGTGCCTGGTCGAGGTCAATATAAACAGGTCTCCAGGCAGCAATAGCCCCTGAAGTTGTGCCTGACTCCATATTCTCTGCCCCGTCAGCAGTCTCGGGGCTGTGCTGGTGGGAGGGAGTGAGGGGCCAAGGCTTTGTTGGTGGCCCGGTGTGAGGGGGGCTCTGCTGGCCTTTCTGCAGGAGTTGCCTTGCTGCCACCTGTAAAGAAGAGGATGTGTCACCCATACCTTCCGATGGAATTTCTCTCCGGACAGAGGTGAGGAAGGAAAAAAGCAGTGGGGGCCGGGACAGGAGGGGTATCTCAGGCGGGGAAATAGAAAGCTTCCAGAACAGCGCCCGGGGCCAGGACCATCCTGGATGGCCTGCAGGCACCAAGTTGGCCTGCGTGCTGTCGCTGGTGTGGCTCCACGGCCCTTCCTCTAGGCTTTCAAGCCCTTGTACATATTCAGGTGTTTTACTTGGGAAGGGTGGGAACAGTTCAGCAGCAGCTGGCCTGGGGCTCAGCTCACGTTTTCTCACAGATGCCTCAGCACGGTCCCCCAGCTTTGCAATGAGGACGCTCCTTGTATGGGGGGTGGGTTGCTGGCTCTATGGGAGGTGATTCCCCACCTCTGACCAATTTCAGAATTGTTTACCGCTGGAGCAAGTGCCGTGATAAGGTTTCCCTCTGTATAACTGGTGGGTTCAGGTTTTTTTTTCTTTTATGGTTCAAGTTAGATTTTATTCCTCTTTTATGTATTTATAGATACAGGCATGGAAATAATTCATTCCTATAAATACATCTGTGTGAAGGGAATAACTTTTTTCTGTTTTATTTTAAAATTTTATTTTTTAAAATTTTGAAATTTAATTTAATTTATTTTTTTATACAGCAGGTTATTATTAGTTATGTATTTTATGCATATACATGTATACAGGTCAATCCCAATCTCCCAACTCATCCCACCACCACCACCCCATGTCTTCCCACACTTGGTGTCCATACGTTTGTTCTCTACCTCTGTGTCTCAATTTCTTCCCTGCAAACCAGTTCATCTGTACCATTTTTAGGTTCCACATATATGCATTAATATACAATATTTGTTTTCCTCTTTCTGACTGACTTCATTCTGTATGACAGTCTCTAGATCCCTCGATGTCTCTACAAATGACCCAGTTTCATTCCTTTTTATGGCTGAGTAATATTCCATTTTATATATGTACCACATCTTTATCCATTCATCTGTCTGTGGGCATTTATGTTGCTTGCATTACCTGGCTATTGTAAATAGTGCTGCAATGAACATTGTGGTGAATGTGCCTTTTTGATTTATGGTTTGCTCTGGGTATATGCCCAGAATTGGGATTGCTGGATCAGATGGTAATTCTATTTCTAGTGTTTTAAAGGAAACTCCATACTGTTCTCCATAGAGACTATCAATTTACATCCCCACCAATAGAGGAAGAGGGCTCCTTTTGTCCACACCCTCCCCAGAATTTGTTGTTTGTAGATTTTCTGATGATGCCGATTCTAACAAGTGTGAGGTGATACCTCATTGTAGTTTTGATTTGCATTTCTCTAATAATTAGTGCTGTTGAGCAGCTTTTCATGTGCGTCTTGGCCATCTCTGTGTCTTCTTTGAAGAAACGTCGCTTTAGATCTTCTGCCCATTTTTGTATTGGGTTGTTTGTTGTTTTAATATTAAGCTTCATGAGCTGTTTATATATATATTGGAGATTAAACCTTTGGCCATTGATTCGTTTGCAACGATTTTCGCCCATTCTGAGGGATGCCTTTTTCCATTCCCGTTTTTTTAACAAAAAATGAAAGAAAAAAAAAGAAGAACACGAATGTGCGTAAAATATGCCTTTTGAAATGGTCGTTTTGAAATATGGACGTCCTTTGAATTTTTTGGTCGATATGTGACCTCAGGATTTGCTTTCAGGGCAGGTGTCATTTACAGGCCTGCAATGATTTTGAATATCAACTGACCATTAGCGCTGGGACTAAAGCTGCTGTTGCGTGAAACGGCCACAAGGTGGCAGCAGTTCTCGCTTACCAAATCTGGTTACTAGAGCAACAGAGCCTCAATGGAAGTCGTGTTCTAGATTGGAATTTAGAATGGAATGTGCCAGGAGAAAGCCCCTCAAGTTTGTCTCACTACTTCTTGTTCGTGTTTTTAATTTTTTTTTTATTTTCTATTACAGCAAGTTTGATTACAATGTTTGGCTTGTTGTAGGTGTGGAAGATGTGGTTCTTTTACACTTATACAGATGTCTGTTCTTCCTGGGATCCTTTTCCCATGTACTTTAGGACAGAATGTTGAGTCGTCTTCTCTTGGTATTCCGTAGATCTTTGGTGATTATATATGTCACCTGTGTTTGATTATGTCTGTTAACCCCGATATCGTAATGAAACCAATCCTCACACCTTTCCATTGGTGAACCATAAGTTTGTTTAATGAATCTGTGATTGCCCTTCTCCGTGGAAATATCTGCCGTGGTTTCCATTTTTAGGTAACACCTATAAGTGATATGATACGATATGTGTCTTTCACTTTCTGACTTACTCCAAGTCACGTGATTACCTCTAGACTCATGTACGGGGCTGCAAAGGGCATTGTGGCCTTTTTCTCCTTGGCTTCTATTCTGCCTTAGTGAGGTCCATTTTCAACAATGTGATTCCCTGAGGGTTGTGGATTAGCTGACATGGGCAGCCTTACCCTGCTGGCCGGCGCTCCCCAGGTGTGCCTGGTTGAGGTCAATATAAACAGCGCTCCAGGCAGCAATAGCCCCTGAAGTGTGCCTGACTCCATATTCTCTGCCCCGTCAGCAGTCTTGGGGCTGTGGTGGTGGGAGGGAGTGAGGGGCCAAGGCTTTGTTGGTGGCCCGGTGTGAGGGGGGCTCTGCTGGCCTTTCTGCAGGAGTTGCCAGGCTGCCACCTGTAAAGAAGAGGATGTGTCACCCATACCTTCCGATGGAATTTCTCTCCGGACAGAAGTGAGGAAGGAAAAAAGCAGTGGGTGCCGGGACATGAGGGGTATCTCAGGCAGGTCAATAGAAAGCTTCCAGAACAGCGCCCGGGTCCAGGACCATCCTGGCTGGCCTGCAGGCACCAAGTTGGCCTGCGTGCTGTCGCTGGTGTGGCTCCACGGCCCTTCCTCTAGGCTTCCAAGCCCTTGTACATATTCAGGTGTTTTACCTGGGAAGGGTGGGAACAGTTCAGCAGCAGCTGGCCTGGGGCTCAGCTCACGTTTACTCACAGATGCATCAGCACGGTCCCCCAGCTTTGCAATGAGGACGCTCCTTGCATGGGGGGTTGGTTGCTGGCTGTATGGGAGGTGATTCCCCACCTCTGACCAATTTCAGAATTATTTACCACTGGAGCAAGTGCCCTGCTAGGGTTTCACTCTGTATAACTGGTGGGTTCATGTTTTTTTTTTTCTTTTATGGTTCAAGTTAGATTTGATTCCTCTTTTATGTATTTATAGATACAGGCATGGAAATAATTCATTCCTATAAATACATCTGTGTGAAGGGAATAACTTTTTTCTGTTTTATTTAAAATTTTATGTTTTAAAATTTTGAAATTTAATTTTATTTATTTTTTTATACAGCAGGTTATTATTAGTTATGTATTTTATGCATATACATGTATACAGGTCAATCTCAATCTCCCAACTCATCCCACCACCACCACCCCATGGCTTCCCACACTTGGTGTCCATACGTTTGTTCTCTACCTCTGTGTCTCTATTTCTTCCCTGCAAACCAGTTCATCTGTACCATTTTTTAGGTTCCACATATATGCATTAATATACAATATTTGTTTTCCTCTTTCTGACTTACTTCATTCTGTATGACAGTCTCTAGATCCATCGATGTCTCTACAAATGACCCAGTTTCATTCCTTTTTATGGCTGAGTAATATTGCATTTTATATATGTACCACATCTTTATCCATTCATCTGTCTGTGGGCATTTAGGTTGCTTGCATTACCTGGCTATTGTAAATAGTGCTGCAATGAACATTGTGGTGAATGTGCCTTTTTGATTTATGGTTTGCTCTGGGTATATGCCCAGAAGTGGGATTGCTGGATCAGATGGTAATTCTATTTCTAGATTTTTTAAGGAAACTTCATACTGTTCTGATAGTGACTGTATCAATTTACATCCCCACCAATAGTAGAAGAGGGCTCCTTTTGTCCACACCCTCCCCAGAATTTGTTGTTTGTAGAGTTTCTGATGATGCCGATTCTAACAGGTGTGAGGTGATACCTCATTGTAGTTTTGATTTGCATTTCTCTAATAATTAGTGCTGTTGAGCAGCTTTTCATGTGCGTCTTGGCCATCTCTGTGTCTTCTTTGAAGAAACGTCTCATTAGATCTTCTGCCCATTTTTGTATTGGGTTGTTTGTTGTTTTAATATTAAGCTGCATGAGCTGTTTATATATATATTGGAGATTAAACCTTTGTCCATTGATTCGTTTGCAACGATTTTCGCCCATTCTGAGGGATGCCTTTTTCCATTCCCGTTGTTTTAACAAAAAAGGAAAGAAAAAAAAAGAAGAAGAACACGAATGTGCATAAAATATGCCTTTTGAAATGGTCGTTTTGAAATATGGACGTCCTTTGAATTTTTTGGTCGATATGTGACCTCAGGATTTGTTTTCAGGTCAGGTGTCATTTGCAAGCCTGCAATGATTTTGAATATCAACTGACCATTAGCGCTGGGTTTAAAGCTGCTGTTGTGTGAAACGGCCACAAGGTGGCTGCAGTTCTCCCTTACCAAATCTGGTTACTAGAGCAACAGAGCCTCAATGGAAGTCGTGTTCTAGATTGGAATTTAGAATGGAATGTGCCAGGAGAAAGCCCCTCAAGTTTGTCTCACTACTTCTTGTTCGTGTTTTTAATTTTTTTTTATTTTCTATTACAGCAAGTTTGATTACAATGTTTGGCTTGTTGTAGGTATGGAAGATGTGGTTCTTTTACACATATACAGATGTCTGTTCTTCCTGGGATCCTTTTCCCATGTACTTTAGGACAGAATGTTGAGTAGTCTTCTCTTGGTATTCCGTAGGTCTTTGTTGATTATATATGTCACCTGTGTTTGATTTTGTCTGTTAACCCCGATATCGTAATGAAACCAATCCTCACACCTTTCCATTGGTGAACCATAAGTTTGTTTAATGAATCTGTGATTGCCCTTCTCCGTGGAAATATCTGCCTTGGTATACATTTTTAGGTAACACCTATAAGTGATATGATGCGATATGTGTCTTTCACTTTCTGACTTACTACATGTCACATGATTACTTCTAGACTAATCTATGGGGCTGCAAATGGCATTGTGTCCTTTTTTCCTTGGCTTCTATTCTGCCTTAGCGAGGTCCATTTTCAACAATGTGATTCCCTGAGGGTTGTGGATTAGCTGACCTGGGCAGCCTTACCCTGCCGGCCGGCCCTCCCCAGGTGTGCCTGGTCGAGGTCAATATAAACAGGTCTCCAGGCAGCAATAGCCCCTGAAGTTGTGCCTGACTCCATATTCTCTGCCCCGTCAGCAGTCTCGGGGCTGTGCTGGTGGGAGGGAGTGAGGGGCCAAGGCTTTGTTGGTGGCCCGGTGTGAGGGGGGCTCTGCTGGCCTTTCTGCAGGAGTTGCCTTGCTGCCACCTGTAAAGAAGAGGATGTGTCACCCATACCTTCCGATGGAATTTCTCTCCGGACAGAGGTGAGGAAGGAAAAAAGCAGTGGGGGCCGGGACAGGAGGGGTATCTCAGGCGGGGAAATAGAAAGCTTCCAGAACAGCGCCCGGGGCCAGGACCATCCTGGATGGCCTGCAGGCACCAAGTTGGCCTGCGTGCTGTCGCTGGTGTGGCTCCACGGCCCTTCCTCTAGGCTTTCAAGCCCTTGTACATATTCAGGTGTTTTACTTGGGAAGGGTGGGAACAGTTCAGCAGCAGCTGGCCTGGGGCTCAGCTCACGTTTTCTCACAGATGCCTCAGCACGGTCCCCCAGCTTTGCAATGAGGACGCTCCTTGTATGGGGGGTGGGTTGCTGGCTCTATGGGAGGTGATTCCCCACCTCTGACCAATTTCAGAATTGTTTACCGCTGGAGCAAGTGCCGTGATAAGGTTTCCCTCTGTATAACTGGTGGGTTCAGGTTTTTTTTTCTTTTATGGTTCAAGTTAGATTTTATTCCTCTTTTATGTATTTATAGATACAGGCATGGAAATAATTCATTCCTATAAATACATCTGTGTGAAGGGAATAACTTTTTTCTGTTTTATTTTAAAATTTTATTTTTTAAAATTTTGAAATTTAATTTAATTTATTTTTTTATACAGCAGGTTATTATTAGTTATGTATTTTATGCATATACATGTATACAGGTCAATCCCAATCTCCCAACTCATCCCACCACCACCACCCCATGGCTTCCCACACTTGGTGTCCATACGTTTGTTCTCTACCTCTGTGTCTCAATTTCTTCCCTGCAAACCAGTTCATCTGTACCATTTTTAGGTTCCACATATATGCATTAATATACAATATTTGTTTTCCTCTTTCTGACTGACTTCATTCTGTATGACAGTCTCTAGATCCCTCGATGTCTCTACAAATGACCCAGTTTCATTCCTTTTTATGGCTGAGTAATATTCCATTTTATATATGTACCACATCTTTATCCATTCATCTGTCTGTGGGCATTTATGTTGCTTGCATTACCTGGCTATTGTAAATAGTGCTGCAATGAACATTGTGGTGAATGTGCCTTTTTGATTTATGGTTTGCTCTGGGTATATGCCCAGAATTGGGATTGCTGGATCAGATGGTAATTCTATTTCTAGCGTTTTAAAGGAAACTCCATACTGTTCTCCATAGAGACTATCAATTTACATCCCCACCAATAGAGGAAGAGGGCTCCTTTTGTCCACACCCTCCCCAGAATTTGTTGTTTGTAGATTTTCTGATGATGCCGATTCTAACAAGTGTGAGGTGATACCTCATTGTAGTTTTGATTTGCATTTCTCTAATAATTAGTGCTGTTGAGCAGCTTTTCATGTGCGTCTTGGCCATCTCTGTGTCTTCTTTGAAGAAACGTCTCTTTAGATCTTCTGCCCATTTTTGTATTGGGTTGTTTGTTGTTTTAATATTAAGCTTCATGAGCTGTTTATATATATATATTGGAGATTAAACCTTTGGCCATTGATTCGTTTGCAACGATTTTCGCCCATTCTGAGGGATGCCTTTTTCCATTCCCGTTTTTTTAACAAAAAATGAAAGAAAAAAAAAGAAGAACACGAATGTGCGTAAAATATGCCTTTTGAAATGGTCGTTTTGAAATATGGACGTCCTTTGAATTTTTTGGTCGATATGTGACCTCAGGATTTGCTTTCAGGGCAGGTGTCATTTACAGGCCTGCAATGATTTTGAATATCAACTGACCATTAGCGCTGGGACTAAAGCTGCTGTTGCGTGAAACGGCCACAAGGTGGCAGCAGTTCTCGCTTACCAAATCTGGTTACTAGAGCAACAGAGCCTCAATGGAAGTCGTGTTCTAGATTGGAATTTAGAATGGAATGTGCCAGGAGAAAGCCCCTCAAGTTTGTCTCACTACTTCTTGTTCGTGTTTTTAATTTTTTTTTTATTTTCTATTACAGCAAGTTTGATTACAATGTTTGGCTTGTTGTAGGTGTGGAAGATGTGGTTCTTTTACACTTATACAAATGTCTGTTCTTCCTGGGATCCTTTTCCCATGTACTTTAGGACAGAATGTTGAGTCGTCTTCTCTTGGTATTCCGTAGATCTTTGGTGATTATATATGTCACCTGTGTTTGATTATGTCTGTTAACCCCGATATCGTAATGAAACCAATCCTCACACCTTTCCATTGGTGAACCATAAGTTTGTTTAATGAATCTGTGATTGCCCTTCTCCGTGGAAATATCTGCCGTGGTTTCCATTTTTAGGTAACACCTATAAGTGATATGATACGATATGTGTCTTTCACTTTCTGACTTACTCCAAGTCACGTGATTACCTCTAGACTCATGTACGGGGCTGCAAAGGGCATTGTGGCCTTTTTCTCCTTGGCTTCTATTCTGCCTTAGTGAGGTCCATTTTCAACAATGTGATTCCCTGAGGGTTGTGGATTAGCTGACATGGGCAGCCTTACCCTGCTGGCCGGCGCTCCCCAGGTGTGCCTGGTTGAGGTCAATATAAACAGCGCTCCAGGCAGCAATAGCCCCTGAAGTGTGCCTGACTCCATATTCTCTGCCCCGTCAGCAGTCTTGGGGCTGTGGTGGTGGGAGGGAGTGAGGGGCCAAGGCTTTGTTGGTGGCCCGGTGTGAGGGGGGCTCTGCTGGCCTTTCTGCAGGAGTTGCCAGGCTGCCACCTGTAAAGAAGAGGATGTGTCACCCATACCTTCCGATGGAATTTCTCTCCGGACAGAAGTGAGGAAGGAAAAAAGCAGTGGGTGCCGGGACATGAGGGGTATCTCAGGCAGGTCAATAGAAAGCTTCCAGAAAAGCGCCCGGGTCCAGGACCATCCTGGCTGGCCTGCAGGCACCAAGTTGGCCTGCGTGCTGTCGCTGGTGTGGCTCCACGGCCCTTCCTCTAGGCTTCCAAGCCCTTGTACATATTCAGGTGTTTTACCTGGGAAGGGTGGGAACAGTTCAGCAGCAGCTGGCCTGGGGCTCAGCTCACGTTTACTCACAGATGCATCAGCACGGTCCCCCAGCTTTGCAATGAGGACGCTCCTTGCATGGGGGGTTGGTTGCTGGCTGTATGGGAGGTGATTCCCCACCTCTGACCAATTTCAGAATTATTTACCACTGGAGCAAGTGCCCTGCTAGGGTTTCACTCTGTATAACTGGTGGGTTCATGTTTTTTTTTTTCTTTTATGGTTCAAGTTAGATTTGATTCCTCTTTTATGTATTTATAGATACAGGCATGGAAATAATTCATTCCTATAAATACATCTGTGTGAAGGGAATAACTTTTTTCTGTTTTATTTAAAATTTTATGTTTTAAAATTTTGAAATTTAATTTTATTTATTTTTTTATACAGCAGGTTATTATTAGTTATGTATTTTATGCATATACATGTATACAGGTCAATCTCAATCTCCCAACTCATCCCACCACCACCACCCCATGGCTTCCCACACTTGGTGTCCATACGTTTGTTCTCTACCTCTGTGTCTCTATTTCTTCCCTGCAAACCAGTTCATCTGTACCATTTTTTAGGTTCCACATATATGCATTAATATACAATATTTGTTTTCCTCTTTCTGACTTACTTCATTCTGTATGACAGTCTCTAGATCCATCGATGTCTCTACAAATGACCCAGTTTCATTCCTTTTTATGGCTGAGTAATATTGCATTTTATATATGTACCACATCTTTATCCATTCATCTGTCTGTGGGCATTTAGGTTGCTTGCATTACCTGGCTATTGTAAATAGTGCTGCAATGAACATTGTGGTGAATGTGCCTTTTTGATTTATGGTTTGCTCTGGGTATATGCCCAGAAGTGGGATTGCTGGATCAGATGGTAATTCTATTTCTAGATTTTTTAAGGAAACTTCATACTGTTCTGATAGTGACTGTATCAATTTACATCCCCACCAATAGTAGAAGAGGGCTCCTTTTGTCCACACCCTCCCCAGAATTTGTTGTTTGTAGAGTTTCTGATGATGCCGATTCTAACAGGTGTGAGGTGATACCTCATTGTAGTTTTGATTTGCATTTCTCTAATACTTAGTGCTGTTGAGCAGCTTTTCATGTGCGTCTTGGCCATCTCTGTGTCTTCTTTGAAGAAACGTCTCATTAGATCTTCTGCCCATTTTTGTATTGGGTTGTTTGTTGTTTTAATATTAAGCTGCATGAGCTGTTTATATATATATTGGAGATTAAACCTTTGTCCATTGATTCGTTTGCAACGATTTTCGCCCATTCTGAGGGATGCCTTTTTCCATTCCCGTTGTTTTAACAAAAAAGGAAAGAAAAAAAAAAAGAAGAAGAACACGAATGTGCATAAAATATGCCTTTTGAAATGGTCGTTTTGAAATATGGACGTCCTTTGAATTTTTTGGTCGATATGTGACCTCAGGATTTGTTTTCAGGTCAGGTGTCATTTGCAAGCCTGCAATGATTTTGAATATCAACTGACCATTAGCGCTGGGTTTAAAGCTGCTGTTGTGTGAAACGGCCACAAGGTGGCTGCAGTTCTCCCTTACCAAATCTGGTTACTAGAGCAACAGAGCCTCAATGGAAGTCGTGTTCTAGATTGGAATTTAGAATGGAATGTGCCAGGAGAAAGCCCCTCAAGTTTGTCTCACTACTTCTTGTTCGTGTTTTTAATTTTTTTTTATTTTCTATTACAGCAAGTTTGATTACAATGTTTGGCTTGTTGTAGGTATGGAAGATGTGGTTCTTTTACACATATACAGATGTCTGTTCTTCCTGGGATCCTTTTCCCATGTACTTTAGGACAGAATGTTGAGTAGTCTTCTCTTGGTATTCCGTAGGTCTTTGTTGATTATATATGTCACCTGTGTTTGATTTTGTCTGTTAACCCCGATATCGTAATGAAACCAATCCTCACACCTTTCCATTGGTGAACCATAAGTTTGTTTAATGAATCTGTGATTGCCCTTCTCCGTGGAAATATCTGCCTTGGTATACATTTTTAGGTAACACCTATAAGTGATATGATGCGATATGTGTCTTTCACTTTCTGACTTACTACATGTCACATGATTACTTCTAGACTAATCTATGGGGCTGCAAATGGCATTGTGTCCTTTTTTCCTTGGCTTCTATTCTGCCTTAGCGAGGTCCATTTTCAACAATGTGATTCCCTGAGGGTTGTGGATTAGCTGACCTGGGCAGCCTTACCCTGCCGGCCGGCCCTCCCCAGGTGTGCCTGGTCGAGGTCAATATAAACAGGTCTCCAGGCAGCAATAGCCCCTGAAGTTGTGCCTGACTCCATATTCTCTGCCCCGTCAGCAGTCTCGGGGCTGTGCTGGTGGGAGGGAGTGAGGGGCCAAGGCTTTGTTGGTGGCCCGGTGTGAGGGGGGCTCTGCTGGCCTTTCTGCAGGAGTTGCCTTGCTGCCACCTGTAAAGAAGAGGATGTGTCACCCATACCTTCCGATGGAATTTCTCTCCGGACAGAGGTGAGGAAGGAAAAAAGCAGTGGGGGCCGGGACAGGAGGGGTATCTCAGGCGGGGAAATAGAAAGCTTCCAGAACAGCGCCCGGGGCCAGGACCATCCTGGCTGGCCTGCAGGCACCAAGTTGGCCTGCGTGCTGTCGCTGGTGTGGCTCCACGGCCCTTCCTCTAGGCTTCCAAGCCCTTGTACATATTCAGGTGTTTTACCTGGGAAGGGTGGGAACAGTTCAGCAGCAGCTGGCCTGGGGCTCAGCTCACGTTTACTCACAGATGCATCAGCACGGTCCCCCAGCTTTGCAATGAGGACGCTCCTTGCATGGGGGGTTGGTTGCTGGCTGTATGGGAGGTGATTCCCCACCTCTGACCAATTTCAGAATTATTTACCACTGGAGCAAGTGCCCTGCTAGGGTTTCACTCTGTATAACTGGTGGGTTCATGTTTTTTTTTTTCTTTTATGGTTCAAGTTAGATTTGATTCCTCTTTTATGTATTTATAGATACAGGCATGGAAATAATTCATTCCTATAAATACATCTGTGTGAAGGGAATAACTTTTTTCTGTTTCATTTAAAATTTTATGTTTTAAAATTTTGAAATTTAATTTTATTTATTTTTTTATACAGCAGGTTATTATTAGTTATGTATTTTATGCATATACATGTATACAGGTCAATCTCAATCTCCCAACTCATCCCACCACCACCACCCCATGGCTTCCCACACTTGGTGTCCATACGTTTGTTCTCTACCTCTGTGTCTCTATTTCTTCCCTGCAAACCAGTTCATCTGTACCATTTTTTAGGTTCCACATATATGCATTAATATACAATATTTGTTTTCCTCTTTCTGACTTACTTCATTCTGTATGACAGTCTCTAGATCCATCGATGTCTCTACAAATGACCCAGTTTCATTCCTTTTTATGGCTGAGTAATATTGCATTTTATATATGTACCACATCTTTATCCATTCATCTGTCTGTGGGCATTTAGGTTGCTTGCATTACCTGGCTATTGTAAATAGTGCTGCAATGAACATTGTGGTGAATGTGCCTTTTTGATTTATGGTTTGCTCTGGGTATATGCCCAGAAGTGGGATTGCTGGATCAGATGGTAATTCTATTTCTAGATTTTTTAAGGAAACTTCATACTGTTCTGATAGTGACTGTATCAATTTACATCCCCACCAATAGTAGAAGAGGGCTCCTTTTGTCCACACCCTCCCCAGAATTTGTTGTTTGTAGAGTTTCTGATGATGCCGATTCTAACAGGTGTGAGGTGATACCTCATTGTAGTTTTGATTTGCATTTCTCTAATACTTAGTGCTGTTGAGCAGCTTTTCATGTGCGTCTTGGCCATCTCTGTGTCTTCTTTGAAGAAACGTCTCATTAGATCTTCTGCCCATTTTTGTATTGGGTTGTTTGTTGTTTTAATATTAAGCTGCATGAGCTGTTTATATATATATTGGAGATTAAACCTTTGTCCATTGATTCGTTTGCAACGATTTTCGCCCATTCTGAGGGATGCCTTTTTCCATTCCCGTTGTTTTAACAAAAAAGGAAAGAAAAAAAAAAAGAAGAAGAACACGAATGTGCATAAAATATGCCTTTTGAAATGGTCGTTTTGAAATATGGACGTCCTTTGAATTTTTTGGTCGATATGTGACCTCAGGATTTGTTTTCAGGTCAGGTGTCATTTGCAAGCCTGCAATGATTTTGAATATCAACTGACCATTAGCGCTGGGTTTAAAGCTGCTGTTGTGTGAAACGGCCACAAGGTGGCTGCAGTTCTCCCTTACCAAATCTGGTTACTAGAGCAACAGAGCCTCAATGGAAGTCGTGTTCTAGATTGGAATTTAGAATGGAATGTGCCAGGAGAAAGCCCCTCAAGTTTGTCTCACTACTTCTTGTTCGTGTTTTTAATTTTTTTTTATTTTCTATTACAGCAAGTTTGATTACAATGTTTGGCTTGTTGTAGGTATGGAAGATGTGGTTCTTTTACACATATACAGATGTCTGTTCTTCCTGGGATCCTTTTCCCATGTACTTTAGGACAGAATGTTGAGTAGTCTTCTCTTGGTATTCCGTAGGTCTTTGTTGATTATATATGTCACCTGTGTTTGATTTTGTCTGTTAACCCCGATATCGTAATGAAACCAATCCTCACACCTTTCCATTGGTGAACCATAAGTTTGTTTAATGAATCTGTGATTGCCCTTCTCCGTGGAAATATCTGCCTTGGTATACATTTTTAGGTAACACCTATAAGTGATATGATGCGATATGTGTCTTTCACTTTCTGACTTACTACATGTCACATGATTACTTCTAGACTAATCTATGGGGCTGCAAATGGCATTGTGTCCTTTTTTCCTTGGCTTCTATTCTGCCTTAGCGAGGTCCATTTTCAACAATGTGATTCCCTGAGGGTTGTGGATTAGCTGACCTGGGCAGCCTTACCCTGCCGGCCGGCCCTCCCCAGGTGTGCCTGGTCGAGGTCAATATAAACAGGTCTCCAGGCAGCAATAGCCCCTGAAGTTGTGCCTGACTCCATATTCTCTGCCCCGTCAGCAGTCTCGGGGCTGTGCTGGTGGGAGGGAGTGAGGGGCCAAGGCTTTGTTGGTGGCCCGGTGTGAGTGGGGCTTTGCTGGCCTTTCTGCAGGAGTTGCCTTGCTGCCACCTGTAAAGAAGAGGATGTGTCACCCATACCTTCCGATGGAATTTCTCTCCGGACAGAGGTGAGGAAGGAAAAAAGCAGTGGGGGCCGGGACAGGAGGGGTATCTCAGGCGGGGAAATAGAAAGCTTCCAGAACAGCGCCCGGGGCCAGGACCATCCTGGATGGCCTGCAGGCACCAAGTTGGCCTGCGTGCTGTCGCTGGTGTGGCTCCACGGCCCTTCCTCTAGGCTTTCAAGCCCTTGTACATATTCAGGTGTTTTACTTGGGAAGGGTGGGAACAGTTCAGCAGCAGCTGGCCTGGGGCTCAGCTCACGTTTTCTCACAGATGCCTCAGCACGGTCCCCCAGCTTTGCAATGAGGACGCTCCTTGTATGGGGGGTGGGTTGCTGGCTCTATGGGAGGTGATTCCCCACCTCTGACCAATTTCAGAATTGTTTACCGCTGGAGCAAGTGCCGTGATAAGGTTTCCCTCTGTATAACTGGTGGGTTCAGGTTTTTTTTTCTTTTATGGTTCAAGTTAGATTTTATTCCTCTTTTATGTATTTATAGATACAGGCATGGAAATAATTCATTCCTATAAATACATCTGTGTGAAGGGAATAACTTTTTTCTGTTTTATTTTAAAATTTTATTTTTTAAAATTTTGAAATTTAATTTTATTTATTTTTTTATACAGCAGGTTATTATTAGTTATGTATTTTATGCATATACATGTATACAGGTCAATCCCAATCTCCCAACTCATCCCACCACCACCACCCCATGGCTTCCCACACTTGGTGTCCATACGTTTGTTCTCTACCTCTGTGTCTCAATTTCTTCCCTGCAAACCAGTTCATCTGTACCATTTTTAGGTTCCACATATATGCATTAATATACAATATTTGTTTTCCTCTTTCTGACTGACTTCATTCTGTATGACAGTCTCTAGATCCCTCGATGTCTCTACAAATGACCCAGTTTCATTCCTTTTTATGGCTGAGTAATATTCCATTTTATATATGTACCACATCTTTATCCATTCATCTGTCTGTGGGCATTTATGTTGCTTGCATTACCTGGCTATTGTAAATAGTGCTGCAATGAACATTGTGGTGAATGTGCCTTTTTGATTTATGGTTTGCTCTGGGTATATGCCCAGAATTGGGATTGCTGGATCAGATGGTAATTCTATTTCTAGTGTTTTAAAGGAAACTCCATACTGTTCTCCATAGAGACTATCAATTTACATCCCCACCAATAGAGGAAGAGGGCTCCTTTTGTCCACACCCTCCCCAGAATTTGTTGTTTGTAGAGTTTCTGATGATGCCGATTCTAACAGGTGTGAGGTGATACCTCATTGTAGTTTTGATTTGCATTTCTCTAATACTTAGTGCTGTTGAGCAGCTTTTCATGTGCGTCTTGGCCATCTCTGTGTCTTCTTTGAAGAAACGTCTCATTAGATCTTCTGCCCATTTTTGTATTGGGTTGTTTGTTGTTTTAATATTAAGCTGCATGAGCTGTTTATATATATATTGGAGATTAAACCTTTGTCCATTGATTCGTTTGCAACGATTTTCGCCCATTCTGAGGGATGCATTTTTCCATTCCCGTTGTTTTAACAAAAAAGGAAAGAAAAAAAAAAAGAAGAAGAACACGAATGTGCATAAAATATGCCTTTTGAAATGGTCGTTTTGAAATATGGACGTCCTTTGAATTTTTTGGTCGATATGTGACCTCAGGATTTGTTTTCAGGTCAGGTGTCATTTGCAAGCCTGCAATGATTTTGAATATCAACTGACCATTAGCGCTGGGTTTAAAGCTGCTGTTGTGTGAAACGGCCACAAGGTGGCTGCAGTTCTCCCTTACCAAATCTGGTTACTAGAGCAACAGAGCCTCAATGGAAGTCGTGTTCTAGATTGGAATTTAGAATGGAATGTGCCAGGAGAAAGCCCCTCAAGTTTGTCTCACTACTTCTTGTTCGTGTTTTTAATTTTTTTTTATTTTCTATTACAGCAAGTTTGATTACAATGTTTGGCTTGTTGTAGGTATGGAAGATGTGGTTCTTTTACACATATACAGATGTCTGTTCTTCCTGGGATCCTTTTCCCATGTACTTTAGGACAGAATGTTGAGTAGTCTTCTCTTGGTATTCCGTAGGTCTTTGTTGATTATATATGTCACCTGTGTTTGATTTTGTCTGTTAACCCCGATATCGTAATGAAACCAATCCTCACACCTTTCCATTGGTGAACCATAAGTTTGTTTAATGAATCTGTGATTGCCCTTCTCCGTGGAAATATCTGCCTTGGTATACATTTTTAGGTAACACCTATAAGTGATATGATGCGATATGTGTCTTTCACTTTCTGACTTACTACATGTCACATGATTACTTCTAGACTAATCTATGGGGCTGCAAATGGCATTGTGTCCTTTTTTCCTTGGCTTCTATTCTGCCTTAGCGAGGTCCATTTTCAACAATGTGATTCCCTGAGGGTTGTGGATTAGCTGACCTGGGCAGCCTTACCCTGCCGGCCGGCCCTCCCCAGGTGTGCCTGGTCGAGGTCAATATAAACAGGTCTCCAGGCAGCAATAGCCCCTGAAGTTGTGCCTGACTCCATATTCTCTGCCCCGTCAGCAGTCTCGGGGCTGTGCTGGTGGGAGGGAGTGAGGGGCCAAGGCTTTGTTGGTGGCCCGGTGTGAGTGGGGCTTTGCTGGCCTTTCTGCAGGAGTTGCCTTGCTGCCACCTGTAAAGAAGAGGATGTGTCACCCATACCTTCCGATGGAATTTCTCTCCGGACAGAGGTGAGGAAGGAAAAAAGCAGTGGGGGCCGGGACAGGAGGGGTATCTCAGGCGGGGAAATAGAAAGCTTCCAGAACAGCGCCCGGGGCCAGGACCATCCTGGCTGGCCTGCAGGCACCAAGTTGGCCTGCGTGCTGTCGCTGGTGTGGCTCCACGGCCCTTCCTCTAGGCTTCCAAGCCCTTGTACATATTCAGGTGTTTTACCTGGGAAGGGTGGGAACAGTTCAGCAGCAGCTGGCCTGGGGCTCAGCTCACGTTTACTCACAGATGCATCAGCACGGTCCCCCAGCTTTGCAATGAGGACGCTCCTTGCATGGGGGGTTGGTTGCTGGCTGTATGGGAGGTGATTCCCCACCTCTGACCAATTTCAGAATTATTTACCACTGGAGCAAGTGCCCTGCTAGGGTTTCACTCTGTATAACTGGTGGGTTCATGTTTTTTTTTTTCTTTTATGGTTCAAGTTAGATTTGATTCCTCTTTTATGTATTTATAGATACAGGCATGGAAATAATTCATTCCTATAAATACATCTGTGTGAAGGGAATAACTTTTTTCTGTTTTATTTAAAATTTTATGTTTTAAAATTTTGAAATTTAATTTTATTTATTTTTTTATACAGCAGGTTATTATTAGTTATGTATTTTATGCATATACATGTATACAGGTCAATCTCAATCTCCCAACTCATCCCACCACCACCACCCCATGGCTTCCCACACTTGGTGTCCATACGTTTGTTCTCTACCTCTGTGTCTCTATTACTTCCCTGCAAACCAGTTCATCTGTACCATTTTTTAGGTTCCACATATATGCATTAATATACAATATTTGTTTTCCTCTTTCTGACTTACTTCATTCTGTATGACAGTCTCTAGATCCATCGATGTCTCTACAAATGACCCAGTTTCATTCCTTTTTATGGCTGAGTAATATTGCATTTTATATATGTACCACATCTTTATCCATTCATCTGTCTGTGGGCATTTAGGTTGCTTGCATTACCTGGCTATTGTAAATAGTGCTGCAATGAACATTGTGGTGAATGTGCCTTTTTGATTTATGGTTTGCTCTGGGTATATGCCCAGAAGTGGGATTGCTGGATCAGATGGTAATTCTATTTCTAGATTTTTTAAGGAAACTTCATACTGTTCTGATAGTGACTGTATCAATTTACATCCCCACCAATAGTAGAAGAGGGCTCCTTTTGTCCACACCCTCCCCAGAATTTGTTGTTTGTAGAGTTTCTGATGATGCCGATTCTAACAGGTGTGAGGTGATACCTCATTGTAGTTTTGATTTGCATTTCTCTAATACTTAGTGCTGTTGAGCAGCTTTTCATGTGCGTCTTGGCCATCTCTGTGTCTTCTTTGAAGAAACGTCTCATTAGATCTTCTGCCCATTTTTGTATTGGGTTGTTTGTTGTTTTAATATTAAGCTGCATGAGCTGTTTATATATATATTGGAGATTAAACCTTTGTCCATTGATTCGTTTGCAACGATTTTCGCCCATTCTGAGGGATGCATTTTTCCATTCCCGTTGTTTTAACAAAAAAGGAAAGAAAAAAAAAAAGAAGAAGAACACGAATGTGCATAAAATATGCCTTTTGAAATGGTCGTTTTGAAATATGGACGTCCTTTGAATTTTTTGGTCGATATGTGACCTCAGGATTTGTTTTCAGGTCAGGTGTCATTTGCAAGCCTGCAATGATTTTGAATATCAACTGACCATTAGCGCTGGGTTTAAAGCTGCTGTTGTGTGAAACGGCCACAAGGTGGCTGCAGTTCTCCCTTACCAAATCTGGTTACTAGAGCAACAGAGCCTCAATGGAAGTCGTGTTCTAGATTGGAATTTAGAATGGAATGTGCCAGGAGAAAGCCCCTCAAGTTTGTCTCACTACTTCTTGTTCGTGTTTTTAATTTTTTTTTATTTTCTATTACAGCAAGTTTGATTACAATGTTTGGCTTGTTGTAGGTATGGAAGATGTGGTTCTTTTACACATATACAGATGTCTGTTCTTCCTGGGATCCTTTTCCCATGTACTTTAGGACAGAATGTTGAGTAGTCTTCTCTTGGTATTCCGTAGGTCTTTGTTGATTATATATGTCACCTGTGTTTGATTTTGTCTGTTAACCCCGATATCGTAATGAAACCAATCCTCACACCTTTCCATTGGTGAACCATAAGTTTGTTTAATGAATCTGTGATTGCCCTTCTCCGTGGAAATATCTGCCTTGGTATACATTTTTAGGTAACACCTATAAGTGATATGATGCGATATGTGTCTTTCACTTTCTGACTTACTACATGTCACATGATTACTTCTAGACTAATCTATGGGGCTGCAAATGGCATTGTGTCCTTTTTTCCTTGGCTTCTATTCTGCCTTAGCGAGGTCCATTTTCAACAATGTGATTCCCTGAGGGTTGTGGATTAGCTGACCTGGGCAGCCTTACCCTGCCGGCCGGCCCTCCCCAGGTGTGCCTGGTCGAGATCAATATAAACAGTGCTCCAGGCAGCAATAGCCCCTGAAGTTGTGCCTGACTCCATATTCTCTGCCCCGTCAGCAGTCTCGGGGCTGTGCTGGTGGGAGGGAGTGAGGGGCCAAGGCTTTGTTGGTGGCCCGGTGTGAGTGGGGCTTTGCTGGCCTTTCTGCAGGAGTTGCCTTGCTGCCACCTGTAAAGAAGAGGATGTGTCACCCATACCTTCCGATGGAATTTCTCTCCGGACAGAGGTGAGGAAGGAAAAAAGCAGTGGGGGCCGGGACAGGAGGGGTATCTCAGGCGGGGAAATAGAAAGCTTCCAGAACAGCGCCCGGGGCCAGGACCATCCTGGATGGCCTGCAGGCACCAAGTTGGCCTGCGTGCTGTCGCTGGTGTGGCTCCACGGCCCTTCCTCTAGGCTTTCAAGCCCTTGTACATATTCAGGTGTTTTACTTGGGAAGGGTGGGAACAGTTCAGCAGCAGCTGGCCTGGGGCTCAGCTCACGTTTTCTCACAGATGCCTCAGCACGGTCCCCCAGCTTTGCAATGAGGACGCTCCTTGTATGGGGGGTGGGTTGCTGGCTCTATGGGAGGTGATTCCCCACCTCTGACCAATTTCAGAATTGTTTACCGCTGGAGCAAGTGCCGTGATAAGGTTTCCCTCTGTATAACTGGTGGGTTCAGGTTTTTTTTTCTTTTATGGTTCAAGTTAGATTTTATTCCTCTTTTATGTATTTATAGATACAGGCATGGAAATAATTCATTCCTATAAATACATCTGTGTGAAGGGAATAACTTTTTTCTGTTTTATTTTAAAATTTTATTTTTTAAAATTTTGAAATTTAATTTTATTTATTTTTTTATACAGCAGGTTATTATTAGTTATGTATTTTATGCATATACATGTATACAGGTCAATCCCAATCTCCCAACTCATCCCACCACCACCACCCCATGGCTTCCCACACTTGGTGTCCATACGTTTGTTCTCTACCTCTGTGTCTCAATTTCTTCCCTGCAAACCAGTTCATCTGTACCATTTTTAGGTTCCACATATATGCATTAATATACAATATTTGTTTTCCTCTTTCTGACTGACTTCATTCTGTATGACAGTCTCTAGATCCCTCGATGTCTCTACAAATGACCCAGTTTCATTCCTTTTTATGGCTGAGTAATATTCCATTTTATATATGTACCACATCTTTATCCATTCATCTGTCTGTGGGCATTTATGTTGCTTGCATTACCTGGCTATTGTAAATAGTGCTGCAATGAACATTGTGGTGAATGTGCCTTTTTGATTTATGGTTTGCTCTGGGTATATGCCCAGAATTGGGATTGCTGGATCAGATGGTAATTCTATTTCTAGTGTTTTAAAGGAAACTCCATACTGTTCTCCATAGAGACTATCAATTTACATCCCCACCAATAGAGGAAGAGGGCTCCTTTTGTCCACACCCTCCCCAGAATTTGTTGTTTGTAGATTTTCTGATGATGCCGATTCTAACAAGTGTGAGGTGATACCTCATTGTAGTTTTGATTTGCATTTCTCTAATAATTAGTGCTGTTGAGCAGCTTTTCATGTGCGTCTTGGCCATCTCTGTGTCTTCTTTGAAGAAACGTCTCTTTAGATCTTCTGCCCATTTTTGTATTGGGTTGTTTGTTGTTTTAATATTAAGCTTCATGAGCTGTTTATATATATATTGGAGATTAAACCTTTGGCCATTGATTCGTTTGCAACGATTTTCGCCCATTCTGAGGGATGCCTTTTTCCATTCCCGTTTTTTTAACAAAAAATGAAAGAAAAAAAAAGAAGAACACGAATGTGCGTAAAATATGCCTTTTGAAATGGTCGTTTTGAAATATGGACGTCCTTTGAATTTTTTGGTCGATATGTGACCTCAGGATTTGCTTTCAGGGCAGGTGTCATTTACAGGCCTGCAATGATTTTGAATATCAACTGACCATTAGCGCTGGGACTAAAGCTGCTGTTGCGTGAAACGGCCACAAGGTGGCAGCAGTTCTCCCTTACCAAATCTGGTTACTAGAGCAACAGAGCCTCAATGGAAGTCGTGTTCTAGATTGGAATTTAGAATGGAATGTGCCAGGAGAAAGCCCCTCAAGTTTGTCTCACTACTTCTTGTTCGTGTTTTTAATTTTTTTTTTATTTTCTATTACAGCAAGTTTGATTACAATGTTTGGCTTGTTGTAGGTGTGGAAGATGTGGTTCTTTTACACTTATACAGATGTCTGTTCTTCCTGGGATCCTTTTCCCATGTACTTTAGGACAGAATGTTGAGTCGTCTTCTCTTGGTATTCCGTAGATCTTTGGTGATTATATATGTCACCTGTGTTTGATTATGTCTGTTAACCCCGATATCGTAATGAAACCAATCCTCACACCTTTCCATTGGTGAACCATAAGTTTGTTTAATGAATCTGTGATTGCCCTTCTCCGTGGAAATATCTGCCGTGGTTTCCATTTTTAGGTAACACCTATAAGTGATATGATACGATATGTGTCTTTCACTTTCTGACTTACTCCAAGTCACGTGATTACCTCTAGACTCATGTACGTGGCTGCAAAGGGCATTGTGGCCTTTTTCTCCTTGGCTTCTATTCTGCCTTAGTGAGGTCCATTTTCAACAATGTGATTCCCTGAGGGTTGTGGATTAGCTGACATGGGCAGCCTTACCCTGCTGGCCGGCGCTCCCCAGGTGTGCCTGGTTGAGGTCAATATAAACAGCGCTCCAGGCAGCAATAGCCCCTGAAGTGTGCCTGACTCCATATTCTCTGCCCCGTCAGCAGTCTTGGGGCTGTGGTGGTGGGAGGGAGTGAGGGGCCAAGGCTTTGTTGGTGGCCCGGTGTGAGGGGGGCTCTGCTGGCCTTTCTGCAGGAGTTGCCAGGCTGCCACCTGTAAAGAAGAGGATGTGTCACCCATACCTTCCGATGGAATTTCTCTCCGGACAGAAGTGAGGAAGGAAAAAAGCAGTGGGTGCCGGGACATGAGGGGTATCTCAGGCAGGTCAATAGAAAGCTTCCAGAACAGCGCCCGGGTCCAGGACCATCCTGGCTGGCCTGCAGGCACCAAGTTGGCCTGCGTGCTGTCGCTGGTGTGGCTCCACGGCCCTTCCTCTAGGCTTCCAAGCCCTTGTACATATTCAGGTGTTTTACCTGGGAAGGGTGGGAACAGTTCAGCAGCAGCTGGCCTGGGGCTCAGCTCACGTTTACTCACAGATGCATCAGCACGGTCCCCCAGCTTTGCAATGAGGACGCTCCTTGCATGGGGGGTTGGTTGCTGGCTGTATGGGAGGTGATTCCCCACCTCTGACCAATTTCAGAATTATTTACCACTGGAGCAAGTGCCCTGCTAGGGTTTCACTCTGTATAACTGGTGGGTTCATGTTTTTTTTTTTCTTTTATGGTTCAAGTTAGATTTGATTCCTCTTTTATGTATTTATAGATACAGGCATGGAAATAATTCATTCCTATAAATACATCTGTGTGAAGGGAATAACTTTTTTCTGTTTTATTTAAAATTTTATGTTTTAAAATTTTGAAATTTAATTTTATTTATTTTTTATACAGCAGGTTATTATTAGTTATGTATTTTATGCATATACATGTATACAGGTCAATCTCAATCTCCCAACTCATCCCACCACCACCACCCCATGGCTTCCCACACTTGGTGTCCATACGTTTGTTCTCTACCTCTGTGTCTCTATTTCTTCCCTGCAAACCAGTTCATCTGTACCATTTTTTAGGTTCCACATATATGCATTAATATACAATATTTGTTTTCCTCTTTCTGACTTACTTCATTCTGTATGACAGTCTCTAGATCCATCGATGTCTCTACAAATGACCCAGTTTCATTCCTTTTTATGGCTGAGTAATATTGCATTTTATATATGTACCACATCTTTATCCATTCATCTGTCTGTGGGCATTTAGGTTGCTTGCATTACCTGGCTATTGTAAATAGTGCTGCAATGAACATTGTGGTGAATGTGCCTTTTTGATTTATGGTTTGCTCTGGGTATATGCCCAGAAGTGGGATTGCTGGATCAGATGGTAATTCTATTTCTAGATTTTTTAAGGAAACTTCATACTGTTCTGATAGTGACTGTATCAATTTACATCCCCACCAATAGTAGAAGAGGGCTCCTTTTGTCCACACCCTCCCCAGAATTTGTTGTTTGTAGAGTTTCTGATGATGCCGATTCTAACAGGTGTGAGGTGATACCTCATTGTAGTTTTGATTTGCATTTCTCTAATAATTAGTGCTGTTGAGCAGCTTTTCATGTGCGTCTTGGCCATCTCTGTGTCTTCTTTGAAGAAACGTCTCATTAGATCTTCTGCCCATTTTTGTATTGGGTTGTTTGTTGTTTTAATATTAAGCTGCATGAGCTGTTTATATATATATTGGAGATTAAACCTTTGTCCATTGATTCGTTTGCAACGATTTTCGCCCATTCTGAGGGATGCCTTTTTCCATTCCCGTTGTTTTAACAAAAAAGGAAAGAAAAAAAAAAGAAGAAGAACACGAATGTGCATAAAATATGCCTTTTGAAATGGTCGTTTTGAAATATGGACGTCCTTTGAATTTTTTGGTCGATATGTGACCTCAGGATTTGTTTTCAGGTCAGGTGTCATTTGCAAGCCTGCAATGATTTTGAATATCAACTGACCATTAGCGCTGGGTTTAAAGCTGCTGTTGTGTGAAACGGCCACAAGGTGGCTGCAGTTCTCCCTTACCAAATCTGGTTACTAGAGCAACAGAGCCTCAATGGAAGTCGTGTTCTAGATTGGAATTTAGAATGGAATGTGCCAGGAGAAAGCCCCTCAAGTTTGTCTCACTACTTCTTGTTCGTGTTTTTAATTTTTTTTTATTTTCTATTACAGCAAGTTTGATTACAATGTTTGGCTTGTTGTAGGTATGGAAGATGTGGTTCTTTTACACATATACAGATGTCTGTTCTTCCTGGGATCCTTTTCCCATGTACTTTAGGACAGAATGTTGAGTAGTCTTCTCTTGGTATTCCGTAGGTCTTTGTTGATTATATATGTCACCTGTGTTTGATTTTGTCTGTTAACCCCGATATCGTAATGAAACCAATCCTCACACCTTTCCATTGGTGAACCATAAGTTTGTTTAATGAATCTGTGATTGCCCTTCTCCGTGGAAATATCTGCCCTGGTATCCATTTTTAGGTAACACCTATAAGTGATATGATACGATATGTGTCTTTCACTTTCTGACTTACTCCAAGTCACGTGATTACCTCTAGACTCATCTATGGGGCTGCAAATGGCATTGTGTCCTTTTTTTCCTTGGCTTCTATTCTGCCTTAGCGAGGTCCATTTTCAACAATGTGATTCCCTGAGGGTTGTGGATTAGCTGACCTGGGCAGCCTTACCCTGCCGGCCGGCCCTCCCCAGGTGTGCCTGTTTGAGGTCAATATAAACAGCGCTCCAGGCAGCAATAGCCCCTGAAGTTGTGCCTGACTCCATATTCTCTGCCCCGTCAGCCATCTCGGGGCTGTGCTGGTGGGAGGGAGTGAGGGGCCAAGGCTTTGTTGGTGGCCCAGTGTGAGTGGGGCTCTGCTGGCCTTTCTGCAGGAGTTGCCAGGCTGCCACCTGTAAAGAAGAGGATGTGTCACCCATACCTTCCGATGGAATTTCTCTCCGGACAGAGGTGAGGAAGGAAAAAAGCAGTGGGGTCCGGAACAGGAGGGGTATCTCAGGCATGGCAATAGAAAGATTCCAGAAGAGTTCCCCGGGCCAGGCCCATCCTGGCTGGCCTGCAGGCACCAAGTTGGCCTGCGTGCTGTTGCTGGTGTGGCTCCATGGCCCTTCCTCTAGGCTTTCAAGGCCTTGTACGTATTCAGGTGTTTTACCTGGGAAGGGTGGGAACAGTTCAGCAGCAGCTGGCCTGGGGCTCAGCTCACGTTTACTCACAGATGCCTCAGCACGGTCTCCCAGCTTTGCAATGAGGACGCTCCTTGCATGGGGGGTGGGTTGCTGGCTGTATGGGAGGTGATTTCCCACCTCTAACCAATTTCAGAATTGTTTACCGCTGGAGCAAGTGCCCTGATAGGGTTTCCCTCTGTATAACTGGTGGGTTCAGGTTTTTTTTTCTTTTATGGTTCAAGTTAGATTTGATTCCTCTTTTATGTATTTATAGATATAAGCATGGAAATAATTCATTCCTATAAATACATCTGTGTGAAGGGAATAACATTTTTCTGTTTTATTTTAAAATTTTATTTTTTTAAATTTTGAAATTTAATTTTATTTATTTTTTTATACAGCAGGTTATTATTAGTTATGTATTTTATGCATATACATGTATACAGGTCAATCCCAATCTCGCAACTCATCCCACCACCACCACCCCATGGCTTCCCACACTTGGTGTCCATACGTTTGTTCTCTACCTCTGTGTCTCTATTTCTTCCCTGCAAACCAGTTCATCTGTACCATTTTTTAGGTTCCACATATATGCATTAATATACAATATTTGTTTTCCTCTTTCTGACTTATTTCATTCTGTATGACAGTCTCTAGATCCATCGATGTCTCTACAAATGACCCAGTTTCATCCCTTTCTATGGCTGAGTAATATTCCATTTTATATATATACCACATCTTTATCCATTCATCTGTCTGTGGGCATTTAGGTTGCTTGCATTACCTGTCTATTGTAAATAGTGCTGCAATGAACATTGTGGTGAATGTGCCTTTTTGATTTATGGTTTTCTCTGGGTATATGCCCAGAAGTGGGATTGCTGGATCAGATGTTAATTGTATTTCTAGTTTTTTTAAGGAAACTCCATACTGTTCTCCATAGTGACTGTATCAATTTACATCCCCACCAATAGTGGAAGAGGGCTCCTTTTGTCCACACCCTCCCCAGAATTTGTTGTTTGTAGATTTTCTTATGATGCCGATTCTAACAGGTGTGAGGTGATACCTCATTGTAGTTTTGATTTGCATTTCTCTAATACTTAGTGCTGTTGAGCAGCTTTTCATGTGCGTCTTGGCCATCTCTGTGTCTTCTTTGAAGAAACGTCTCTTTAGATCTTCTGCCCATTTTTGTATTGGGTTGTTTGTTTTTTTTTAATATTAAGCTGCATGAGCTGTTTATATATATATTGGAGATTAAACCTTTGTCCATTGATTCGTTTGCAACGATTTTCGCCCATTCTGAGGGATGCCTTTTTCCATTCCCGTTTTTTTAACAAAAAAGGAAAGAAAGAAAAAGAAGCAGAACACTAATATCGGTAAAATATGCCTTTTGAAATGGTCGTTTTGTAATATGGACGTCCTTTGAATTTTTTGGTCGATATGTGACCCCAGGATTTGTTTTCAGGGCAGGTGTCATTTACAGGCCTGCAATGATATTGAATATCAACTGACCATTAGCGCTGGGATTAAAGCTGCTGTTGCGTGAAACGGCCACAAGGTGGCAGCAGTTCTCCCTTAGCAAATCTGGTTACTAGAGCAACAGAGCCTCAATGGAGGTCGTGTTCTAGATTGGAATTTAGAGTGGAATGTGCCAGGAGAAAGCCCCTCAAGTTTGTCTCACTACTTCTTGTTCGTGTTTTTAATTTTTTTTTATTTTCTATTACAGCAAGTTTGATTACAATGTTTGGCTTGTTGTAGGTGTGGAAGATGTGGTTCTTTTACACATATACAGATGTCTGTTCTTCCTGGGATCCTTTTCCCGTGTACGTTAGGACAGAATGTTGAGTAGTCTTCTCTTGGTATTCCGTAGGTGTTTGGTGATTATATATGTCACCTGTGTTTGATTATGTCTGTTAACCCCGATATCGTAATGAAACCAATCCTCACACCTTTCCATTGGTGAACCATAAGTTTGTTTAATGAATCTGTGATTGCCCTTCTCCGTGGAAATATCTGCCCTGGTATCCATTTTTAGGTAACACCTATAAGTGATATGATACGATATGTGTCTTTCACTTTCTGACTTACTCCTAGTCACGTGATTACCTCTAGACTCATCTACGGGGCTGCAAATGGCATTGTGTCCTTTTTTTCCTTGGCTTCTATTCTGCCTTAGCGAGGTCCATTTTCAACAATGTGATTCCCTGAGGGTTGTGGATTAGCTGACCTGGGCAGCCTTACCCTGCCGGCCGGCCCTCCCCAGGTGTGCCTGGTTGAGGTCAATATAAACAGCGCTCCAGGCAGCAATAGCCCCTGAAGTTGTGCCTGACTCCATATTCTCTGCCCCGTCAGCAGTCTCGGGGCTGTGCTGGTGGGAGGGAGTGAGGGGCCAAGGCTTTGCTGGTGGCCCGGTGTGAGTGGGGCTCTGCTGGCCTTTCTGCAGGAGTTGCCAGGCTGCCACCTGTAAAGAAGAGGATGTGTCACCCATACCTTCCGATGGAATTTCTCTCCGGACAGAGGTGAGGAAGGAAAAAAGCAGTGGGGCCCGGGACAGGAGGTGTATCTCAGGCATGGCAATAGAAAGATTCCAGAAGAGTTCCCTGGGCCAGGCCCATCCTGGCTGGCCTGCAGGCACCAAGTTGGCCTGCGTGCTGTTGCTGGTGTGGCTCCAGGGCCCTTCCTCTAGGCTTTCAAGCCCTTGTACGTATTCAGGTGTTTTACCTGGGAAGGGTGGGAACAGTTCAGCAGCAGCTGGCCTGGGGCTCAGCTCACGTTTACTCACAGATGCCTCAGCACGGTCTCCCAGCTTTGCAATGAGGACGCTCCTTGCATGGGGTGTGGGTTGCTGGCTGTATGGGAGGTGATTTCCCACCTCTAACCAATTTCAGAATTGTTTACCGCTGGAGCAAGTGCCCTGATAGGGTTTCCCTCTGTATAACTGGTGGGTTCAGGTTTTTTTTTCTTTTATGGTTCAAGTTAGATTTGATTCCTCTTTTATGTATTTATAGATACAGGCATGGAAATAATTCATTCCTATAAATACATCTGTGTGAAGGGAATAACATTTTTCTGTTTTATTTTAAAATTTTATTTTTTTAAATTTTGAAATTTAATTTTATTTATTTTTTTATACAGCAGTTTATTATTAGTTATGTATTTTATGCATATACATGTATACAGGTCAATCCCAATCTCGCAACTCATCCCACCACCACCACCCCATGGCTTCCCACACTTGGTGTCCATACGTTTGTTCTCTACCTCTGTGTCTCTATTTCTTCCCTGCAAACCAGTTCATCTGTACCATTTTTTAGGTTCCACATATATGCATTAATATACAATATTTGTTTTCCTCTTTCTGACTTATTTCATTCTGTATGACAGTCTCTAGATCCATCGATGTCTCTACAAATGACCCAGTTTCATCCCTTTCTATGGCTGAGTAATATTCCATTTTATATATATACCACATCTTTATCCATTCATCTGTCTGTGGGCATTTAGGTTGCTTGCATTACCTGGCTATTGTAAATAGTGCTGCAATGAACATTGTGGTGAATGTGCCTTTTTGATTTATGGTTTTCTCTGGGTATATGCCCAGAAGTGGGATTGCTGGATCAGATGTTAATTGTATTTCTAGTTTTTTTAAGGAAACTCCATACTGTTCTCCATAGTGACTGTATCAATTTACATCCCCACCAATAGTGGAAGAGGGCTCCTTTTGTCCACACCCTCCCCAGAATTTGTTGTTTGTAGATTTTCTGAGGATGCCGATTCTAACAAGTGTGAGGTGATACCTCATTGTAGTTTTGATTTGCATTTCTCTAATACTTAGTGCTGTTGAGCAGCTTTTCATGTGCGTCTTGACCATCTCTGTGTCTTCTTTGAAGAAACGTCTCTTTAGATCTTCTGCCCATTTTTGTATTGGGTTGTTTGTTTTTTTAATATTAAGCTGCATGAGCTGTTTATATATATATTGGAGATTAAACCTTTGTCCATTGATTCGTTTGCAACGATTTTCGCCCATTCTGAGGGATGCCTTTTTCCATTCCCGTTTTTTTAACAAAAAAGGAAAGAAAGAAAAAGAAGCAGAACACTAATGTGGGTAAAATATGCCTTTTGAAATGGTCGTTTTGAAATATGGACGTCCTTTGAATTTTTTGGTCGATATGTGACCCCAGGATTTCTTTTCAGGGCAGGTGTCATTTACAGGCCTGCAATGATTTTGAATATCAACTGACCCTTAGCGCTGGGATTAAACCTGCTGTTGCGTGAAACGGCCACAAGGTGGCAGCAGTTCTCCCTTAGCAAATCTGGTTACTAGAGCAACAGAGCCTCAATGGAGGTCGTGTTCTAGATTGGAATTTAGAGTGGAATGTGCCAGGAGAAAGCCCCTCAAGTTTGTCTCACTACTTCTTGTTCGTGTTTTTAATTTTTTTTTTATTTTCTATTACAGCAAGTTTGATTACAATGTTTGGCTTGTTGTAGGTGTGGAAGATGTGGTTCTTTTACACATATACAGATGTCTGTTCTTCCTGGGATCCTTTTCCCGTGTACGTTAGGACAGAATGTTGAGTCGTCTTCTCTTGGTATTCCGTAGGTCTTTGGTGATTATATATGTCACCTGTGTTTGATTATGTCTGTTAACCCCGATATCATAATGAAACCAATCCTCACACCTTTCCATTGGTGAACCATAAGTTTGTTTAATGAATCTGTGATTGCCCTTCTCCGTGGAAATATCTGCCCTGGTATCCATTTTTAGGTAACACCTATAAGTGATATGATACGATATGTGTCTTTCACTTTCTGACTTACTCCAAGTCACGTGATTACCTCTAGACTCATCTATGGGGCTGCAAATGGCATTGTGTCCTTTTTTTCCTTGGCTTCTATTCTGCCTTAGCGAGGTCCATTTTCAACAATGTGATTCCCTGAGGGTTGTGGATTAGCTGACCTGGGCAGCCTTACCCTGCCGGCCGGCCCTCCCCAGGTGTGCCTGTTTGAGGTCAATATAAACAGCGCTCCAGGCAGCAATAGCCCCTGAAGTTGTGCCTGACTCCATATTCTCTGCCCCGTCAGCCATCTCGGGGCTGTGCTGGTGGGAGGGAGTGAGGGGCCAAGGCTTTGTTGGTGGCCCGGTGTGAGTGGGGCTCTGCTGGCCTTTCTGCAGGAGTTGCCAGGCTGCCACCTGTAAAGAAGAGGATGTGTCACCCATACCTTCTGATGGAATTTCTCTCCGGACAGAGGTGAGGAAGGAAAAAAGCAGTGTGGGCCGGGACAGGAGGTGTATCTCAGGCAGGGCAATAGAAAGCTTCCAGAAGAGCACCAGGGGCCAGGACCATCCTGGCTGGCCTGCAGGCACCAAGTTGTCCTGCGTGCTGTCGCTTGTGTGGCCCCAGGGACCTTCCTCTAGGCTTTCAAGCCCTTGTACATATTCAGGTGTTTTACCTGGGAAGGCTGGGAACAGTTCAGCAGCAGCTGGCCTGGGGCTCAGCTCACGTTTACTCACAGATGCCTCGGCACGGTCCCCTGGCTTTGCCATGAGGACGCTCCTTGCATGGGGGCTGGGTTTCTGGCTGTATGGGAGATGATTCCCCACCTCTGACCAATTTCAGAATTGTTTACCGCTGGAGCAAGTGCCCTGATAGGGTTTCCCTCTATAACTGGTGGGTTCAGGTTTTTTTTTTCTTTTATGGTTCAAGTTAGATTTGATTCCTCTTTTATGTATTTATAGATATAAGCATGGAAATAATTCATTCCTATAAATACATCTGTGTGAAGGGAATAACTTTTTTCTGTTTTATTTTATAATTTTATTTTTTAAAATTTTCTAATTTAATTTTATTTATTTTTTTATACAGCAGGTTATTAATCGTTATGTATTTTATGCATATATATGTATGCAGGTCAATCCCAATCTCCCAACTCATTCCACCACCACCACCCCATGTCTTCCCACACTTGGTGTCCATACGTTTGCTCTCTACCTCTGTGTCTCTTTCTTCCCTGCAAACCAGTTCATCTGTACCATTTTTTAGGTTCCACATATATGCATTAATATACAATATTTGTTTTCCTCTTTCTGACTGACTTCATTCTGTATGACAGTCTCTAGATCCATCGATGTCTCTACAAATGACCCAGTTTCATTCCTTTTTATGGCTGAGTAATATTCCATTTTATATATGTACCACATCTTTATCCATTCATCTGTCTGTGGGCATTTAGCTTGCTTGCATTACCTGGCTATTGTAAATAGTGCTGCAATGAACATTGTGGTGAATGTGCCTTTTTGATTTATGGTTTTCTCTGGGTATATGCCCAGAAATGGGATTGCTGGATCAGATGGTAATTCTATTTCTAGTTTTTTTTAAGGAAACTCCATACTGTTCTCCATAGTGACTGTATCAATTTACATCCCCACCAATAGCAGAAGAGGGCTCCTTTTGTCCACCCCCTCCCCAGAATTTGTTGTTTGTAGATTTTCTGATGATGCCGATTCTAACAGGTGTGAGGTGATACCTCATTGTAGTTTTGATTTGCATTTCTCTAATAATTAGTGCTGTTGAGCAGCTTTTCATGTGTGTCTTGGCCATCTCTGTGTCTTCTTTGAAGAAACGTCTCTTTAGATCTTCTGCCCATTTTTGTATTGGGTTGGTTGTTTTTTAATATTAAGCTCCATGAGCTGTTTATATATATAGTGGAGATTAAACCTTTGTCCACTGATTCATTTGCAATGATTTTCGCCCATTCTGAGGGATGCCTTTTTCCATTCCCATTCTTTTAACAAAAAAGGAAAGAAAGAAAAAGAAGCAGAACACTAAGATGTGTAAAATACGCCTGTGGAAATGGTCATTTTGAAATATGGACGTCCTTTGAATTTTTTGGTCGATATGTGACCCCAGGATTTGTTTTCAGGGCAGGTGTCATTTACAGGCTTGCAATGATTTTGAATATCAACTGACCATTAGCGGTGGGATTAAAGCTGCTGTTGCATGAAAAAGCCACAAGGTGGCAGCAGTTCACCCTTACCAAATCGGGTTACTAGGGCAACAGAGCCTCAATGGAAGTCATGTTCTAGAGTGGAATTTAGAATGGAATGTGCCAGGAGAAACCCATCAAGTTTGTCTCACTACTTCTTGTTCGTGTTTTTAATTTTTTTTTTTTAGTTTCTATTATAGCAAGTTTGATTACAATGTTTGGCTTGTTGTAGGTGTGGAAGATGTGGTTCTTTTACACATATACAGATGTCTGTTTTTCCTGGGATCCTTTTCCCATGTACGTTAGGACAGAATGTTGTGTAGTCTTCTCTTGATATTCCATAGGTCTTTGTTGATTATATATGTCACCTGTGTTTGTATATTTCTGTTAACCCCGATATCGTAATGAAACCAATCCTCACACCTTTCCATTGGTGAACCATAAGTTTGTTTAATGAATCTGTGATTGCCCTTCTCCGTGGAAATATCTGCCCTGGTATCCATTTTTAGGTAACACCTATAAGTGATATGATACGATATGTGTCTTTCACTTTCTGACTTACTCCAAGTCACGTGATTACCTCTAGACTCATCTACGGGGCTGCAAATGGCATTGTGCCCTTTTTTACCTTGGCTTCTATTCTGCCTTAGCGAGGTCCATTTTCAACAATGTGATTCCCTGAGGGTTGTGGATTAGCTGACCTGGGCAGCCTTACCCTGCCGGCCGGCCCTCCCCAGGTGTGCCTGGTCGAGATCAATATAAACAGTGCTCCAGGCAGCAATAGCCCCTGAAGTTGTGCCTGACTCCATATTCTCTGCCCCGTCAGCAGTCTCGGGGCTGTGCTGGTGGGAGGGAGTGAGGGGCCAAGGCTTTGCTGGTGGCCCGGTGTGAGTGGGGCTCTGCTGGCCTTTCTGCAGGAGTTGCCAGGCTGCCACCTGTAAAGAAGAGGATGTGTCACCCATACCTTCCGATGGAATTTCTCTCCGGACAGAGGTGAGGAAGGAAAAAAGCAGTGGGGGCCGGAACAGGAGGGGTATCTCAGGCATGGCAATAGAAAGATTCCAGAAGAGTTCCCCGGGCCAGGCCCATCCTGGCTGGCCTGCAGGCACCAAGTTGGCCTGCGTGCTGTTGCTGGTGTGGCTCCATGGCCCTTCCTCTAGGCTTTCAAGGCCTTGTACGTATTCAGGTGTTTTACCTGGGAAGGGTGGGAACAGTTCAGCAGCAGCTGGCCTGGGGCTCAGCTCACGTTTACTCACAGATGCCTCAGCACGGTCTCCCAGCTTTGCAATGAGGACGCTCCTTGCATGGGGGGTGGGTTGCTGGCTGTATGGGAGGTGATTTCCCACCTCTAACCAATTTCAGAATTGTTTACCGCTGGA
The DNA here is from genome assembly GCF_025265405.1 of Mesoplodon densirostris. Taxonomy (NCBI): domain Eukaryota; kingdom Metazoa; phylum Chordata; class Mammalia; order Artiodactyla; family Ziphiidae; genus Mesoplodon; species Mesoplodon densirostris. The sequence goes on from NC_082670.1 coordinate 51,529,686, forward strand.
GCAAGTGCCCTGATAGGGTTTCCCTCTGTATAACTGGTGGGTTCAGGTTTTTTTTTCTTTTATGGTTCAAGTTAGATTTGATTCCTCTTTTATGTATTTATAGATATAAGCATGGAAATAATTCATTCCTATAAATACATCTGTGTGAAGGGAATAACATTTTTCTGTTTTATTTTAAAATTTTATTTTTTGAAATTTTGAAATTTAATTTTATTTATTTTTTTATACAGCAGGTTATTATTAGTTATGTATTTTATGCATATACATGTATACAGGTCAATCCCAATATCCCAACTCATCCCACCACCACCACCCCATGGCTTCCCACATTGGTGTCCATACGTTTGTTCTCTACCTCTGTGTCTCTATTTCTTCCCTGCAAACCAGTTCATCTGTACCATTTTTTAGGTTCCACATATATGCATTAATATACAATATTTGTTTTCCTCTTTCTGACTTATTTCATTCTGTATGACAGTCTCTAGATCCATCGATGTCTCTACAAATGACCCAGTTTCATCCCTTTCTATGGCTGAGTAATATTCCATTTTATATATATACCACATCTTTATCCATTCATCTGTCTGTGGGCATTTAGGTTGCTTGCATTACCTGTCTATTGTAAATAGTGCTGCAATGAACATTGTGGTGAATGTGCCTTTTTGATTTATGGTTTTCTCTGGGTATATGCCCAGAAGTGGGATTGCTGGATCAGATGGTAATTCTATTTCTAGTTTTTTTTAGGAAACTCCATACTGTTCTCCATAGTGACTGTATCAATTTACATCCCCACCAATAGTGGAAGAGGGCTCCTTTTGTCCACACCCTCCCCAGAATTTGTTGTTTGTAGATTTTCTGATGATGCCGATTCTAACAGGTGTGAGGTGATACCTCATTGTAGTTTTGATTTGCATTTCTCTAATAATTAGTGCTGTTGAGCAGCTTTTCATGTGCGTCTTGGCCATCTCTGTGTCTTCTTTGAAGAAACGTCTCTTTAGATCTTCTGCCCATTTTTGTATTGGTTTTTTTTTTAATATTAAGCTGCATGAGCTGTTTATATATATATTGGAGATTAAACCTTTGTCCATTGATTCGTTTGCAACGATTTTCGCCCATTCTGAGGGATGCCTTTTTCCATTCCCGTTTTTTTAACAAAAAAGGAAAGAAAGAAAAAGAAGCAGAACACTAATATCGGTAAAATATGCCTTTTGAAATGGTCGTTTTGAAATATGGACGTCCTTTGAATTTTTTGGTCGATATGTGACCCCAGGATTTGTTTTCAGGGCAGGTGTCATTTACAGGCCTGCAATGATTTTGAATATGAACTGACCATTAGCGCTGGGATTAAAGCTGCTGTTGCGTGAAACGGCCACAAGGTGGCAGCAGTTCTCCCTTACTTAATCTGGTTACTAGAGCAACAGAGCCTCAATGGAGGTCGTGTTATAGATTGAAATTTAGAATGGAATGTGCCAGGAGAAAGCCCATCAAGTTTGTCTCACTACTTCTTGTTCGTGTTTTTAATTTTTTTTTTTTTTTAGTTTCTATTATAGCAAGTTTGATTACAATGTTTGGCTTGTTGTAGGTGTGGAAGATGTGGTTCTTTTACACATATACAGATGTCTGTTTTTCCTGGGATCCTTTTCCCATGTACGTTAGGACAGAATGTTGTGTAGTCTTCTCCTGATATTCCATAGGTCTTTGGTGATTATATATGTCACCTGTGTTTGTATATGTCTGTTAACCCCGATATCGTAATGAAACCAATCCTCACACCTTTCCATTGGTGAACCATAAGTTTGTTTAATGAATCTGTGATTGCCCTTCTCCGTGGAAATATCTGCCCTGGTATCCATTTTTAGGTAACACCTATAAGTGATATGATACGATATGTGTCTTTCACTTTCTGACTTACTCCAAGTCACGTGATTACCTCTAGACTCATCTACGGGGCTGCAAATGGCATTGTGTCCTTTTTTTCCTTGGCTTCTATTCTGCCTTAGCGAGGTGCATTTTCAACAATGTGATTCCCTGAGGGTTGTGGATTAGCTGACCTGGGCAGCCTTACCCTGCCGGCCGGCCCTCCCCAGGTGTGCCTGGTTGAGGTCAATATAAACAGCGCTCCAGGCAGCAATAGCCCCTGAAGTTGTGCCTGACTCCATATTCTCTGCCCCGTCAGCAGTCTCGGGGCTGTGCTCGTGGGAGGGAGTGAGGGGCCAAGGCTTTGTTGGTGGCCCGGTGTGAGTGGGGCTCTGCTGGCCTTTCTGCAAGAGTTGCCAGGCTGCCACCTGTAAAGAAGAGGATGTGTCACCCATACCTTCCGATGGAATTTCTCTCCGGACAGAGGTGAGGAAGGAAAAAAGCAGTTTGGGCCGGGACAGGAGGTGTATCTCAGGTAGGGCAATAGAAAGCTTCCAGAAGAGCACCAGGGGCCAGGACCATCCTGGCTGGCCTGTAGTCACCAAGTTGGCCTGCGTGCTGTCGCTGGTGTGGCTCCAGGGCCCTTCCTCTAGGCTTTCAGGCCCTTGTACATATTCAGGTGTTTTACCTGGGAAGGGTGGGAACAGTTCAGCAGCAGCTGGCCTGGGGCTCAGCTCACGTTTACTCACAGATGCCTCGGCATGGTCCCCCGGCCTTGCAATGAGGACGCTCCTTGCATGGGGGCTGGGTTTCTGGCTGTATGGGAGATGATTCCCCACCTCTGACCAATTTCAGAATTGTTTACCGCTGGAGCAAGTGCCCTGATAGGGTTTCCCTCTATAACTGGTGGGTTCAGGTTTTTTTTTCTTTTATGGTTCAAGTTAGATTTGATTCCTCTTTTATGTATTTATAGATATAAGCATGGAAATAATTCATTCCTATAAATACATTTGTGTGAAGGGAATAATTTTTTCCGTTTTATTTTATAATTTTATTTTTTTAAAATTTTGAAATTTAATTTTATTTATCTTTTTATACAGCAGGTTATTAATCGTTATGTATTTTATGCATATATATGTATACAGGTCAATCCCAATCTCCCAACTCATTCCACCACCACCAACCCATGGCTTCCCACACTTGGTGTACATACGTTTGTTCTCTACTTCTGTGTCTCTATTTCTTCCCTGAAAACCAGTTCATCTGTACCATTTTTATGTTCCACATATATGCATTAATATACAATATTTGTTTTCCTCTTTCTGACTTACTTCATTCTGTATGACAGTCTCTAGATCCATCGATGTCTCTACAAATGACCCAGTTTCATTCCTTTTTATGGCTGAGTAATATTCCATTTTATATATGTACCACGTCTTTATCCATTCATCTGTCTGTGGGCATTTAGGTTGCTTGCATTACCTGGCTATTGTAAATAGTGCTGCAATGAACATTGTGGTGAATGTGCCTTTTTGATTTATGGTTTTCTCTGGGTATATGCCCAGAAGTGGGATTGCTGGATCAGATGGTAATTCTATTTCTAGTTTTTTTAAGGAAACTCCATACTGTTCTCCATAGTGACTGTATCAATTTACATCCCCACCAATAGCAGAAGAGGGCTCCTTTTGTCCACCCCCTACCCAGAATTTGTTGTTTGTAGATTTTCTGATGATGCCGATTCTAACAGGTGTGAGGTGATACCTCATTGTAGTTTTGATTTGCATTTCTCTAATAATTAGTGCTGTTGAGCAGCTTTTTATGTGTGTCTTGGCCATCTCTGTGTCTTCTTTGAAGAAACGTCTCTTTAGATCTTCTGCCCATTTTTGTATTGGGTTGGTTGTTTTTTAATATTAAGCTCCATGAGCTGTTTATATATATAGTGGAGATGAAACCTTTGTCCACTGATTCATTTGCAATGATTTTCGCCCATTCTGAGGGATGCCTTTTTCCATTCCTGTTCTTTTAACAAAAAAGGAAAGAAAGAAAAAGAAGCAGAACACTAAGGTGTGTAAAATACGCCTTTTGAAATGGTCGTTTTGAAATATGGACGTCCTTTGAATTTTTTGGTCGATATGTGACTCCAGGATTTGTTTTCAGGGCAGGTGTCATTTACAGGCTTGCAATGATTTTGAATATCAACTGACCATTAGCGGTGGGATTAAAGCTGCTGTTGCATGAAAAAGCCACAAGGTGGCAGCAGTTCTCCCGTACTAAATCGGGTTACTAGGGCAACAGAGCCTCAATGGAAGTCATGTTCTACAGTGGAATTTAGAATGGAATGTGCCAGGAGAAAGCCCATCAAGTTTGTCTCACTACTTCTTGTTCGTGTTTTTAATTTTTTTTTTTTTTAGTTTCTATTATAGCAAGTTTGATTACAATGTTTGGCTTGTTGTAGGTGTGGAAGATGTGGTTCTTTTACACATATACAGATGTCTGTTTTTCCTGGGATCCTTTTCCCATGTACGTTAGGACAGAATGTTGTGTAGTCTTCTCCTGATATTCCATAGGTCTTTGGTGATTATATATGTCACCTGTGTTTGTATATGTTTGTTAACCCCGATATCGTAATGAAACCAATCCTCACACCTTTCCATTGGTGAACCATAAGTTTGTTTAATGAATCTGTGATTGCCCTTCTCCGTGGAAATATCTGCCCTGGTATCCATTTTTAGGTAACACCTATAAGTGATATGATACGATATGTGTCTTTCACTTTCTGACTTACTCCAAGTCACGTGATTACCTCTAGACTCACCTACGGGGCTGCAAATGGCATTGTGTCCTTTTTTTCCTTGGCTTCTATTCTGCCTTAGCGAGGTCCATTTTCAACAATGTGATTCCCTGAGGGTTGTGGATTAGCTGACCTGGGCAGCCTTACCCTGCCGGCCGGCCCTCCCCAGGTGTGCCTGGTTGAGGTCAATATAAACAGTGCTCCAGGCAGCAATAGCCCCTGAAGTTGTGCCTGACTCCATATTCTCTGCCCCGTCAGCAGTCTCGGGGCTGTGCTGGTGGGAGGGAGTGAGGGGCCAAGGCTTTGTTGGTGGCCCGGTTGAGTGGGGCTTTGCTGGCCTTTCTGCAAGAGTTGCCAGGCTGCCACCTGTAAAGAAGAGGATGTGTCACCCATACCTTCTGATGGAATTTCTCTCCGGACAGAGGTGAGGAAGGAAAAATGCAGTGGGGGCCGGGACAGGAGGGGTATCTCAGGCAGCGCAATAGAAAGCTTCCAGAAGAGCGCCTGGGGCCAGGACCATCCTGGCTGGCCTGCAGGCACCAAGTTGGCCTGCGTGCTGTCGCTGGTGTGGCTCCACGGCCCTTCCTCTAGGCTTTCAAGCCCTTGTATGTATTCAGGTGTTTTACCTGGGAAGGGTGGGAACAGTTCAGCAGCAGCTGGCCTGGGGCTCAGCTCACGTTTACTCACAGATGCCTCGGCAGGGTCCCCCGGCTTTGCAATGAGGACGCTCCTTGCATGGGGGCTGGGTTTCTGGCTGTATGGGAGATGATTCCCCACCTCTGACCAATTTCAGAATTGTTTACCGCTGGAGCAAGTGCCCTGATAGGGTTTCCCTCTATAACTGGTGGGTTCAGGTTTTTTTTTCTTTTATGGTTCAAGTTAGATTTGATTCCTCTTTTATGTATTTATAGATATAAGCATGGAAATAATTCATTCCTATAAATACATCTGTGTGAAGGGAATAACTTTTTTCTGTTTTATTTTATAATTTTATTTTTTTTAAATTTTGAAATTTAATTTTATTTATTTTTTTATACAGCAGGTTATTAATCGTTATGTATTTTATGCATATATATGTATACAGGTCAATCCCAATCTCCCAACTCATTCCACCACCACCAACCCATGGCTTCCCACACTTGGTGTACATACGTTTGTTCTCTACTTCTGTGTCTCTATTTCTTCCCTGAAAACCAGTTCATCTGTACCATTTTTATGTTCCACATATATTCATTAATATACAATATTTGTTTTCCTCTTTCTGACTTACTTCATTCTGTATGACAGTCTCTAGATCCATCGATGTCTCTACAAATGACCCAGTTTCATTCCTTTTTATGGCTGAGTAATATTCCATTTTATATATGTACCACGTCTTTATCCATTCATCTGTCTGTGGGCATTTAGGTTGCTTGCATTACCTGGCTATTGTAAATAGTGCTGCAATGAACATTGTGGTGAATGTGCCTTTTTGATTTATGGTTTTCTCTGGGTATATGCCCAGAAGTGGGATTGCTGGATCAGATGGTAATTCTATTTCTAGTTTTTTTAAGGAAACTCCATACTGTTCTCCATAGTGACTGTATCAATTTACATCCCCACCAATAGCAGAAGAGGGCTCCTTTTGTCCACCCCCTCCCCAGAATTTGTTGTTTGTAGATTTTCTGATGATGCCGATTCTAACAGGTGTGAGGTGATACCTCATTGTAGTTTTGATTTGCATTTCTCTAATAATTAGTGCTGTTGAGCAGCTTTTTATGTGTGTCTTGGCCATCTCTGTGTCTTCTTTGAAGAAACGTCTCTTTAGATCTTCTGCCCATTTTTGTATTGGGTTGGTTGTTTTTTAATATTAAGCTCCATGAGCTGTTTATATATATAGTGGAGATGAAACCTTTGTCCACTGATTCATTTGCAATGATTTTCGCCCATTCTGAGGGACGCCTTTTTCCATTCCCGTTCTTTTAACAAAAAAGGAAAGAAAGAAAAAGAAGCAGAACACTAAGTTGTGTAAAATACGCCTTTTGAAATGGTCGTTTTGAAATATGGACGTCCTTTGAATTTTTTGGTCGATATGTGACCCCAGGATTTGTTTTCAGGGCAGGTGTCATTTACAGGCTTGCAATGATTTTGAATATCAACTGACCATTAGCGGTGGGATTAAAGCTGCTGTTGCATGAAAAAGCCACAAGGTGGCAGCAGTTCTCCCTTACCAAATCGGGTTACTAGGGCAACAGAGCCTCAATGGAAGTCATGTTCTACAGTGGAATTTAGAATGGAATGTGCCAGGAGAAAGCCCATCAAGTTTGTCTCACTACTTCTTGTTCGTGTTTTTAATTTTTTTTTTTTAGTTTCTATTATAGCAAGTTTGATTACAATGTTTGGCTTGTTGTAGGTGTGGAAGATGTGGTTCTTTTACACATATACAGATGTCTGTTTTTCCTGGGATCCTTTTCCCATGTACGTTAGGACAGAATGTTGTGTAGTCTTCTCTTGATATTCCATAGGTCTTTGGTGATTATATATGTCACCTGTGTTTGATTATGTCTGTTAACCCCGATATCGTAATGAAACCAATCCTCACACCTTTCCATTGGTGAACCATAAGTTTGTTTAATGAATCTGTGATTGCCCTTCTCCGTGGAAATATCTGCCCTGGTATCCATTTTTAGGTAACACCTATAAGTGATATGATACGATATGTGTCTTTCACTTTCTGACTTACTCCAAGTCACGTGATTACATCTAGACTCATCTACGGGGCTGCAAATGGCATTGTGTCCTTTTTTTCCTTGGCTTCTATTCTGCCTTAGCGAGGTCCATTTTCAACAATGTGATTCCCTGAGGGTTGTGGATTAGCTGACCTGGGCAGCCTTACCCTGCCGGCCGGCCCTCCCCAAGTGTGCCTGGTTGAGGTCAATATAAACAGTGCTCCAGGCAGCAACAGCCCCTGAAGTTGTGCCTGACTCCATATTCTCTGCCCCGTCAGCAGTCTCGGGGCTGTGCTGGTGGGAGGGAGTGAGGGGCCAAGGCTTTGTTGGTGGCCCGGTGTGAGTGGGGCTTTGCTGGCCTTTCTGCAGGAGTTGCCAGGCTGCCACCTGTAAAGAAGAGGATGTGTCACCCATACCTTCTGATGGAATTTCTCTCCGGACAGAGGTGAGGAAGGAAAAAAGCAGTGGGGGCCGGGACAGGAGGGGTATCTCAGGTAGGGCAATAGAAAGCTTCCAGAAGAGCGCCTGGGGCAAGGACCATCCTGGCTGGCCTGCAGGCACCAAGTGGGCCTGTGTGCTGTCTCTGGTGTGGCTCCAGGGCCCTTCCTCTAGGCTTTCAAGCCCTTGTACATATTCAGGTGTTTTACCTGGGAAGGGTGGGAACAGTTCAGCAGCAGCTGGCCTGGGGCTCAGCTCACGTTTTCTCACAGATGCCTCAGCACGGTCCCCCAGCTTTGCAATGAGGACGCTCCTTGTATGGGGGGTGGGTTGCTGGCTCTATGGGAGGTGATTCCCCACCTCTGACCAATTTCAGAATTGTTTACCGCTGGAGCAAGTGCCGTGATAAGGTTTCCCTCTGTATAACTGGTGGGTTCAGGTTTTTTTTTCTTTTATGGTTCAAGTTAGATTTTATTCCTCTTTTATGTATTTATAGATACAGGCATGGAAATAATTCATTCCTATAAATACATCTGTGTGAAGGGAATAACTTTTTTCTGTTTTATTTTAAAATTTTATTTTTTAAAATTTTGAAATTTAATTTAATTTATTTTTTTATACAGCAGGTTATTATTAGTTATGTATTTTATGCATATACATGTATACAGGTCAATCCCAATCTCCCAACTCATCCCACCACCACCACCCCATGGCTTCCCACACTTGGTGTCCATACGTTTGTTCTCTACCTCTGTGTCTCAATTTCTTCCCTGCAAACCAGTTCATCTGTACCATTTTTAGGTTCCACATATATGCATTAATATACAATATTTGTTTTCCTCTTTCTGACTGACTTCATTCTGTATGACAGTCTCTAGATCCCTCGATGTCTCTACAAATGACCCAGTTTCATTCCTTTTTATGGCTGAGTAATATTCCATTTTATATATGTACCACATCTTTATCCATTCATCTGTCTGTGGGCATTTATGTTGCTTGCATTACCTGGCTATTGTAAATAGTGCTGCAATGAACATTGTGGTGAATGTGCCTTTTTGATTTATGGTTTGCTCTGGGTATATGCCCAGAATTGGGATTGCTGGATCAGATGGTAATTCTATTTCTAGTGTTTTAAAGGAAACTCCATACTGTTCTCCATAGAGACTATCAATTTACATCCCCACCAATAGAGGAAGAGGGCTCCTTTTGTCCACACCCTCCCCAGAATTTGTTGTTTGTAGATTTTCTGATGATGCCGATTCTAACAAGTGTGAGGTGATACCTCATTGTAGTTTTGATTTGCATTTCTCTAATAATTAGTGCTGTTGAGCAGCTTTTCATGTGCGTCTTGGCCATCTCTGTGTCTTCTTTGAAGAAACGTCTCTTTAGATCTTCTGCCCATTTTTGTATTGGGTTGTTTGTTGTTTTAATATTAAGCTTCATGAGCTGTTTATATATATATTGGAGATTAAACCTTTGGCCATTGATTCGTTTGCAACGATTTTCGCCCATTCTGAGGGATGCCTTTTTCCATTCCCGTTTTTTTAACAAAAAATGAAAGAAAAAAAAAGAAGAACACGAATGTGCGTAAAATATGCCTTTTGAAATGGTCGTTTTGAAATATGGACGTCCTTTGAATTTTTTGGTCGATATGTGACCTCAGGATTTGCTTTCAGGGCAGGTGTCATTTACAGGCCTGCAATGATTTTGAATATCAACTGACCATTAGCGCTGGGACTAAAGCTGCTGTTGCGTGAAACGGCCACAAGGTGGCAGCAGTTCTCGCTTACCAAATCTGGTTACTAGAGCAACAGAGCCTCAATGGAAGTCGTGTTCTAGATTGGAATTTAGAATGGAATGTGCCAGGAGAAAGCCCCTCAAGTTTGTCTCACTACTTCTTGTTCGTGTTTTTAATTTTTTTTTTATTTTCTATTACAGCAAGTTTGATTACAATGTTTGGCTTGTTGTAGGTGTGGAAGATGTGGTTCTTTTACACTTATACAAATGTCTGTTCTTCCTGGGATCCTTTTCCCATGTACTTTAGGACAGAATGTTGAGTCGCCTTCTCTTGGTATTCCGTAGATCTTTGGTGATTATATATGTCACCTGTGTTTGATTATGTCTGTTAACCCCGATATCGTAATGAAACCAATCCTCACACCTTTCCATTGGTGAACCATAAGTTTGTTTAATGAATCTGTGATTGCCCTTCTCCGTGGAAATATCTGCCGTGGTTTCCATTTTTAGGTAACACCTATAAGTGATATGATACGATATGTGTCTTTCACTTTCTGACTTACTCCAAGTCACGTGATTACCTCTAGACTCATGTACGGGGCTGCAAAGGGCATTGTGGCCTTTTTCTCCTTGGCTTCTATTCTGCCTTAGTGAGGTCCATTTTCAACAATGTGATTCCCTGAGGGTTGTGGATTAGCTGACATGGGCAGCCTTACCCTGCTGGCCGGCGCTCCCCAGGTGTGCCTGGTTGAGGTCAATATAAACAGCGCTCCAGGCAGCAATAGCCCCTGAAGTGTGCCTGACTCCATATTCTCTGCCCCGTCAGCAGTCTTGGGGCTGTGGTGGTGGGAGGGAGTGAGGGGCCAAGGCTTTGTTGGTGGCCCGGTGTGAGGGGGGCTCTGCTGGCCTTTCTGCAGGAGTTGCCAGGCTGCCACCTGTAAAGAAGAGGATGTGTCACCCATACCTTCCGATGGAATTTCTCTCCGGACAGAAGTGAGGAAGGAAAAAAGCAGTGGGTGCCGGGACATGAGGGGTATCTCAGGCAGGTCAATAGAAAGCTTCCAGAACAGCGCCCGGGTCCAGGACCATCCTGGCTGGCCTGCAGGCACCAAGTTGGCCTGCGTGCTGTCGCTGGTGTGGCTCCACGGCCCTTCCTCTAGGCTTCCAAGCCCTTGTACATATTCAGGTGTTTTACCTGGGAAGGGTGGGAACAGTTCAGCAGCAGCTGGCCTGGGGCTCAGCTCACGTTTACTCACAGATGCATCAGCACGGTCCCCCAGCTTTGCAATGAGGACGCTCCTTGCATGGGGGGTTGGTTGCTGGCTGTATGGGAGGTGATTCCCCACCTCTGACCAATTTCAGAATTATTTACCACTGGAGCAAGTGCCCTGCTAGGGTTTCACTCTGTATAACTGGTGGGTTCATGTTTTTTTTTTTCTTTTATGGTTCAAGTTAGATTTGATTCCTCTTTTATGTATTTATAGATACAGGCATGGAAATAATTCATTCCTATAAATACATCTGTGTGAAGGGAATAACTTTTTTCTGTTTTATTTAAAATTTTATGTTTTAAAATTTTGAAATTTAATTTTATTTATTTTTTTATACAGCAGGTTATTATTAGTTATGTATTTTATGCATATACATGTATACAGGTCAATCTCAATCTCCCAACTCATCCCACCACCACCACCCCATGGCTTCCCACACTTGGTGTCCATACGTTTGTTCTCTACCTCTGTGTCTCTATTTCTTCCCTGCAAACCAGTTCATCTGTACCATTTTTTAGGTTCCACATATATGCATTAATATACAATATTTGTTTTCCTCTTTCTGACTTACTTCATTCTGTATGACAGTCTCTAGATCCATCGATGTCTCTACAAATGACCCAGTTTCATTCCTTTTTATGGCTGAGTAATATTGCATTTTATATATGTACCACATCTTTATCCATTCATCTGTCTGTGGGCATTTAGGTTGCTTGCATTACCTGGCTATTGTAAATAGTGCTGCAATGAACATTGTGGTGAATGTGCCTTTTTGATTTATGGTTTGCTCTGGGTATATGCCCAGAAGTGGGATTGCTGGATCAGATGGTAATTCTATTTCTAGATTTTTTAAGGAAACTTCATACTGTTCTGATAGTGACTGTATCAATTTACATCCCCACCAATAGTAGAAGAGGGCTCCTTTTGTCCACACCCTCCCCAGAATTTGTTGTTTGTAGAGTTTCTGATGATGCCGATTCTAACAGGTGTGAGGTGATACCTCATTGTAGTTTTGATTTGCATTTCTCTAATAATTAGTGCTGTTGAGCAGCTTTTCATGTGCGTCTTGGCCATCTCTGTGTCTTCTTTGAAGAAACGTCTCATTAGATCTTCTGCCCATTTTTGTATTGGGTTGTTTGTTGTTTTAATATTAAGCTGCATGAGCTGTTTATATATATATTGGAGATTAAACCTTTGTCCATTGATTCGTTTGCAACGATTTTCGCCCATTCTGAGGGATGCCTTTTTCCATTCCCGTTGTTTTAACAAAAAAGGAAAGAAAAAAAAAAGAAGAAGAACACGAATGTGCATAAAATATGCCTTTTGAAATGGTCGTTTTGAAATATGGACGTCCTTTGAATTTTTTGGTCGATATGTGACCTCAGGATTTGTTTTCAGGTCAGGTGTCATTTGCAAGCCTGCAATGATTTTGAATATCAACTGACCATTAGCGCTGGGTTTAAAGCTGCTGTTGTGTGAAACGGCCACAAGGTGGCTGCAGTTCTCCCTTACCAAATCTGGTTACTAGAGCAACAGAGCCTCAATGGAAGTCGTGTTCTAGATTGGAATTTAGAATGGAATGTGCCAGGAGAAAGCCCCTCAAGTTTGTCTCACTACTTCTTGTTCGTGTTTTTAATTTTTTTTTATTTTCTATTACAGCAAGTTTGATTACAATGTTTGGCTTGTTGTAGGTATGGAAGATGTGGTTCTTTTACACATATACAGATGTCTGTTCTTCCTGGGATCCTTTTCCCATGTACTTTAGGACAGAATGTTGAGTAGTCTTCTCTTGGTATTCCGTAGGTCTTTGTTGATTATATATGTCACCTGTGTTTGATTTTGTCTGTTAACCCCGATATCGTAATGAAACCAATCCTCACACCTTTCCATTGGTGAACCATAAGTTTGTTTAATGAATCTGTGATTGCCCTTCTCCGTGGAAATATCTGCCTTGGTATACATTTTTAGGTAACACCTATAAGTGATATGATGCGATATGTGTCTTTCACTTTCTGACTTACTACATGTCACATGATTACTTCTAGACTAATCTATGGGGCTGCAAATGGCATTGTGTCCTTTTTTCCTTGGCTTCTATTCTGCCTTAGCGAGGTCCATTTTCAACAATGTGATTCCCTGAGGGTTGTGGATTAGCTGACCTGGGCAGCCTTACCCTGCCGGCCGGCCCTCCCCAGGTGTGCCTGGTCGAGGTCAATATAAACAGGTCTCCAGGCAGCAATAGCCCCTGAAGTTGTGCCTGACTCCATATTCTCTGCCCCGTCAGCAGTCTCGGGGCTGTGCTGGTGGGAGGGAGTGAGGGGCCAAGGCTTTGTTGGTGGCCCGGTGTGAGGGGGGCTCTTCTGGCCTTTCTGCAGGAGTTGCCTTGCTGCCACCTGTAAAGAAGAGGATGTGTCACCCATACCTTCCGATGGAATTTCTCTCCGGACAGAGGTGAGGAAGGAAAAAAGCAGTGGGGGCCGGGACAGGAGGGGTATCTCAGGCGGGGAAATAGAAAGCTTCCAGAACAGCGCCCGGGGCCAGGACCATCCTGGATGGCCTGCAGGCACCAAGTTGGCCTGCGTGCTGTCGCTGGTGTGGCTCCACGGCCCTTCCTCTAGGCTTTCAAGCCCTTGTACATATTCAGGTGTTTTACTTGGGAAGGGTGGGAACAGTTCAGCAGCAGCTGGCCTGGGGCTCAGCTCACGTTTTCTCACAGATGCCTCAGCACGGTCCCCCAGCTTTGCAATGAGGACGCTCCTTGTATGGGGGGTGGGTTGCTGGCTCTATGGGAGGTGATTCCCCACCTCTGACCAATTTCAGAATTGTTTACCGCTGGAGCAAGTGCCGTGATAAGGTTTCCCTCTGTATAACTGGTGGGTTCAGGTTTTTTTTTCTTTTATGGTTCAAGTTAGATTTTATTCCTCTTTTATGTATTTATAGATACAGGCATGGAAATAATTCATTCCTATAAATACATCTGTGTGAAGGGAATAACTTTTTTCTGTTTTATTTTAAAATTTTATTTTTTAAAATTTTGAAATTTAATTTAATTTATTTTTTTATACAGCAGGTTATTATTAGTTATGTATTTTATGCATATACATGTATACAGGTCAATCCCAATCTCCCAACTCATCCCACCACCACCACCCCATGTCTTCCCACACTTGGTGTCCATACGTTTGTTCTCTACCTCTGTGTCTCAATTTCTTCCCTGCAAACCAGTTCATCTGTACCATTTTTAGGTTCCACATATATGCATTAATATACAATATTTGTTTTCCTCTTTCTGACTGACTTCATTCTGTATGACAGTCTCTAGATCCCTCGATGTCTCTACAAATGACCCAGTTTCATTCCTTTTTATGGCTGAGTAATATTCCATTTTATATATGTACCACATCTTTATCCATTCATCTGTCTGTGGGCATTTATGTTGCTTGCATTACCTGGCTATTGTAAATAGTGCTGCAATGAACATTGTGGTGAATGTGCCTTTTTGATTTATGGTTTGCTCTGGGTATATGCCCAGAATTGGGATTGCTGGATCAGATGGTAATTCTATTTCTAGCGTTTTAAAGGAAACTCCATACTGTTCTCCATAGAGACTATCAATTTACATCCCCACCAATAGAGGAAGAGGGCTCCTTTTGTCCACACCCTCCCCAGAATTTGTTGTTTGTAGATTTTCTGATGATGCCGATTCTAACAAGTGTGAGGTGATACCTCATTGTAGTTTTGATTTGCATTTCTCTAATAATTAGTGCTGTTGAGCAGCTTTTCATGTGCGTCTTGGCCATCTCTGTGTCTTCTTTGAAGAAACGTCGCTTTAGATCTTCTGCCCATTTTTGTATTGGGTTGTTTGTTGTTTTAATATTAAGCTTCATGAGCTGTTTATATATATATTGGAGATTAAACCTTTGGCCATTGATTCGTTTGCAACGATTTTCGCCCATTCTGAGGGATGCCTTTTTCCATTCCCGTTTTTTTAACAAAAAATGAAAGAAAAAAAAAGAAGAACACGAATGTGCGTAAAATATGCCTTTTGAAATGGTCGTTTTGAAATATGGACGTCCTTTGAATTTTTTGGTCGATATGTGACCTCAGGATTTGCTTTCAGGGCAGGTGTCATTTACAGGCCTGCAATGATTTTGAATATCAACTGACCATTAGCGCTGGGACTAAAGCTGCTGTTGCGTGAAACGGCCACAAGGTGGCAGCAGTTCTCGCTTACCAAATCTGGTTACTAGAGCAACAGAGCCTCAATGGAAGTCGTGTTCTAGATTGGAATTTAGAATGGAATGTGCCAGG
Source organism: Mesoplodon densirostris (assembly GCF_025265405.1). Taxonomy (NCBI): domain Eukaryota; kingdom Metazoa; phylum Chordata; class Mammalia; order Artiodactyla; family Ziphiidae; genus Mesoplodon; species Mesoplodon densirostris. The sequence continues at coordinate 51,544,799 of NC_082670.1, forward strand.
AGAAAGCCCCTCAAGTTTGTCTCACTACTTCTTGTTCGTGTTTTTAATTTTTTTTTTATTTTCTATTACAGCAAGTTTGATTACAATGTTTGGCTTGTTGTAGGTGTGGAAGATGTGGTTCTTTTACACTTATACAGATGTCTGTTCTTCCTGGGATCCTTTTCCCATGTACTTTAGGACAGAATGTTGAGTCGTCTTCTCTTGGTATTCCGTAGATCTTTGGTGATTATATATGTCACCTGTGTTTGATTATGTCTGTTAACCCCGATATCGTAATGAAACCAATCCTCACACCTTTCCATTGGTGAACCATAAGTTTGTTTAATGAATCTGTGATTGCCCTTCTCCGTGGAAATATCTGCCGTGGTTTCCATTTTTAGGTAACACCTATAAGTGATATGATACGATATGTGTCTTTCACTTTCTGACTTACTCCAAGTCACGTGATTACCTCTAGACTCATGTACGGGGCTGCAAAGGGCATTGTGGCCTTTTTCTCCTTGGCTTCTATTCTGCCTTAGTGAGGTCCATTTTCAACAATGTGATTCCCTGAGGGTTGTGGATTAGCTGACATGGGCAGCCTTACCCTGCTGGCCGGCGCTCCCCAGGTGTGCCTGGTTGAGGTCAATATAAACAGCGCTCCAGGCAGCAATAGCCCCTGAAGTGTGCCTGACTCCATATTCTCTGCCCCGTCAGCAGTCTTGGGGCTGTGGTGGTGGGAGGGAGTGAGGGGCCAAGGCTTTGTTGGTGGCCCGGTGTGAGGGGGGCTCTGCTGGCCTTTCTGCAGGAGTTGCCAGGCTGCCACCTGTAAAGAAGAGGATGTGTCACCCATACCTTCCGATGGAATTTCTCTCCGGACAGAAGTGAGGAAGGAAAAAAGCAGTGGGTGCCGGGACATGAGGGGTATCTCAGGCAGGTCAATAGAAAGCTTCCAGAACAGCGCCCGGGTCCAGGACCATCCTGGCTGGCCTGCAGGCACCAAGTTGGCCTGCGTGCTGTCGCTGGTGTGGCTCCACGGCCCTTCCTCTAGGCTTCCAAGCCCTTGTACATATTCAGGTGTTTTACCTGGGAAGGGTGGGAACAGTTCAGCAGCAGCTGGCCTGGGGCTCAGCTCACGTTTACTCACAGATGCATCAGCACGGTCCCCCAGCTTTGCAATGAGGACGCTCCTTGCATGGGGGGTTGGTTGCTGGCTGTATGGGAGGTGATTCCCCACCTCTGACCAATTTCAGAATTATTTACCACTGGAGCAAGTGCCCTGCTAGGGTTTCACTCTGTATAACTGGTGGGTTCATGTTTTTTTTTTTCTTTTATGGTTCAAGTTAGATTTGATTCCTCTTTTATGTATTTATAGATACAGGCATGGAAATAATTCATTCCTATAAATACATCTGTGTGAAGGGAATAACTTTTTTCTGTTTTATTTAAAATTTTATGTTTTAAAATTTTGAAATTTAATTTTATTTATTTTTTTATACAGCAGGTTATTATTAGTTATGTATTTTATGCATATACATGTATACAGGTCAATCTCAATCTCCCAACTCATCCCACCACCACCACCCCATGGCTTCCCACACTTGGTGTCCATACGTTTGTTCTCTACCTCTGTGTCTCTATTTCTTCCCTGCAAACCAGTTCATCTGTACCATTTTTTAGGTTCCACATATATGCATTAATATACAATATTTGTTTTCCTCTTTCTGACTTACTTCATTCTGTATGACAGTCTCTAGATCCATCGATGTCTCTACAAATGACCCAGTTTCATTCCTTTTTATGGCTGAGTAATATTGCATTTTATATATGTACCACATCTTTATCCATTCATCTGTCTGTGGGCATTTAGGTTGCTTGCATTACCTGGCTATTGTAAATAGTGCTGCAATGAACATTGTGGTGAATGTGCCTTTTTGATTTATGGTTTGCTCTGGGTATATGCCCAGAAGTGGGATTGCTGGATCAGATGGTAATTCTATTTCTAGATTTTTTAAGGAAACTTCATACTGTTCTGATAGTGACTGTATCAATTTACATCCCCACCAATAGTAGAAGAGGGCTCCTTTTGTCCACACCCTCCCCAGAATTTGTTGTTTGTAGAGTTTCTGATGATGCCGATTCTAACAGGTGTGAGGTGATACCTCATTGTAGTTTTGATTTGCATTTCTCTAATAATTAGTGCTGTTGAGCAGCTTTTCATGTGCGTCTTGGCCATCTCTGTGTCTTCTTTGAAGAAACGTCTCATTAGATCTTCTGCCCATTTTTGTATTGGGTTGTTTGTTGTTTTAATATTAAGCTGCATGAGCTGTTTATATATATATTGGAGATTAAACCTTTGTCCATTGATTCGTTTGCAACGATTTTCGCCCATTCTGAGGGATGCCTTTTTCCATTCCCGTTGTTTTAACAAAAAAGGAAAGAAAAAAAAAGAAGAAGAACACGAATGTGCATAAAATATGCCTTTTGAAATGGTCGTTTTGAAATATGGACGTCCTTTGAATTTTTTGGTCGATATGTGACCTCAGGATTTGTTTTCAGGTCAGGTGTCATTTGCAAGCCTGCAATGATTTTGAATATCAACTGACCATTAGCGCTGGGTTTAAAGCTGCTGTTGTGTGAAACGGCCACAAGGTGGCTGCAGTTCTCCCTTACCAAATCTGGTTACTAGAGCAACAGAGCCTCAATGGAAGTCGTGTTCTAGATTGGAATTTAGAATGGAATGTGCCAGGAGAAAGCCCCTCAAGTTTGTCTCACTACTTCTTGTTCGTGTTTTTAATTTTTTTTTATTTTCTATTACAGCAAGTTTGATTACAATGTTTGGCTTGTTGTAGGTATGGAAGATGTGGTTCTTTTACACATATACAGATGTCTGTTCTTCCTGGGATCCTTTTCTCATGTACGTTAGGACAGAATGTTGAGTAGTCTTCTCTTGGTATTCCGTAGGTCTTTGTTGATTATATATGTCACCTGTGTTTGATTTTGTCTGTTAACCCCGATATCGTAATGAAACCAATCCTCACACCTTTCCATTGGTGAACCATAAGTTTGTTTAATGAATCTGTGATTGCCCTTCTCCGTGGAAATATCTGCCTTGGTATACATTTTTAGGTAACACCTATAAGTGATATGATGCGATATGTGTCTTTCACTTTCTGACTTACTACATGTCACATGATTACTTCTAGACTAATCTATGGGGCTGCAAATGGCATTGTGTCCTTTTTTCCTTGGCTTCTATTCTGCCTTAGCGAGGTCCATTTTCAACAATGTGATTCCCTGAGGGTTGTGGATTAGCTGACCTGGGCAGCCTTACCCTGCCGGCCGGCCCTCCCCAGGTGTGCCTGGTCGAGGTCAATATAAACAGGTCTCCAGGCAGCAATAGCCCCTGAAGTTGTGCCTGACTCCATATTCTCTGCCCCGTCAGCAGTCTCGGGGCTGTGCTGGTGGGAGGGAGTGAGGGGCCAAGGCTTTGTTGGTGGCCCGGTGTGAGGGGGGCTCTGCTGGCCTTTCTGCAGGAGTTGCCTTGCTGCCACCTGTAAAGAAGAGGATGTGTCACCCATACCTTCCGATGGAATTTCTCTCCGGACAGAGGTGAGGAAGGAAAAAAGCAGTGGGGGCCGGGACAGGAGGGGTATCTCAGGCGGGGAAATAGAAAGCTTCCAGAACAGCGCCCGGGGCCAGGACCATCCTGGATGGCCTGCAGGCACCAAGTTGGCCTGCGTGCTGTCGCTGGTGTGGCTCCACGGCCCTTCCTCTAGGCTTTCAAGCCCTTGTACATATTCAGGTGTTTTACTTGGGAAGGGTGGGAACAGTTCAGCAGCAGCTGGCCTGGGGCTCAGCTCACGTTTTCTCACAGATGCCTCAGCACGGTCCCCCAGCTTTGCAATGAGGACGCTCCTTGTATGGGGGGTGGGTTGCTGGCTCTATGGGAGGTGATTCCCCACCTCTGACCAATTTCAGAATTGTTTACCGCTGGAGCAAGTGCCGTGATAAGGTTTCCCTCTGTATAACTGGTGGGTTCAGGTTTTTTTTTCTTTTATGGTTCAAGTTAGATTTTATTCCTCTTTTATGTATTTATAGATACAGGCATGGAAATAATTCATTCCTATAAATACATCTGTGTGAAGGGAATAACTTTTTTCTGTTTTATTTTAAAATTTTATTTTTTAAAATTTTGAAATTTAATTTAATTTATTTTTTTATACAGCAGGTTATTATTAGTTATGTATTTTATGCATATACATGTATACAGGTCAATCCCAATCTCCCAACTCATCCCACCACCACCACCCCATGGCTTCCCACACTTGGTGTCCATACGTTTGTTCTCTACCTCTGTGTCTCAATTTCTTCCCTGCAAACCAGTTCATCTGTACCATTTTTAGGTTCCACATATATGCATTAATATACAATATTTGTTTTCCTCTTTCTGACTGACTTCATTCTGTATGACAGTCTCTAGATCCCTCGATGTCTCTACAAATGACCCAGTTTCATTCCTTTTTATGGCTGAGTAATATTCCATTTTATATATGTACCACATCTTTATCCATTCATCTGTCTGTGGGCATTTATGTTGCTTGCATTACCTGGCTATTGTAAATAGTGCTGCAATGAACATTGTGGTGAATGTGCCTTTTTGATTTATGGTTTGCTCTGGGTATATGCCCAGAATTGGGATTGCTGGATCAGATGGTAATTCTATTTCTAGCGTTTTAAAGGAAACTCCATACTGTTCTCCATAGAGACTATCAATTTACATCCCCACCAATAGAGGAAGAGGGCTCCTTTTGTCCACACCCTCCCCAGAATTTGTTGTTTGTAGATTTTCTGATGATGCCGATTCTAACAAGTGTGAGGTGATACCTCATTGTAGTTTTGATTTGCATTTCTCTAATAATTAGTGCTGTTGAGCAGCTTTTCATGTGCGTCTTGGCCATCTCTGTGTCTTCTTTGAAGAAACGTCTCTTTAGATCTTCTGCCCATTTTTGTATTGGGTTGTTTGTTGTTTTAATATTAAGCTTCATGAGCTGTTTATATATATATTGGAGATTAAACCTTTGGCCATTGATTCGTTTGCAACGATTTTCGCCCATTCTGAGGGATGCCTTTTTCCATTCCCATTTTTTTAACAAAAAATGAAAGAAAAAAAAAGAAGAACACGAATGTGCGTAAAATATGCCTTTTGAAATGGTCGTTTTGAAATATGGACGTCCTTTGAATTTTTTGGTCGATATGTGACCTCAGGATTTGCTTTCAGGGCAGGTGTCATTTACAGGCCTGCAATGATTTTGAATATCAACTGACCATTAGCGCTGGGACTAAAGCTGCTGTTGCGTGAAACGGCCACAAGGTGGCAGCAGTTCTCGCTTACCAAATCTGGTTACTAGAGCAACAGAGCCTCAATGGAAGTCGTGTTCTAGATTGGAATTTAGAATGGAATGTGCCAGGAGAAAGCCCCTCAAGTTTGTCTCACTACTTCTTGTTCGTGTTTTTAATTTTTTTTTTATTTTCTATTACAGCAAGTTTGATTACAATGTTTGGCTTGTTGTAGGTGTGGAAGATGTGGTTCTTTTACACTTATACAAATGTCTGTTCTTCCTGGGATCCTTTTCCCATGTACTTTAGGACAGAATGTTGAGTCGCCTTCTCTTGGTATTCCGTAGATCTTTGGTGATTATATATGTCACCTGTGTTTGATTATGTCTGTTAACCCCGATATCGTAATGAAACCAATCCTCACACCTTTCCATTGGTGAACCATAAGTTTGTTTAATGAATCTGTGATTGCCCTTCTCCGTGGAAATATCTGCCGTGGTTTCCATTTTTAGGTAACACCTATAAGTGATATGATACGATATGTGTCTTTCACTTTCTGACTTACTCCAAGTCACGTGATTACCTCTAGACTCATGTACGGGGCTGCAAAGGGCATTGTGGCCTTTTTCTCCTTGGCTTCTATTCTGCCTTAGTGAGGTCCATTTTCAACAATGTGATTCCCTGAGGGTTGTGGATTAGCTGACATGGGCAGCCTTACCCTGCTGGCCGGCGCTCCCCAGGTGTGCCTGGTTGAGGTCAATATAAACAGCGCTCCAGGCAGCAATAGCCCCTGAAGTGTGCCTGACTCCATATTCTCTGCCCCGTCAGCAGTCTTGGGGCTGTGGTGGTGGGAGGGAGTGAGGGGCCAAGGCTTTGTTGGTGGCCCGGTGTGAGGGGGGCTCTGCTGGCCTTTCTGCAGGAGTTGCCAGGCTGCCACCTGTAAAGAAGAGGATGTGTCACCCATACCTTCCGATGGAATTTCTCTCCGGACAGAAGTGAGGAAGGAAAAAAGCAGTGGGTGCCGGGACATGAGGGGTATCTCAGGCAGGTCAATAGAAAGCTTCCAGAACAGCGCCCGGGTCCAGGACCATCCTGGCTGGCCTGCAGGCACCAAGTTGGCCTGCGTGCTGTCGCTGGTGTGGCTCCACGGCCCTTCCTCTAGGCTTCCAAGCCCTTGTACATATTCAGGTGTTTTACCTGGGAAGGGTGGGAACAGTTCAGCAGCAGCTGGCCTGGGGCTCAGCTCACGTTTACTCACAGATGCATCAGCACGGTCCCCCAGCTTTGCAATGAGGACGCTCCTTGCATGGGGGGTTGGTTGCTGGCTGTATGGGAGGTGATTCCCCACCTCTGACCAATTTCAGAATTATTTACCACTGGAGCAAGTGCCCTGCTAGGGTTTCACTCTGTATAACTGGTGGGTTCATGTTTTTTTTTTTCTTTTATGGTTCAAGTTAGATTTGATTCCTCTTTTATGTATTTATAGATACAGGCATGGAAATAATTCATTCCTATAAATACATCTGTGTGAAGGGAATAACTTTTTTCTGTTTTATTTAAAATTTTATGTTTTAAAATTTTGAAATTTAATTTTATTTATTTTTTTATACAGCAGGTTATTATTAGTTATGTATTTTATGCATATACATGTATACAGGTCAATCTCAATCTCCCAACTCATCCCACCACCACCACCCCATGGCTTCCCACACTTGGTGTCCATACGTTTGTTCTCTACCTCTGTGTCTCTATTTCTTCCCTGCAAACCAGTTCATCTGTACCATTTTTTAGGTTCCACATATATGCATTAATATACAATATTTGTTTTCCTCTTTCTGACTTACTTCATTCTGTATGACAGTCTCTAGATCCATCGATGTCTCTACAAATGACCCAGTTTCATTCCTTTTTATGGCTGAGTAATATTGCATTTTATATATGTACCACATCTTTATCCATTCATCTGTCTGTGGGCATTTAGGTTGCTTGCATTACCTGGCTATTGTAAATAGTGCTGCAATGAACATTGTGGTGAATGTGCCTTTTTGATTTATGGTTTGCTCTGGGTATATGCCCAGAAGTGGGATTGCTGGATCAGATGGTAATTCTATTTCTAGATTTTTTAAGGAAACTTCATACTGTTCTGATAGTGACTGTATCAATTTACATCCCCACCAATAGTAGAAGAGGGCTCCTTTTGTCCACACCCTCCCCAGAATTTGTTGTTTGTAGAGTTTCTGATGATGCCGATTCTAACAGGTGTGAGGTGATACCTCATTGTAGTTTTGATTTGCATTTCTCTAATACTTAGTGCTGTTGAGCAGCTTTTCATGTGCGTCTTGGCCATCTCTGTGTCTTCTTTGAAGAAACGTCTCATTAGATCTTCTGCCCATTTTTGTATTGGGTTGTTTGTTGTTTTAATATTAAGCTGCATGAGCTGTTTATATATATATTGGAGATTAAACCTTTGTCCATTGATTCGTTTGCAACGATTTTCGCCCATTCTGAGGGATGCATTTTTCCATTCCCGTTGTTTTAACAAAAAAGGAAAGAAAAAAAAAAGAAGAAGAACACGAATGTGCATAAAATATGCCTTTTGAAATGGTCGTTTTGAAATATGGACGTCCTTTGAATTTTTTGGTCGATATGTGACCTCAGGATTTGTTTTCAGGTCAGGTGTCATTTGCAAGCCTGCAATGATTTTGAATATCAACTGACCATTAGCGCTGGGTTTAAAGCTGCTGTTGTGTGAAACGGCCACAAGGTGGCTGCAGTTCTCCCTTACCAAATCTGGTTACTAGAGCAACAGAGCCTCAATGGAAGTCGTGTTCTAGATTGGAATTTAGAATGGAATGTGCCAGGAGAAAGCCCCTCAAGTTTGTCTCACTACTTCTTGTTCGTGTTTTTAATTTTTTTTTTATTTTCTATTACAGCAAGTTTGATTACAATGTTTGGCTTGTTGTAGGTATGGAAGATGTGGTTCTTTTACACATATACAGATGTCTGTTCTTCCTGGGATCCTTTTCCCATGTACTTTAGGACAGAATGTTGAGTAGTCTTCTCTTGGTATTCCGTAGGTCTTTGTTGATTATATATGTCACCTGTGTTTGATTTTGTCTGTTAACCCCGATATCGTAATGAAACCAATCCTCACACCTTTCCATTGGTGAACCATAAGTTTGTTTAATGAATCTGTGATTGCCCTTCTCCGTGGAAATATCTGCCTTGGTATACATTTTTAGGTAACACCTATAAGTGATATGATGCGATATGTGTCTTTCACTTTCTGACTTACTACATGTCACATGATTACTTCTAGACTAATCTATGGGGCTGCAAATGGCATTGTGTCCTTTTTTCCTTGGCTTCTATTCTGCCTTAGCGAGGTCCATTTTCAACAATGTGATTCCCTGAGGGTTGTGGATTAGCTGACCTGGGCAGCCTTACCCTGCCGGCCGGCCCTCCCCAGGTGTGCCTGGTCGAGGTCAATATAAACAGGTCTCCAGGCAGCAATAGCCCCTGAAGTTGTGCCTGACTCCATATTCTCTGCCCCGTCAGCAGTCTCGGGGCTGTGCTGGTGGGAGGGAGTGAGGGGCCAAGGCTTTGTTGGTGGCCCGGTGTGAGGGGGGCTCTGCTGGCCTTTCTGCAGGAGTTGCCTTGCTGCCACCTGTAAAGAAGAGGATGTGTCACCCATACCTTCCGATGGAATTTCTCTCCGGACAGAGGTGAGGAAGGAAAAAAGCAGTGGGGGCCGGGACAGGAGGGGTATCTCAGGCGGGGAAATAGAAAGCTTCCAGAACAGCGCCCGGGGCCAGGACCATCCTGGATGGCCTGCAGGCACCAAGTTGGCCTGCGTGCTGTCGCTGGTGTGGCTCCACGGCCCTTCCTCTAGGCTTTCAAGCCCTTGTACATATTCAGGTGTTTTACTTGGGAAGGGTGGGAACAGTTCAGCAGCAGCTGGCCTGGGGCTCAGCTCACGTTTTCTCACAGATGCCTCAGCACGGTCCCCCAGCTTTGCAATGAGGACGCTCCTTGTATGGGGGGTGGGTTGCTGGCTCTATGGGAGGTGATTCCCCACCTCTGACCAATTTCAGAATTGTTTACCGCTGGAGCAAGTGCCGTGATAAGGTTTCCCTCTGTATAACTGGTGGGTTCAGGTTTTTTTTTCTTTTATGGTTCAAGTTAGATTTTATTCCTCTTTTATGTATTTATAGATACAGGCATGGAAATAATTCATTCCTATAAATACATCTGTGTGAAGGGAATAACTTTTTTCTGTTTTATTTTAAAATTTTATTTTTTAAAATTTTGAAATTTAATTTAATTTATTTTTTTATACAGCAGGTTATTATTAGTTATGTATTTTATGCATATACATGTATACAGGTCAATCCCAATCTCCCAACTCATCCCACCACCACCACCCCATGTCTTCCCACACTTGGTGTCCATACGTTTGTTCTCTACCTCTGTGTCTCAATTTCTTCCCTGCAAACCAGTTCATCTGTACCATTTTTAGGTTCCACATATATGCATTAATATACAATATTTGTTTTCCTCTTTCTGACTGACTTCATTCTGTATGACAGTCTCTAGATCCCTCGATGTCTCTACAAATGACCCAGTTTCATTCCTTTTTATGGCTGAGTAATATTCCATTTTATATATGTACCACATCTTTATCCATTCATCTGTCTGTGGGCATTTATGTTGCTTGCATTACCTGGCTATTGTAAATAGTGCTGCAATGAACATTGTGGTGAATGTGCCTTTTTGATTTATGGTTTGCTCTGGGTATATGCCCAGAATTGGGATTGCTGGATCAGATGGTAATTCTATTTCTAGCGTTTTAAAGGAAACTCCATACTGTTCTCCATAGAGACTATCAATTTACATCCCCACCAATAGAGGAAGAGGGCTCCTTTTGTCCACACCCTCCCCAGAATTTGTTGTTTGTAGATTTTCTGATGATGCCGATTCTAACAAGTGTGAGGTGATACCTCATTGTAGTTTTGATTTGCATTTCTCTAATAATTAGTGCTGTTGAGCAGCTTTTCATGTGCGTCTTGGCCATCTCTGTGTCTTCTTTGAAGAAACGTCGCTTTAGATCTTCTGCCCATTTTTGTATTGGGTTGTTTGTTGTTTTAATATTAAGCTTCATGAGCTGTTTATATATATATTGGAGATTAAACCTTTGGCCATTGATTCGTTTGCAACGATTTTCGCCCATTCTGAGGGATGCCTTTTTCCATTCCCGTTTTTTTAACAAAAAATGAAAGAAAAAAAAAGAAGAACACGAATGTGCGTAAAATATGCCTTTTGAAATGGTCGTTTTGAAATATGGACGTCCTTTGAATTTTTTGGTCGATATGTGACCTCAGGATTTGCTTTCAGGGCAGGTGTCATTTACAGGCCTGCAATGATTTTGAATATCAACTGACCATTAGCGCTGGGACTAAAGCTGCTGTTGCGTGAAACGGCCACAAGGTGGCAGCAGTTCTCGCTTACCAAATCTGGTTACTAGAGCAACAGAGCCTCAATGGAAGTCGTGTTCTAGATTGGAATTTAGAATGGAATGTGCCAGGAGAAAGCCCCTCAAGTTTGTCTCACTACTTCTTGTTCGTGTTTTTAATTTTTTTTTTATTTTCTATTACAGCAAGTTTGATTACAATGTTTGGCTTGTTGTAGGTGTGGAAGATGTGGTTCTTTTACACTTATACAGATGTCTGTTCTTCCTGGGATCCTTTTCCCATGTACTTTAGGACAGAATGTTGAGTCGTCTTCTCTTGGTATTCCGTAGATCTTTGGTGATTATATATGTCACCTGTGTTTGATTATGTCTGTTAACCCCGATATCGTAATGAAACCAATCCTCACACCTTTCCATTGGTGAACCATAAGTTTGTTTAATGAATCTGTGATTGCCCTTCTCCGTGGAAATATCTGCCGTGGTTTCCATTTTTAGGTAACACCTATAAGTGATATGATACGATATGTGTCTTTCACTTTCTGACTTACTCCAAGTCACGTGATTACCTCTAGACTCATGTACGGGGCTGCAAAGGGCATTGTGGCCTTTTTCTCCTTGGCTTCTATTCTGCCTTAGTGAGGTCCATTTTCAACAATGTGATTCCCTGAGGGTTGTGGATTAGCTGACATGGGCAGCCTTACCCTGCTGGCCGGCGCTCCCCAGGTGTGCCTGGTTGAGGTCAATATAAACAGCGCTCCAGGCAGCAATAGCCCCTGAAGTGTGCCTGACTCCATATTCTCTGCCCCGTCAGCAGTCTTGGGGCTGTGGTGGTGGGAGGGAGTGAGGGGCCAAGGCTTTGTTGGTGGCCCGGTGTGAGGGGGGCTCTGCTGGCCTTTCTGCAGGAGTTGCCAGGCTGCCACCTGTAAAGAAGAGGATGTGTCACCCATACCTTCCGATGGAATTTCTCTCCGGACAGAAGTGAGGAAGGAAAAAAGCAGTGGGTGCCGGGACATGAGGGGTATCTCAGGCAGGTCAATAGAAAGCTTCCAGAACAGCGCCCGGGTCCAGGACCATCCTGGCTGGCCTGCAGGCACCAAGTTGGCCTGCGTGCTGTCGCTGGTGTGGCTCCACGGCCCTTCCTCTAGGCTTCCAAGCCCTTGTACATATTCAGGTGTTTTACCTGGGAAGGGTGGGAACAGTTCAGCAGCAGCTGGCCTGGGGCTCAGCTCACGTTTACTCACAGATGCATCAGCACGGTCCCCCAGCTTTGCAATGAGGACGCTCCTTGCATGGGGGGTTGGTTGCTGGCTGTATGGGAGGTGATTCCCCACCTCTGACCAATTTCAGAATTATTTACCACTGGAGCAAGTGCCCTGCTAGGGTTTCACTCTGTATAACTGGTGGGTTCATGTTTTTTTTTTTCTTTTATGGTTCAAGTTAGATTTGATTCCTCTTTTATGTATTTATAGATACAGGCATGGAAATAATTCATTCCTATAAATACATCTGTGTGAAGGGAATAACTTTTTTCTGTTTTATTTAAAATTTTATGTTTTAAAATTTTGAAATTTAATTTTATTTATTTTTTTATACAGCAGGTTATTATTAGTTATGTATTTTATGCATATACATGTATACAGGTCAATCTCAATCTCCCAACTCATCCCACCACCACCACCCCATGGCTTCCCACACTTGGTGTCCATACGTTTGTTCTCTACCTCTGTGTCTCTATTTCTTCCCTGCAAACCAGTTCATCTGTACCATTTTTTAGGTTCCACATATATGCATTAATATACAATATTTGTTTTCCTCTTTCTGACTTACTTCATTCTGTATGACAGTCTCTAGATCCATCGATGTCTCTACAAATGACCCAGTTTCATTCCTTTTTATGGCTGAGTAATATTGCATTTTATATATGTACCACATCTTTATCCATTCATCTGTCTGTGGGCATTTAGGTTGCTTGCATTACCTGGCTATTGTAAATAGTGCTGCAATGAACATTGTGGTGAATGTGCCTTTTTGATTTATGGTTTGCTCTGGGTATATGCCCAGAAGTGGGATTGCTGGATCAGATGGTAATTCTATTTCTAGATTTTTTAAGGAAACTTCATACTGTTCTGATAGTGACTGTATCAATTTACATCCCCACCAATAGTAGAAGAGGGCTCCTTTTGTCCACACCCTCCCCAGAATTTGTTGTTTGTAGAGTTTCTGATGATGCCGATTCTAACAGGTGTGAGGTGATACCTCATTGTAGTTTTGATTTGCATTTCTCTAATAATTAGTGCTGTTGAGCAGCTTTTCATGTGCGTCTTGGCCATCTCTGTGTCTTCTTTGAAGAAACGTCTCATTAGATCTTCTGCCCATTTTTGTATTGGGTTGTTTGTTGTTTTAATATTAAGCTGCATGAGCTGTTTATATATATATTGGAGATTAAACCTTTGTCCATTGATTCGTTTGCAACGATTTTCGCCCATTCTGAGGGATGCCTTTTTCCATTCCCGTTGTTTTAACAAAAAAGGAAAGAAAAAAAAAGAAGAAGAACACGAATGTGCATAAAATATGCCTTTTGAAATGGTCGTTTTGAAATATGGACGTCCTTTGAATTTTTTGGTCGATATGTGACCTCAGGATTTGTTTTCAGGTCAGGTGTCATTTGCAAGCCTGCAATGATTTTGAATATCAACTGACCATTAGCGCTGGGTTTAAAGCTGCTGTTGTGTGAAACGGCCACAAGGTGGCTGCAGTTCTCCCTTACCAAATCTGGTTACTAGAGCAACAGAGCCTCAATGGAAGTCGTGTTCTAGATTGGAATTTAGAATGGAATGTGCCAGGAGAAAGCCCCTCAAGTTTGTCTCACTACTTCTTGTTCGTGTTTTTAATTTTTTTTTATTTTCTATTACAGCAAGTTTGATTACAATGTTTGGCTTGTTGTAGGTATGGAAGATGTGGTTCTTTTACACATATACAGATGTCTGTTCTTCCTGGGATCCTTTTCTCATGTACGTTAGGACAGAATGTTGAGTAGTCTTCTCTTGGTATTCCGTAGGTCTTTGTTGATTATATATGTCACCTGTGTTTGATTTTGTCTGTTAACCCCGATATCGTAATGAAACCAATCCTCACACCTTTCCATTGGTGAACCATAAGTTTGTTTAATGAATCTGTGATTGCCCTTCTCCGTGGAAATATCTGCCTTGGTATACATTTTTAGGTAACACCTATAAGTGATATGATGCGATATGTGTCTTTCACTTTCTGACTTACTACATGTCACATGATTACTTCTAGACTAATCTATGGGGCTGCAAATGGCATTGTGTCCTTTTTTCCTTGGCTTCTATTCTGCCTTAGCGAGGTCCATTTTCAACAATGTGATTCCCTGAGGGTTGTGGATTAGCTGACCTGGGCAGCCTTACCCTGCCGGCCGGCCCTCCCCAGGTGTGCCTGGTCGAGGTCAATATAAACAGGTCTCCAGGCAGCAATAGCCCCTGAAGTTGTGCCTGACTCCATATTCTCTGCCCCGTCAGCAGTCTCGGGGCTGTGCTGGTGGGAGGGAGTGAGGGGCCAAGGCTTTGTTGGTGGCCCGGTGTGAGGGGGGCTCTGCTGGCCTTTCTGCAGGAGTTGCCTTGCTGCCACCTGTAAAGAAGAGGATGTGTCACCCATACCTTCCGATGGAATTTCTCTCCGGACAGAGGTGAGGAAGGAAAAAAGCAGTGGGGGCCGGGACAGGAGGGGTATCTCAGGCGGGGAAATAGAAAGCTTCCAGAACAGCGCCCGGGGCCAGGACCATCCTGGATGGCCTGCAGGCACCAAGTTGGCCTGCGTGCTGTCGCTGGTGTGGCTCCACGGCCCTTCCTCTAGGCTTTCAAGCCCTTGTACATATTCAGGTGTTTTACTTGGGAAGGGTGGGAACAGTTCAGCAGCAGCTGGCCTGGGGCTCAGCTCACGTTTTCTCACAGATGCCTCAGCACGGTCCCCCAGCTTTGCAATGAGGACGCTCCTTGTATGGGGGGTGGGTTGCTGGCTCTATGGGAGGTGATTCCCCACCTCTGACCAATTTCAGAATTGTTTACCGCTGGAGCAAGTGCCGTGATAAGGTTTCCCTCTGTATAACTGGTGGGTTCAGGTTTTTTTTTCTTTTATGGTTCAAGTTAGATTTTATTCCTCTTTTATGTATTTATAGATACAGGCATGGAAATAATTCATTCCTATAAATACATCTGTGTGAAGGGAATAACTTTTTTCTGTTTTATTTTAAAATTTTATTTTTTAAAATTTTGAAATTTAATTTAATTTATTTTTTTATACAGCAGGTTATTATTAGTTATGTATTTTATGCATATACATGTATACAGGTCAATCCCAATCTCCCAACTCATCCCACCACCACCACCCCATGGCTTCCCACACTTGGTGTCCATACGTTTGTTCTCTACCTCTGTGTCTCAATTTCTTCCCTGCAAACCAGTTCATCTGTACCATTTTTAGGTTCCACATATATGCATTAATATACAATATTTGTTTTCCTCTTTCTGACTGACTTCATTCTGTATGACAGTCTCTAGATCCCTCGATGTCTCTACAAATGACCCAGTTTCATTCCTTTTTATGGCTGAGTAATATTCCATTTTATATATGTACCACATCTTTATCCATTCATCTGTCTGTGGGCATTTATGTTGCTTGCATTACCTGGCTATTGTAAATAGTGCTGCAATGAACATTGTGGTGAATGTGCCTTTTTGATTTATGGTTTGCTCTGGGTATATGCCCAGAATTGGGATTGCTGGATCAGATGGTAATTCTATTTCTAGCGTTTTAAAGGAAACTCCATACTGTTCTCCATAGAGACTATCAATTTACATCCCCACCAATAGAGGAAGAGGGCTCCTTTTGTCCACACCCTCCCCAGAATTTGTTGTTTGTAGATTTTCTGATGATGCCGATTCTAACAAGTGTGAGGTGATACCTCATTGTAGTTTTGATTTGCATTTCTCTAATAATTAGTGCTGTTGAGCAGCTTTTCATGTGCGTCTTGGCCATCTCTGTGTCTTCTTTGAAGAAACGTCTCTTTAGATCTTCTGCCCATTTTTGTATTGGGTTGTTTGTTGTTTTAATATTAAGCTTCATGAGCTGTTTATATATATATTGGAGATTAAACCTTTGGCCATTGATTCGTTTGCAACGATTTTCGCCCATTCTGAGGGATGCCTTTTTCCATTCCCGTTTTTTTAACAAAAAATGAAAGAAAAAAAAAGAAGAACACGAATGTGCGTAAAATATGCCTTTTGAAATGGTCGTTTTGAAATATGGACGTCCTTTGAATTTTTTGGTCGATATGTGACCTCAGGATTTGCTTTCAGGGCAGGTGTCATTTACAGGCCTGCAATGATTTTGAATATCAACTGACCATTAGCGCTGGGACTAAAGCTGCTGTTGCGTGAAACGGCCACAAGGTGGCAGCAGTTCTCGCTTACCAAATCTGGTTACTAGAGCAACAGAGCCTCAATGGAAGTCGTGTTCTAGATTGGAATTTAGAATGGAATGTGCCAGGAGAAAGCCCCTCAAGTTTGTCTCACTACTTCTTGTTCGTGTTTTTAATTTTTTTTTTATTTTCTATTACAGCAAGTTTGATTACAATGTTTGGCTTGTTGTAGGTGTGGAAGATGTGGTTCTTTTACACTTATACAAATGTCTGTTCTTCCTGGGATCCTTTTCCCATGTACTTTAGGACAGAATGTTGAGTCGCCTTCTCTTGGTATTCCGTAGATCTTTGGTGATTATATATGTCACCTGTGTTTGATTATGTCTGTTAACCCCGATATCGTAATGAAACCAATCCTCACACCTTTCCATTGGTGAACCATAAGTTTGTTTAATGAATCTGTGATTGCCCTTCTCCGTGGAAATATCTGCCGTGGTTTCCATTTTTAGGTAACACCTATAAGTGATATGATACGATATGTGTCTTTCACTTTCTGACTTACTCCAAGTCACGTGATTACCTCTAGACTCATGTACGGGGCTGCAAAGGGCATTGTGGCCTTTTTCTCCTTGGCTTCTATTCTGCCTTAGTGAGGTCCATTTTCAACAATGTGATTCCCTGAGGGTTGTGGATTAGCTGACATGGGCAGCCTTACCCTGCTGGCCGGCGCTCCCCAGGTGTGCCTGGTTGAGGTCAATATAAACAGCGCTCCAGGCAGCAATAGCCCCTGAAGTGTGCCTGACTCCATATTCTCTGCCCCGTCAGCAGTCTTGGGGCTGTGGTGGTGGGAGGGAGTGAGGGGCCAAGGCTTTGTTGGTGGCCCGGTGTGAGGGGGGCTCTGCTGGCCTTTCTGCAGGAGTTGCCAGGCTGCCACCTGTAAAGAAGAGGATGTGTCACCCATACCTTCCGATGGAATTTCTCTCCGGACAGAAGTGAGGAAGGAAAAAAGCAGTGGGTGCCGGGACATGAGGGGTATCTCAGGCAGGTCAATAGAAAGCTTCCAGAACAGCGCCCGGGTCCAGGACCATCCTGGCTGGCCTGCAGGCACCAAGTTGGCCTGCGTGCTGTCGCTGGTGTGGCTCCACGGCCCTTCCTCTAGGCTTCCAAGCCCTTGTACATATTCAGGTGTTTTACCTGGGAAGGGTGGGAACAGTTCAGCAGCAGCTGGCCTGGGGCTCAGCTCACGTTTACTCACAGATGCATCAGCACGGTCCCCCAGCTTTGCAATGAGGACGCTCCTTGCATGGGGGGTTGGTTGCTGGCTGTATGGGAGGTGATTCCCCACCTCTGACCAATTTCAGAATTATTTACCACTGGAGCAAGTGCCCTGCTAGGGTTTCACTCTGTATAACTGGTGGGTTCATGTTTTTTTTTTTCTTTTATGGTTCAAGTTAGATTTGATTCCTCTTTTATGTATTTATAGATACAGGCATGGAAATAATTCATTCCTATAAATACATCTGTGTGAAGGGAATAACTTTTTTCTGTTTTATTTAAAATTTTATGTTTTAAAATTTTGAAATTTAATTTTATTTATTTTTTTATACAGCAGGTTATTATTAGTTATGTATTTTATGCATATACATGTATACAGGTCAATCTCAATCTCCCAACTCATCCCACCACCACCACCCCATGGCTTCCCACACTTGGTGTCCATACGTTTGTTCTCTACCTCTGTGTCTCTATTTCTTCCCTGCAAACCAGTTCATCTGTACCATTTTTTAGGTTCCACATATATGCATTAATATACAATATTTGTTTTCCTCTTTCTGACTTACTTCATTCTGTATGACAGTCTCTAGATCCATCGATGTCTCTACAAATGACCCAGTTTCATTCCTTTTTATGGCTGAGTAATATTGCATTTTATATATGTACCACATCTTTATCCATTCATCTGTCTGTGGGCATTTAGGTTGCTTGCATTACCTGGCTATTGTAAATAGTGCTGCAATGAACATTGTGGTGAATGTGCCTTTTTGATTTATGGTTTGCTCTGGGTATATGCCCAGAAGTGGGATTGCTGGATCAGATGGTAATTCTATTTCTAGATTTTTTAAGGAAACTTCATACTGTTCTGATAGTGACTGTATCAATTTACATCCCCACCAATAGTAGAAGAGGGCTCCTTTTGTCCACACCCTCCCCAGAATTTGTTGTTTGTAGAGTTTCTGATGATGCCGATTCTAACAGGTGTGAGGTGATACCTCATTGTAGTTTTGATTTGCATTTCTCTAATACTTAGTGCTGTTGAGCAGCTTTTCATGTGCGTCTTGGCCATCTCTGTGTCTTCTTTGAAGAAACGTCTCATTAGATCTTCTGCCCATTTTTGTATTGGGTTGTTTGTTGTTTTAATATTAAGCTGCATGAGCTGTTTATATATATATTGGAGATTAAACCTTTGTCCATTGATTCGTTTGCAACGATTTTCGCCCATTCTGAGGGATGCATTTTTCCATTCCCGTTGTTTTAACAAAAAAGGAAAGAAAAAAAAAAGAAGAAGAACACGAATGTGCATAAAATATGCCTTTTGAAATGGTCGTTTTGAAATATGGACGTCCTTTGAATTTTTTGGTCGATATGTGACCTCAGGATTTGTTTTCAGGTCAGGTGTCATTTGCAAGCCTGCAATGATTTTGAATATCAACTGACCATTAGCGCTGGGTTTAAAGCTGCTGTTGTGTGAAACGGCCACAAGGTGGCTGCAGTTCTCCCTTACCAAATCTGGTTACTAGAGCAACAGAGCCTCAATGGAAGTCGTGTTCTAGATTGGAATTTAGAATGGAATGTGCCAGGAGAAAGCCCCTCAAGTTTGTCTCACTACTTCTTGTTCGTGTTTTTAATTTTTTTTTTATTTTCTATTACAGCAAGTTTGATTACAATGTTTGGCTTGTTGTAGGTATGGAAGATGTGGTTCTTTTACACATATACAGATGTCTGTTCTTCCTGGGATCCTTTTCCCATGTACTTTAGGACAGAATGTTGAGTAGTCTTCTCTTGGTATTCCGTAGGTCTTTGTTGATTATATATGTCACCTGTGTTTGATTTTGTCTGTTAACCCCGATATCGTAATGAAACCAATCCTCACACCTTTCCATTGGTGAACCATAAGTTTGTTTAATGAATCTGTGATTGCCCTTCTCCGTGGAAATATCTGCCTTGGTATACATTTTTAGGTAACACCTATAAGTGATATGATGCGATATGTGTCTTTCACTTTCTGACTTACTACATGTCACATGATTACTTCTAGACTAATCTATGGGGCTGCAAATGGCATTGTGTCCTTTTTTCCTTGGCTTCTATTCTGCCTTAGCGAGGTCCATTTTCAACAATGTGATTCCCTGAGGGTTGTGGATTAGCTGACCTGGGCAGCCTTACCCTGCCGGCCGGCCCTCCCCAGGTGTGCCTGGTCGAGGTCAATATAAACAGGTCTCCAGGCAGCAATAGCCCCTGAAGTTGTGCCTGACTCCATATTCTCTGCCCCGTCAGCAGTCTCGGGGCTGTGCTGGTGGGAGGGAGTGAGGGGCCAAGGCTTTGTTGGTGGCCCGGTGTGAGGGGGGCTCTGCTGGCCTTTCTGCAGGAGTTGCCTTGCTGCCACCTGTAAAGAAGAGGATGTGTCACCCATACCTTCCGATGGAATTTCTCTCCGGACAGAGGTGAGGAAGGAAAAAAGCAGTGGGGGCCGGGACAGGAGGGGTATCTCAGGCGGGGAAATAGAAAGCTTCCAGAACAGCGCCCGGGGCCAGGACCATCCTGGATGGCCTGCAGGCACCAAGTTGGCCTGCGTGCTGTCGCTGGTGTGGCTCCACGGCCCTTCCTCTAGGCTTTCAAGCCCTTGTACATATTCAGGTGTTTTACTTGGGAAGGGTGGGAACAGTTCAGCAGCAGCTGGCCTGGGGCTCAGCTCACGTTTTCTCACAGATGCCTCAGCACGGTCCCCCAGCTTTGCAATGAGGACGCTCCTTGTATGGGGGGTGGGTTGCTGGCTCTATGGGAGGTGATTCCCCACCTCTGACCAATTTCAGAATTGTTTACCGCTGGAGCAAGTGCCGTGATAAGGTTTCCCTCTGTATAACTGGTGGGTTCAGGTTTTTTTTTCTTTTATGGTTCAAGTTAGATTTTATTCCTCTTTTATGTATTTATAGATACAGGCATGGAAATAATTCATTCCTATAAATACATCTGTGTGAAGGGAATAACTTTTTTCTGTTTTATTTTAAAATTTTATTTTTTAAAATTTTGAAATTTAATTTTATTTATTTTTTTATACAGCAGGTTATTATTAGTTATGTATTTTATGCATATACATGTATACAGGTCAATCCCAATCTCCCAACTCATCCCACCACCACCACCCCATGGCTTCCCACACTTGGTGTCCATACGTTTGTTCTCTACCTCTGTGTCTCAATTTCTTCCCTGCAAACCAGTTCATCTGTACCATTTTTAGGTTCCACATATATGCATTAATATACAATATTTGTTTTCCTCTTTCTGACTGACTTCATTCTGTATGACAGTCTCTAGATCCCTCGATGTCTCTACAAATGACCCAGTTTCATTCCTTTTTATGGCTGAGTAATATTCCATTTTATATATGTACCACATCTTTATCCATTCATCTGTCTGTGGGCATTTATGTTGCTTGCATTACCTGGCTATTGTAAATAGTGCTGCAATGAACATTGTGGTGAATGTGCCTTTTTGATTTATGGTTTGCTCTGGGTATATGCCCAGAATTGGGATTGCTGGATCAGATGGTAATTCTATTTCTAGTGTTTTAAAGGAAACTCCATACTGTTCTCCATAGAGACTATCAATTTACATCCCCACCAATAGAGGAAGAGGGCTCCTTTTGTCCACACCCTCCCCAGAATTTGTTGTTTGTAGATTTTCTGATGATGCCGATTCTAACAAGTGTGAGGTGATACCTCATTGTAGTTTTGATTTGCATTTCTCTAATAATTAGTGCTGTTGAGCAGCTTTTCATGTGCGTCTTGGCCATCTCTGTGTCTTCTTTGAAGAAACGTCTCTTTAGATCTTCTGCCCATTTTTGTATTGGGTTGTTTGTTGTTTTAATATTAAGCTTCATGAGCTGTTTATATATATATTGGAGATTAAACCTTTGGCCATTGATTCGTTTGCAACGATTTTCGCCCATTCTGAGGGATGCCTTTTTCCATTCCCGTTTTTTTAACAAAAAATGAAAGAAAAAAAAAGAAGAACACGAATGTGCGTAAAATATGCCTTTTGAAATGGTCGTTTTGAAATATGGACGTCCTTTGAATTTTTTGATCGATATGTGACCTCAGGATTTGCTTTCAGGGCAGGTGTCATTTACAGGCCTGCAATGATTTTGAATATCAACTGACCATTAGCGCTGGGACTAAAGCTGCTGTTGCGTGAAACGGCCACAAGGTGGCAGCAGTTCTCCCTTACCAAATCTGGTTACTAGAGCAACAGAGCCTCAATGGAAGTCGTGTTCTAGATTGGAATTTAGAATGGAATGTGCCAGGAGAAAGCCCCTCAAGTTTGTCTCACTACTTCTTGTTCGTGTTTTTAATTTTTTTTTTATTTTCTATTACAGCAAGTTTGATTACAATGTTTGGCTTGTTGTAGGTGTGGAAGATGTGGTTCTTTTACACTTATACAGATGTCTGTTCTTCCTGGGATCCTTTTCCCATGTACTTTAGGACAGAATGTTGAGTCGCCTTCTCTTGGTATTCCGTAGATCTTTGGTGATTATATATGTCACCTGTGTTTGATTATGTCTGTTAACCCCGATATCGTAATGAAACCAATCCTCACACCTTTCCATTGGTGAACCATAAGTTTGTTTAATGAATCTGTGATTGCCCTTCTCCGTGGAAATATCTGCCGTGGTTTCCATTTTTAGGTAACACCTATAAGTGATATGATACGATATGTGTCTTTCACTTTCTGACTTACTCCAAGTCACGTGATTACCTCTAGACTCATGTACGGGGCTGCAAAGGGCATTGTGGCCTTTTTCTCCTTGGCTTCTATTCTGCCTTAGTGAGGTCCATTTTCAACAATGTGATTCCCTGAGGGTTGTGGATTAGCTGACATGGGCAGCCTTACCCTGCTGGCCGGCGCTCCCCAGGTGTGCCTGGTTGAGGTCAATATAAACAGCGCTCCAGGCAGCAATAGCCCCTGAAGTGTGCCTGACTCCATATTCTCTGCCCCGTCAGCAGTCTTGGGGCTGTGGTGGTGGGAGGGAGTGAGGGGCCAAGGCTTTGTTGGTGGCCCGGTGTGAGGGGGGCTCTGCTGGCCTTTCTGCAGGAGTTGCCAGGCTGCCACCTGTAAAGAAGAGGATGTGTCACCCATACCTTCCGATGGAATTTCTCTCCGGACAGAAGTGAGGAAGGAAAAAAGCAGTGGGTGCCGGGACATGAGGGGTATCTCAGGCAGGTCAATAGAAAGCTTCCAGAACAGCGCCCGGGTCCAGGACCATCCTGGCTGGCCTGCAGGCACCAAGTTGGCCTGCGTGCTGTCGCTGGTGTGGCTCCACGGCCCTTCCTCTAGGCTTCCAAGCCCTTGTACATATTCAGGTGTTTTACCTGGGAAGGGTGGGAACAGTTCAGCAGCAGCTGGCCTGGGGCTCAGCTCACGTTTACTCACAGATGCATCAGCACGGTCCCCCAGCTTTGCAATGAGGACGCTCCTTGCATGGGGGGTTGGTTGCTGGCTGTATGGGAGGTGATTCCCCACCTCTGACCAATTTCAGAATTATTTACCACTGGAGCAAGTGCCCTGCTAGGGTTTCACTCTGTATAACTGGTGGGTTCATGTTTTTTTTTTCTTTTATGGTTCAAGTTAGATTTGATTCCTCTTTTATGTATTTATAGATACAGGCATGGAAATAATTCATTCCTATAAATACATCTGTGTGAAGGGAATAACTTTTTTCTGTTTTATTTAAAATTTTATGTTTTAAAATTTTGAAATTTAATTTTATTTATTTTTTTATACAGCAGGTTATTATTAGTTATGTATTTTATGCATATACATGTATACAGGTCAATCTCAATCTCCCAACTCATCCCACCACCACCACCCCATGGCTTCCCACACTTGGTGTCCATACGTTTGTTCTCTACCTCTGTGTCTCTATTTCTTCCCTGCAAACCAGTTCATCTGTACCATTTTTTAGGTTCCACATATATGCATTAATATACAATATTTGTTTTCCTCTTTCTGACTTACTTCATTCTGTATGACAGTCTCTAGATCCATCGATGTCTCTACAAATGACCCAGTTTCATTCCTTTTTATGGCTGAGTAATATTGCATTTTATATATGTACCACATCTTTATCCATTCATCTGTCTGTGGGCATTTAGGTTGCTTGCATTACCTGGCTATTGTAAATAGTGCTGCAATGAACATTGTGGTGAATGTGCCTTTTTGATTTATGGTTTGCTCTGGGTATATGCCCAGAAGTGGGATTGCTGGATCAGATGGTAATTCTATTTCTAGATTTTTTAAGGAAACTTCATACTGTTCTGATAGTGACTGTATCAATTTACATCCCCACCAATAGTAGAAGAGGGCTCCTTTTGTCCACACCCTCCCCAGAATTTGTTGTTTGTAGAGTTTCTGATGATGCCGATTCTAACAGGTGTGAGGTGATACCTCATTGTAGTTTTGATTTGCATTTCTCTAATACTTAGTGCTGTTGAGCAGCTTTTCATGTGCGTCTTGGCCATCTCTGTGTCTTCTTTGAAGAAACGTCTCATTAGATCTTCTGCCCATTTTTGTATTGGGTTGTTTGTTGTTTTAATATTAAGCTGCATGAGCTGTTTATATATATATTGGAGATTAAACCTTTGTCCATTGATTCGTTTGCAACGATTTTCGCCCATTCTGAGGGATGCATTTTTCCATTCCCGTTGTTTTAACAAAAAAGGAAAGAAAAAAAAAAGAAGAAGAACACGAATGTGCATAAAATATGCCTTTTGAAATGGTCGTTTTGAAATATGGACGTCCTTTGAATTTTTTGGTCGATATGTGACCTCAGGATTTGTTTTCAGGTCAGGTGTCATTTGCAAGCCTGCAATGATTTTGAATATCAACTGACCATTAGCGCTGGGTTTAAAGCTGCTGTTGTGTGAAACGGCCACAAGGTGGCTGCAGTTCTCCCTTACCAAATCTGGTTACTAGAGCAACAGAGCCTCAATGGAAGTCGTGTTCTAGATTGGAATTTAGAATGGAATGTGCCAGGAGAAAGCCCCTCAAGTTTGTCTCACTACTTCTTGTTCGTGTTTTTAATTTTTTTTTTATTTTCTATTACAGCAAGTTTGATTACAATGTTTGGCTTGTTGTAGGTATGGAAGATGTGGTTCTTTTACACATATACAGATGTCTGTTCTTCCTGGGATCCTTTTCCCATGTACTTTAGGACAGAATGTTGAGTAGTCTTCTCTTGGTATTCCGTAGGTCTTTGTTGATTATATATGTCACCTGTGTTTGATTTTGTCTGTTAACCCCGATATCGTAATGAAACCAATCCTCACACCTTTCCATTGGTGAACCATAAGTTTGTTTAATGAATCTGTGATTGCCCTTCTCCGTGGAAATATCTGCCTTGGTATACATTTTTAGGTAACACCTATAAGTGATATGATGCGATATGTGTCTTTCACTTTCTGACTTACTACATGTCACATGATTACTTCTAGACTAATCTATGGGGCTGCAAATGGCATTGTGTCCTTTTTTCCTTGGCTTCTATTCTGCCTTAGCGAGGTCCATTTTCAACAATGTGATTCCCTGAGGGTTGTGGATTAGCTGACCTGGGCAGCCTTACCCTGCCGGCCGGCCCTCCCCAGGTGTGCCTGGTCGAGGTCAATATAAACAGGTCTCCAGGCAGCAATAGCCCCTGAAGTTGTGCCTGACTCCATATTCTCTGCCCCGTCAGCAGTCTCGGGGCTGTGCTGGTGGGAGGGAGTGAGGGGCCAAGGCTTTGTTGGTGGCCCGGTGTGAGGGGGGCTCTGCTGGCCTTTCTGCAGGAGTTGCCTTGCTGCCACCTGTAAAGAAGAGGATGTGTCACCCATACCTTCCGATGGAATTTCTCTCCGGACAGAGGTGAGGAAGGAAAAAAGCAGTGGGGGCCGGGACAGGAGGGGTATCTCAGGCGGGGAAATAGAAAGCTTCCAGAACAGCGCCCGGGGCCAGGACCATCCTGGATGGCCTGCAGGCACCAAGTTGGCCTGCGTGCTGTCGCTGGTGTGGCTCCACGGCCCTTCCTCTAGGCTTTCAAGCCCTTGTACATATTCAGGTGTTTTACTTGGGAAGGGTGGGAACAGTTCAGCAGCAGCTGGCCTGGGGCTCAGCTCACGTTTTCTCACAGATGCCTCAGCACGGTCCCCCAGCTTTGCAATGAGGACGCTCCTTGTATGGGGGGTGGGTTGCTGGCTCTATGGGAGGTGATTCCCCACCTCTGACCAATTTCAGAATTGTTTACCGCTGGAGCAAGTGCCGTGATAAGGTTTCCCTCTGTATAACTGGTGGGTTCAGGTTTTTTTTTCTTTTATGGTTCAAGTTAGATTTTATTCCTCTTTTATGTATTTATAGATACAGGCATGGAAATAATTCATTCCTATAAATACATCTGTGTGAAGGGAATAACTTTTTTCTGTTTTATTTTAAAATTTTATTTTTTAAAATTTTGAAATTTAATTTAATTTATTTTTTTATACAGCAGGTTATTATTAGTTATGTATTTTATGCATATACATGTATACAGGTCAATCCCAATCTCCCAACTCATCCCACCACCACCACCCCATGGCTTCCCACACTTGGTGTCCATACGTTTGTTCTCTACCTCTGTGTCTCAATTTCTTCCCTGCAAACCAGTTCATCTGTACCATTTTTAGGTTCCACATATATGCATTAATATACAATATTTGTTTTCCTCTTTCTGACTGACTTCATTCTGTATGACAGTCTCTAGATCCCTCGATGTCTCTACAAATGACCCAGTTTCATTCCTTTTTATGGCTGAGTAATATTCCATTTTATATATGTACCACATCTTTATCCATTCATCTGTCTGTGGGCATTTATGTTGCTTGCATTACCTGGCTATTGTAAATAGTGCTGCAATGAACATTGTGGTGAATGTGCCTTTTTGATTTATGGTTTGCTCTGGGTATATGCCCAGAATTGGGATTGCTGGATCAGATGGTAATTCTATTTCTAGTGTTTTAAAGGAAACTCCATACTGTTCTCCATAGAGACTATCAATTTACATCCCCACCAATAGAGGAAGAGGGCTCCTTTTGTCCACACCCTCCCCAGAATTTGTTGTTTGTAGATTTTCTGATGATGCCGATTCTAACAAGTGTGAGGTGATACCTCATTGTAGTTTTGATTTGCATTTCTCTAATAATTAGTGCTGTTGAGCAGCTTTTCATGTGCGTCTTGGCCATCTCTGTGTCTTCTTTGAAGAAACGTCTCTTTAGATCTTCTGCCCATTTTTGTATTGGGTTGTTTGTTGTTTTAATATTAAGCTTCATGAGCTGTTTATATATATATTGGAGATTAAACCTTTGGCCATTGATTCGTTTGCAACGATTTTCGCCCATTCTGAGGGATGCCTTTTTCCATTCCCGTTTTTTTAACAAAAAATGAAAGAAAAAAAAAGAAGAACATGAATGTGCGTAAAATATGCCTTTTGAAATGGTCGTTTTGAAATATGGACGTCCTTTGAATTTTTTGATCGATATGTGACCTCAGGATTTGCTTTCAGGGCAGGTGTCATTTACAGGCCTGCAATGATTTTGAATATCAACTGACCATTAGCGCTGGGACTAAAGCTGCTGTTGCGTGAAACGGCCACAAGGTGGCAGCAGTTCTCCCTTACCAAATCTGGTTACTAGAGCAACAGAGCCTCAATGGAAGTCGTGTTCTAGATTGGAATTTAGAATGGAATGTGCCAGGAGAAAGCCCCTCAAGTTTGTCTCGCTACTTCTTGTTCGTGTTTTTAATTTTTTTTTTATTTTCTATTACAGCAAGTTTGATTACAATGTTTGGCTTGTTGTAGGTGTGGAAGATGTGGTTCTCTTACACTTATACAGATGTCTGTTCTTCCTGGGATCCTTTTCCCATGTACTTTAGGACAGAATGTTGAGTCGTCTTCTCTTGGTATTCCGTAGATCTTTGGTGATTATATATGTCACCTGTGTTTGATTATGTCTGTTAACCCCGATATCGTAATGAAACCAATCCTCACACCTTTCCATTGGTGAACCATAAGTTTGTTTAATGAATCTGTGATTGCCCTTCTCCGTGGAAATATCTGCCGTGGTTTCCATTTTTAGGTAACACCTATAAGTGATATGATACGATATGTGTCTTTCACTTTCTGACTTACTCCAAGTCACGTGATTACCTCTAGACTCATGTACGGGGCTGCAAAGGGCATTGTGGCCTTTTTCTCCTTGGCTTCTATTCTGCCTTAGTGAGGTCCATTTTCAACAATGTGATTCCCTGAGGGTTGTGGATTAGCTGACATGGGCAGCCTTACCCTGCTGGCCGGCGCTCCCCAGGTGTGCCTGGTTGAGGTCAATATAAACAGCGCTCCAGGCAGCAATAGCCCCTGAAGTGTGCCTGACTCCATATTCTCTGCCCCGTCAGCAGTCTTGGGGCTGTGGTGGTGGGAGGGAGTGAGGGGCCAAGGCTTTGTTGGTGGCCCGGTGTGAGGGGGGCTCTGCTGGCCTTTCTGCAGGAGTTGCCAGGCTGCCACCTGTAAAGAAGAGGATGTGTCACCCATACCTTCCGATGGAATTTCTCTCCGGACAGAAGTGAGGAAGGAAAAAAGCAGTGGGTGCCGGGACATGAGGGGTATCTCAGGCAGGTCAATAGAAAGCTTCCAGAACAGCGCCCGGGTCCAGGACCATCCTGGCTGGCCTGCAGGCACCAAGTTGGCCTGCGTGCTGTCGCTGGTGTGGCTCCACGGCCCTTCCTCTAGGCTTCCAAGCCCTTGTACATATTCAGGTGTTTTACCTGGGAAGGGTGGGAACAGTTCAGCAGCAGCTGGCCTGGGGCTCAGCTCACGTTTACTCACAGATGCATCAGCACGGTCCCCCAGCTTTGCAATGAGGACGCTCCTTGCATGGGGGGTTGGTTGCTGGCTGTATGGGAGGTGATTCCCCACCTCTGACCAATTTCAGAATTATTTACCACTGGAGCAAGTGCCCTGCTAGGGTTTCACTCTGTATAACTGGTGGGTTCATGTTTTTTTTTTTCTTTTATGGTTCAAGTTAGATTTGATTCCTCTTTTATGTATTTATAGATACAGGCATGGAAATAATTCATTCCTATAAATACATCTGTGTGAAGGGAATAACTTTTTTCTGTTTTATTTAAAATTTTATGTTTTAAAATTTTGAAATTTAATTTTATTTATTTTTTTATACAGCAGGTTATTATTAGTTATGTATTTTATGCATATACATGTATACAGGTCAATCTCAATCTCCCAACTCATCCCACCACCACCACCCCATGGCTTCCCACACTTGGTGTCCATACGTTTGTTCTCTACCTCTGTGTCTCTATTTCTTCCCTGCAAACCAGTTCATCTGTACCATTTTTTAGGTTCCACATATATGCATTAATATACAATATTTGTTTTCCTCTTTCTGACTTACTTCATTCTGTATGACAGTCTCTAGATCCATCGATGTCTCTACAAATGACCCAGTTTCATTCCTTTTTATGGCTGAGTAATATTGCATTTTATATATGTACCACATCTTTATCCATTCATCTGTCTGTGGGCATTTAGGTTGCTTGCATTACCTGGCTATTGTAAATAGTGCTGCAATGAACATTGTGGTGAATGTGCCTTTTTGATTTATGGTTTGCTCTGGGTATATGCCCAGAAGTGGGATTGCTGGATCAGATGGTAATTCTATTTCTAGATTTTTTAAGGAAACTTCATACTGTTCTGATAGTGACTGTATCAATTTACATCCCCACCAATAGTAGAAGAGGGCTCCTTTTGTCCACACCCTCCCCAGAATTTGTTGTTTGTAGAGTTTCTGATGATGCCGATTCTAACAGGTGTGAGGTGATACCTCATTGTAGTTTTGATTTGCATTTCTCTAATAATTAGTGCTGTTGAGCAGCTTTTCATGTGCGTCTTGGCCATCTCTGTGTCTTCTTTGAAGAAACGTCTCATTAGATCTTCTGCCCATTTTTGTATTGGGTTGTTTGTTGTTTTAATATTAAGCTGCATGAGCTGTTTATATATATATTGGAGATTAAACCTTTGTCCATTGATTCGTTTGCAACGATTTTCGCCCATTCTGAGGGATGCCTTTTTCCATTCCTGTTGTTTTAACAAAAAAGGAAAGAAAAAAAAAAGAAGAAGAACACGAATGTGCATAAAATATGCCTTTTGAAATGGTCGTTTTGAAATATGGACGTCCTTTGAATTTTTTGGTCGATATGTGACCTCAGGATTTGTTTTCAGGTCAGGTGTCATTTGCAAGCCTGCAATGATTTTGAATATCAACTGACCATTAGCGCTGGGTTTAAAGCTGCTGTTGTGTGAAACGGCCACAAGGTGGCTGCAGTTCTCCCTTACCAAATCTGGTTACTAGAGCAACAGAGCCTCAATGGAAGTCGTGTTCTAGATTGGAATTTAGAATGGAATGTGCCAGGAGAAAGCCCCTCAAGTTTGTCTCACTACTTCTTGTTCGTGTTTTTAATTTTTTTTTATTTTCTATTACAGCAAGTTTGATTACAATGTTTGGCTTGTTGTAGGTATGGAAGATGTGGTTCTTTTACACATATACAGATGTCTGTTCTTCCTGGGATCCTTTTCCCATGTACTTTAGGACAGAATGTTGAGTAGTCTTCTCTTGGTATTCCGTAGGTCTTTGTTGATTATATATGTCACCTGTGTTTGATTTTGTCTGTTAACCCCGATATCGTAATGAAACCAATCCTCACACCTTTCCATTGGTGAACCATAAGTTTGTTTAATGAATCTGTGATTGCCCTTCTCCGTGGAAATATCTGCCTTGGTATACATTTTTAGGTAACACCTATAAGTGATATGATGCGATATGTGTCTTTCACTTTCTGACTTACTACATGTCACATGATTACTTCTAGACTAATCTATGGGGCTGCAAATGGCATTGTGTCCTTTTTTCCTTGGCTTCTATTCTGCCTTAGCGAGGTCCATTTTCAACAATGTGATTCCCTGAGGGTTGTGGATTAGCTGACCTGGGCAGCCTTACCCTGCCGGCCGGCCCTCCCCAGGTGTGCCTGGTCGAGGTCAATATAAACAGGTCTCCAGGCAGCAATAGCCCCTGAAGTTGTGCCTGACTCCATATTCTCTGCCCCGTCAGCAGTCTCGGGGCTGTGCTGGTGGGAGGGAGTGAGGGGCCAAGGCTTTGTTGGTGGCCCGGTGTGAGGGGGGCTCTGCTGGCCTTTCTGCAGGAGTTGCCTTGCTGCCACCTGTAAAGAAGAGGATGTGTCACCCATACCTTCCGATGGAATTTCTCTCCGGACAGAGGTGAGGAAGGAAAAAAGCAGTGGGGGCCGGGACAGGAGGGGTATCTCAGGCGGGGAAATAGAAAGCTTCCAGAACAGCGCCCGGGGCCAGGACCATCCTGGATGGCCTGCAGGCACCAAGTTGGCCTGCGTGCTGTCGCTGGTGTGGCTCCACGGCCCTTCCTCTAGGCTTTCAAGCCCTTGTACATATTCAGGTGTTTTACTTGGGAAGGGTGGGAACAGTTCAGCAGCAGCTGGCCTGGGGCTCAGCTCACGTTTTCTCACAGATGCCTCAGCACGGTCCCCCAGCTTTGCAATGAGGACGCTCCTTGTATGGGGGGTGGGTTGCTGGCTCTATGGGAGGTGATTCCCCACCTCTGACCAATTTCAGAATTGTTTACCGCTGGAGCAAGTGCCGTGATAAGGTTTCCCTCTGTATAACTGGTGGGTTCAGGTTTTTTTTTCTTTTATGGTTCAAGTTAGATTTTATTCCTCTTTTATGTATTTATAGATACAGGCATGGAAATAATTCATTCCTATAAATACATCTGTGTGAAGGGAATAACTTTTTTCTGTTTTATTTTAAAATTTTATTTTTTAAAATTTTGAAATTTAATTTAATTTATTTTTTTATACAGCAGGTTATTATTAGTTATGTATTTTATGCATATACATGTATACAGGTCAATCCCAATCTCCCAACTCATCCCACCACCACCACCCCATGGCTTCCCACACTTGGTGTCCATACGTTTGTTCTCTACCTCTGTGTCTCAATTTCTTCCCTGCAAACCAGTTCATCTGTACCATTTTTAGGTTCCACATATATGCATTAATATACAATATTTGTTTTCCTCTTTCTGACTGACTTCATTCTGTATGACAGTCTCTAGATCCCTCGATGTCTCTACAAATGACCCAGTTTCATTCCTTTTTATGGCTGAGTAATATTCCATTTTATATATGTACCACATCTTTATCCATTCATCTGTCTGTGGGCATTTATGTTGCTTGCATTACCTGGCTATTGTAAATAGTGCTGCAATGAACATTGTGGTGAATGTGCCTTTTTGATTTATGGTTTGCTCTGGGTATATGCCCAGAATTGGGATTGCTGGATCAGATGGTAATTCTATTTCTAGTGTTTTAAAGGAAACTCCATACTGTTCTCCATAGAGACTATCAATTTACATCCCCACCAATAGAGGAAGAGGGCTCCTTTTGTCCACACCCTCCCCAGAATTTGTTGTTTGTAGATTTTCTGATGATGCCGATTCTAACAAGTGTGAGGTGATACCTCATTGTAGTTTTGATTTGCATTTCTCTAATAATTAGTGCTGTTGAGCAGCTTTTCATGTGCGTCTTGGCCATCTCTGTGTCTTCTTTGAAGAAACGTCTCTTTAGATCTTCTGCCCATTTTTGTATTGGGTTGTTTGTTGTTTTAATATTAAGCTTCATGAGCTGTTTATATATATATTGGAGATTAAACCTTTGGCCATTGATTCGTTTGCAACGATTTTCGCCCATTCTGAGGGATGCCTTTTTCCATTCCCGTTTTTTTAACAAAAAATGAAAGAAAAAAAAAGAAGAACATGAATGTGCGTAAAATATGCCTTTTGAAATGGTCGTTTTGAAATATGGACGTCCTTTGAATTTTTTGGTCGATATGTGACCTCAGGATTTGCTTTCAGGGCAGGTGTCATTTACAGGCCTGCAATGATTTTGAATATCAACTGACCATTAGCGCTGGGACTAAAGCTGCTGTTGCGTAAAACGGCCACAAGGTGGCAGCAGTTCTCCCTTACCAAATCTGGTTACTAGAGCAACAGAGCCTCAATGGAAGTCGTGTTCTAGATTGGAATTTAGAATGGAATGTGCCAGGAGAAAGCCCCTCAAGTTTGTCTCACTACTTCTTGTTCGTGTTTTTAATTTTTTTTTTATTTTCTATTACAGCAAGTTTGATTACAATGTTTGGCTTGTTGTAGGTGTGGAAGATGTGGTTCTTTTACACTTATACAGATGTCTGTTCTTCCTGGGATCCTTTTCCCATGTACTTTAGGACAGAATGTTGAGTCGTCTTCTCTTGGTATTCCGTAGATCTTTGGTGATTATATATGTCACCTGTGTTTGATTATGTCTGTTAACCCCGATATCGTAATGAAACCAATCCTCACACCTTTCCATTGGTGAACCATAAGTTTGTTTAATGAATCTGTGATTGCCCTTCTCCGTGGAAATATCTGCCGTGGTTTCCATTTTTAGGTAACACCTATAAGTGATATGATACGATATGTGTCTTTCACTTTCTGACTTACTCCAAGTCACGTGATTACCTCTAGACTCATGTACGGGGCTGCAAAGGGCATTGTGGCCTTTTTCTCCTTGGCTTCTATTCTGCCTTAGTGAGGTCCATTTTCAACAATGTGATTCCCTGAGGGTTGTGGATTAGCTGACATGGGCAGCCTTACCCTGCTGGCCGGCGCTCCCCAGGTGTGCCTGGTTGAGGTCAATATAAACAGCGCTCCAGGCAGCAATAGCCCCTGAAGTGTGCCTGACTCCATATTCTCTGCCCCGTCAGCAGTCTTGGGGCTGTGGTGGTGGGAGGGAGTGAGGGGCCAAGGCTTTGTTGGTGGCCCGGTGTGAGGGGGGCTCTGCTGGCCTTTCTGCAGGAGTTGCCAGGCTGCCACCTGTAAAGAAGAGGATGTGTCACCCATACCTTCCGATGGAATTTCTCTCCGGACAGAAGTGAGGAAGGAAAAAAGCAGTGGGTGCCGGGACATGAGGGGTATCTCAGGCAGGTCAATAGAAAGCTTCCAGAACAGCGCCCGGGTCCAGGACCATCCTGGCTGGCCTGCAGGCACCAAGTTGGCCTGCGTGCTGTCGCTGGTGTGGCTCCACGGCCCTTCCTCTAGGCTTCCAAGCCCTTGTACATATTCAGGTGTTTTACCTGGGAAGGGTGGGAACAGTTCAGCAGCAGCTGGCCTGGGGCTCAGCTCACGTTTACTCACAGATGCATCAGCACGGTCCCCCAGCTTTGCAATGAGGACGCTCCTTGCATGGGGGGTTGGTTGCTGGCTGTATGGGAGGTGATTCCCCACCTCTGACCAATTTCAGAATTATTTACCACTGGAGCAAGTGCCCTGCTAGGGTTTCACTCTGTATAACTGGTGGGTTCATGTTTTTTTTTTCTTTTATGGTTCAAGTTAGATTTGATTCCTCTTTTATGTATTTATAGATACAGGCATGGAAATAATTCATTCCTATAAATACATCTGTGTGAAGGGAATAACTTTTTTCTGTTTTATTTAAAATTTTATGTTTTAAAATTTTGAAATTTAATTTTATTTATTTTTTTATACAGCAGGTTATTATTAGTTATGTATTTTATGCATATACATGTATACAGGTCAATCTCAATCTCCCAACTCATCCCACCACCACCACCCCATGGCTTCCCACACTTGGTGTCCATACGTTTGTTCTCTACCTCTGTGTCTCTATTTCTTCCCTGCAAACCAGTTCATCTGTACCATTTTTTAGGTTCCACATATATGCATTAATATACAATATTTGTTTTCCTCTTTCTGACTTACTTCATTCTGTATGACAGTCTCTAGATCCATCGATGTCTCTACAAATGACCCAGTTTCATTCCTTTTTATGGCTGAGTAATATTGCATTTTATATATGTACCACATCTTTATCCATTCATCTGTCTGTGGGCATTTAGGTTGCTTGCATTACCTGGCTATTGTAAATAGTGCTGCAATGAACATTGTGGTGAATGTGCCTTTTTGATTTATGGTTTGCTCTGGGTATATGCCCAGAAGTGGGATTGCTGGATCAGATGGTAATTCTATTTCTAGATTTTTTAAGGAAACTTCATACTGTTCTGATAGTGACTGTATCAATTTACATCCCCACCAATAGTAGAAGAGGGCTCCTTTTGTCCACACCCTCCCCAGAATTTGTTGTTTGTAGAGTTTCTGATGATGCCGATTCTAACAGGTGTGAGGTGATACCTCATTGTAGTTTTGATTTGCATTTCTCTAATAATTAGTGCTGTTGAGCAGCTTTTCATGTGCGTCTTGGCCATCTCTGTGTCTTCTTTGAAGAAACGTCTCATTAGATCTTCTGCCCATTTTTGTATTGGGTTGTTTGTTGTTTTAATATTAAGCTGCATGAGCTGTTTATATATATATTGGAGATTAAACCTTTGTCCATTGATTCGTTTGCAACGATTTTCGCCCATTCTGAGGGATGCCTTTTTCCATTCCCGTTGTTTTAACAAAAAAGGAAAGAAAAAAAAAAGAAGAAGAACACGAATGTGCATAAAATATGCCTTTTGAAATGGTCGTTTTGAAATATGGACGTCCTTTGAATTTTTTGGTCGATATGTGACCTCAGGATTTGTTTTCAGGTCAGGTGTCATTTGCAAGCCTGCAATGATTTTGAATATCAACTGACCATTAGCGCTGGGTTTAAAGCTGCTGTTGTGTGAAACGGCCACAAGGTGGCTGCAGTTCTCCCTTACCAAATCTGGTTACTAGAGCAACAGAGCCTCAATGGAAGTCGTGTTCTAGATTGGAATTTAGAATGGAATGTGCCAGGAGAAAGCCCCTCAAGTTTGTCTCACTACTTCTTGTTCGTGTTTTTAATTTTTTTTTATTTTCTATTACAGCAAGTTTGATTACAATGTTTGGCTTGTTGTAGGTATGGAAGATGTGGTTCTTTTACACATATACAGATGTCTGTTCTTCCTGGGATCCTTTTCCCATGTACTTTAGGACAGAATGTTGAGTAGTCTTCTCTTGGTATTCCGTAGGTCTTTGTTGATTATATATGTCACCTGTGTTTGATTTTGTCTGTTAACCCCGATATCGTAATGAAACCAATCCTCACACCTTTCCATTGGTGAACCATAAGTTTGTTTAATGAATCTGTGATTGCCCTTCTCCGTGGAAATATCTGCCTTGGTATACATTTTTAGGTAACACCTATAAGTGATATGATGCGATATGTGTCTTTCACTTTCTGACTTACTACATGTCACATGATTACTTCTAGACTAATCTATGGGGCTGCAAATGGCATTGTGTCCTTTTTTCCTTGGCTTCTATTCTGCCTTAGCGAGGTCCATTTTCAACAATGTGATTCCCTGAGGGTTGTGGATTAGCTGACCTGGGCAGCCTTACCCTGCCGGCCGGCCCTCCCCAGGTGTGCCTGGTCGAGGTCAATATAAACAGGTCTCCAGGCAGCAATAGCCCCTGAAGTTGTGCCTGACTCCATATTCTCTGCCCCGTCAGCAGTCTCGGGGCTGTGCTGGTGGGAGGGAGTGAGGGGCCAAGGCTTTGTTGGTGGCCCGGTGTGAAGGGGGCTCTGCTGGCCTTTCTGCAGGAGTTGCCTTGCTGCCACCTGTAAAGAAGAGGATGTGTCACCCATACCTTCCGATGGAATTTCTCTCCGGACAGAGGTGAGGAAGGAAAAAAGCAGTGGGGGCCGGGACAGGAGGGGTATCTCAGGCGGGGAAATAGAAAGCTTCCAGAACAGCGCCCGGGGCCAGGACCATCCTGGATGGCCTGCAGGCACCAAGTTGGCCTGCGTGCTGTCGCTGGTGTGGCTCCACGGCCCTTCCTCTAGGCTTTCAAGCCCTTGTACATATTCAGGTGTTTTACTTGGGAAGGGTGGGAACAGTTCAGCAGCAGCTGGCCTGGGGCTCAGCTCACGTTTTCTCACAGATGCCTCAGCACGGTCCCCCAGCTTTGCAATGAGGACGCTCCTTGTATGGGGGGTGGGTTGCTGGCTCTATGGGAGGTGATTCCCCACCTCTGACCAATTTCAGAATTGTTTACCGCTGGAGCAAGTGCCGTGATAAGGTTTCCCTCTGTATAACTGGTGGGTTCAGGTTTTTTTTTCTTTTATGGTTCAAGTTAGATTTTATTCCTCTTTTATGTATTTATAGATACAGGCATGGAAATAATTCATTCCTATAAATACATCTGTGTGAAGGGAATAACTTTTTTCTGTTTTATTTTAAAATTTTATTTTTTAAAATTTTGAAATTTAATTTAATTTATTTTTTTATACAGCAGGTTATTATTAGTTATGTATTTTATGCATATACATGTATACAGGTCAATCCCAATCTCCCAACTCATCCCACCACCACCACCCCATGGCTTCCCACACTTGGTGTCCATACGTTTGTTCTCTACCTCTGTGTCTCAATTTCTTCCCTGCAAACCAGTTCATCTGTACCATTTTTAGGTTCCACATATATGCATTAATATACAATATTTGTTTTCCTCTTTCTGACTGACTTCATTCTGTATGACAGTCTCTAGATCCCTCGATGTCTCTACAAATGACCCAGTTTCATTCCTTTTTATGGCTGAGTAATATTCCATTTTATATATGTACCACATCTTTATCCATTCATCTGTCTGTGGGCATTTAGGTTGCTTGCATTACCTGGCTATTGTAAATAGTGCTGCAATGAACATTGTGGTGAATGTGCCTTTTTGATTTATGGTTTGCTCTGGGTATATGCCCAGAATTGGGATTGCTGGATCAGATGGTAATTCTATTTCTAGTGTTTTAAAGGAAACTCCATACTGTTCTCCATAGAGACTATCAATTTACATCCCCACCAATAGAGGAAGAGGGCTCCTTTTGTCCACACCCTCCCCAGAATTTGTTGTTTGTAGATTTTCTGATGATGCCGATTCTAACAAGTGTGAGGTGATACCTCATTGTAGTTTTGATTTGCATTTCTCTAATAATTAGTGCTGTTGAGCAGCTTTTCATGTGCGTCTTGGCCATCTCTGTGTCTTCTTTGAAGAAACGTCTCTTTAGATCTTCTGCCCATTTTTGTATTGGGTTGTTTGTTGTTTTAATATTAAGCTTCATGAGCTGTTTATATATATATTGGAGATTAAACCTTTGGCCATTGATTCGTTTGCAACGATTTTCGCCCATTCTGAGGGATGCCTTTTTCCATTCCCGTTTTTTTAACAAAAAATGAAAGAAAAAAAAAGAAGAACACGAATGTGCGTAAAATATGCCTTTTGAAATGGTCGTTTTGAAATATGGACGTCCTTTGAATTTTTTGGTCGATATGTGACCTCAGGATTTGCTTTCAGGGCAGGTGTCATTTACAGGCCTGCAATGATTTTGAATATCAACTGACCATTAGCGCTGGGACTAAAGCTGCTGTTGCGTGAAACGGCCACAAGGTGGCAGCAGTTCTCCCTTACCAAATCTGGTTACTAGAGCAACAGAGCCTCAATGGAAGTCGTGTTCTAGATTGGAATTTAGAATGGAATGTGCCAGGAGAAAGCCCCTCAAGTTTGTCTCACTACTTCTTGTTCGTGTTTTTAATTTTTTTTTTATTTTCTATTACAGCAAGTTTGATTACAATGTTTGGCTTGTTGTAGGTGTGGAAGATGTGGTTCTTTTACACTTATACAAATGTCTGTTCTTCCTGGGATCCTTTTCCCATGTACTTTAGGACAGAATGTTGAGTCGTCTTCTCTTGGTATTCCGTAGATCTTTGGTGATTATATATGTCACCTGTGTTTGATTATGTCTGTTAACCCCGATATCGTAATGAAACCAATCCTCACACCTTTCCATTGGTGAACCATAAGTTTGTTTAATGAATCTGTGATTGCCCTTCTCCGTGGAAATATCTGCCGTGGTTTCCATTTTTAGGTAACACCTATAAGTGATATGATACGATATGTGTCTTTCACTTTCTGACTTACTCCAAGTCACGTGATTACCTCTAGACTCATGTACGGGGCTGCAAAG
The DNA here is from genome assembly GCF_025265405.1 of Mesoplodon densirostris. Lineage (NCBI taxonomy): Eukaryota > Metazoa > Chordata > Mammalia > Artiodactyla > Ziphiidae > Mesoplodon > Mesoplodon densirostris. The sequence goes on from NC_082670.1 coordinate 51,583,441, forward strand.
GGCATTGTGGCCTTTTTCTCCTTGGCTTCTATTCTGCCTTAGTGAGGTCCATTTTCAACAATGTGATTCCCTGAGGGTTGTGGATTAGCTGACATGGGCAGCCTTACCCTGCTGGCCGGCGCTCCCCAGGTGTGCCTGGTTGAGGTCAATATAAACAGCGCTCCAGGCAGCAATAGCCCCTGAAGTGTGCCTGACTCCATATTCTCTGCCCCGTCAGCAGTCTTGGGGCTGTGGTGGTGGGAGGGAGTGAGGGGCCAAGGCTTTGTTGGTGGCCCGGTGTGAGGGGGGCTCTGCTGGCCTTTCTGCAGGAGTTGCCAGGCTGCCACCTGTAAAGAAGAGGATGTGTCACCCATACCTTCCGATGGAATTTCTCTCCGGACAGAAGTGAGGAAGGAAAAAAGCAGTGGGTGCCGGGACATGAGGGGTATCTCAGGCAGGTCAATAGAAAGCTTCCAGAACAGCGCCCGGGTCCAGGACCATCCTGGCTGGCCTGCAGGCACCAAGTTGGCCTGCGTGCTGTCGCTGGTGTGGCTCCACGGCCCTTCCTCTAGGCTTCCAAGCCCTTGTACATATTCAGGTGTTTTACCTGGGAAGGGTGGGAACAGTTCAGCAGCAGCTGGCCTGGGGCTCAGCTCACGTTTACTCACAGATGCATCAGCACGGTCCCCCAGCTTTGCAATGAGGACGCTCCTTGCATGGGGGGTTGGTTGCTGGCTGTATGGGAGGTGATTCCCCACCTCTGACCAATTTCAGAATTATTTACCACTGGAGCAAGTGCCCTGCTAGGGTTTCACTCTGTATAACTGGTGGGTTCATGTTTTTTTTTTTCTTTTATGGTTCAAGTTAGATTTGATTCCTCTTTTATGTATTTATAGATACAGGCATGGAAATAATTCATTCCTATAAATACATCTGTGTGAAGGGAATAACTTTTTTCTGTTTTATTTAAAATTTTATGTTTTAAAATTTTGAAATTTAATTTTATTTATTTTTTTATACAGCAGGTTATTATTAGTTATGTATTTTATGCATATACATGTATACAGGTCAATCTCAATCTCCCAACTCATCCCACCACCACCACCCCATGGCTTCCCACACTTGGTGTCCATACGTTTGTTCTCTACCTCTGTGTCTCTATTTCTTCCCTGCAAACCAGTTCATCTGTACCATTTTTTAGGTTCCACATATATGCATTAATATACAATATTTGTTTTCCTCTTTCTGACTTACTTCATTCTGTATGACAGTCTCTAGATCCATCGATGTCTCTACAAATGACCCAGTTTCATTCCTTTTTATGGCTGAGTAATATTGCATTTTATATATGTACCACATCTTTATCCATTCATCTGTCTGTGGGCATTTAGGTTGCTTGCATTACCTGGCTATTGTAAATAGTGCTGCAATGAACATTGTGGTGAATGTGCCTTTTTGATTTATGGTTTGCTCTGGGTATATGCCCAGAAGTGGGATTGCTGGATCAGATGGTAATTCTATTTCTAGATTTTTTAAGGAAACTTCATACTGTTCTGATAGTGACTGTATCAATTTACATCCCCACCAATAGTAGAAGAGGGCTCCTTTTGTCCACACCCTCCCCAGAATTTGTTGTTTGTAGAGTTTCTGATGATGCCGATTCTAACAGGTGTGAGGTGATACCTCATTGTAGTTTTGATTTGCATTTCTCTAATAATTAGTGCTGTTGAGCAGCTTTTCATGTGCGTCTTGGCCATCTCTGTGTCTTCTTTGAAGAAACGTCTCATTAGATCTTCTGCCCATTTTTGTATTGGGTTGTTTGTTGTTTTAATATTAAGCTGCATGAGCTGTTTATATATATATTGGAGATTAAACCTTTGTCCATTGATTCGTTTGCAACGATTTTCGCCCATTCTGAGGGATGCCTTTTTCCATTCCCGTTGTTTTAACAAAAAAGGAAAGAAAAAAAAAAGAAGAAGAACACGAATGTGCATAAAATATGCCTTTTGAAATGGTCGTTTTGAAATATGGACGTCCTTTGAATTTTTTGGTCGATATGTGACCTCAGGATTTGTTTTCAGGTCAGGTGTCATTTGCAAGCCTGCAATGATTTTGAATATCAACTGACCATTAGCGCTGGGTTTAAAGCTGCTGTTGTGTGAAACGGCCACAAGGTGGCTGCAGTTCTCCCTTACCAAATCTGGTTACTAGAGCAACAGAGCCTCAATGGAAGTCGTGTTCTAGATTGGAATTTAGAATGGAATGTGCCAGGAGAAAGCCCCTCAAGTTTGTCTCACTACTTCTTGTTCGTGTTTTTAATTTTTTTTTATTTTCTATTACAGCAAGTTTGATTACAATGTTTGGCTTGTTGTAGGTATGGAAGATGTGGTTCTTTTACACATATACAGATGTCTGTTCTTCCTGGGATCCTTTTCTCATGTACGTTAGGACAGAATGTTGAGTAGTCTTCTCTTGGTATTCCGTAGGTCTTTGTTGATTATATATGTCACCTGTGTTTGATTTTGTCTGTTAACCCCGATATCGTAATGAAACCAATCCTCACACCTTTCCATTGGTGAACCATAAGTTTGTTTAATGAATCTGTGATTGCCCTTCTCCGTGGAAATATCTGCCTTGGTATACATTTTTAGGTAACACCTATAAGTGATATGATGCGATATGTGTCTTTCACTTTCTGACTTACTACATGTCACATGATTACTTCTAGACTAATCTATGGGGCTGCAAATGGCATTGTGTCCTTTTTTCCTTGGCTTCTATTCTGCCTTAGCGAGGTCCATTTTCAACAATGTGATTCCCTGAGGGTTGTGGATTAGCTGACCTGGGCAGCCTTACCCTGCCGGCCGGCCCTCCCCAGGTGTGCCTGGTCGAGGTCAATATAAACAGGTCTCCAGGCAGCAATAGCCCCTGAAGTTGTGCCTGACTCCATATTCTCTGCCCCGTCAGCAGTCTCGGGGCTGTGCTGGTGGGAGGGAGTGAGGGGCCAAGGCTTTGTTGGTGGCCCGGTGTGAGGGGGGCTCTGCTGGCCTTTCTGCAGGAGTTGCCTTGCTGCCACCTGTAAAGAAGAGGATGTGTCACCCATACCTTCCGATGGAATTTCTCTCCGGACAGAGGTGAGGAAGGAAAAAAGCAGTGGGGGCCGGGACAGGAGGGGTATCTCAGGCGGGGAAATAGAAAGCTTCCAGAACAGCGCCCGGGGCCAGGACCATCCTGGATGGCCTGCAGGCACCAAGTTGGCCTGCGTGCTGTCGCTGGTGTGGCTCCACGGCCCTTCCTCTAGGCTTTCAAGCCCTTGTACATATTCAGGTGTTTTACCTGGGAAGGGTGGGAACAGTTCAGCAGCAGCTGGCCTGGGGCTCAGCTCACGTTTTCTCACAGATGCCTCAGCACGGTCCCCCAGCTTTGCAATGAGGACGCTCCTTGTATGGGGGGTGGGTTGCTGGCTCTATGGGAGGTGATTCCCCACCTCTGACCAATTTCAGAATTGTTTACCGCTGGAGCAAGTGCCGTGATAAGATTTCCCTCTGTATAACTGGTGGGTTCCGTTTTTTTTTTCTTTTATGGTTCAAGTTAGATTTTATTCCTCTTTTATGTATTTATAGATACAGGCATGGAAATAATTCATTCCTATAAATACATCTGTGTGAAGGGAATAACTTTTTTCTGTTTTATTTTAAAATTTTATTTTTTAAAATTTTGAAATTTAATTTTATTTATTTTTTTATACAGCAGGTTATTATTAGTTATGTATTTTATGCATATACATGTATACAGGTCAATCCCAATCTCCCAACTCATCCCACCACCACCACCCCATGGCTTCCCACACTTGGTGTCCATACGTTTGTTCTCTACCTCTGTGTCTCTATTTCTTCCCTGCAAACCAGTTCATCTGTACCATTTTTTAGGTTCCACATATATGCATTAATATACAATATTTGTTTTCCTCTTTCTGACTGACTTCATTCTGTATGACAGTCTCTAGATCCCTCGATGTCTCTACAAATGACCCAGTTTCATTCCTTTTTATGGCTGAGTAATATTCCATTTTATATATGTACCACATCTTTATCCATTCATCTGTCTGTGGGCATTTATGTTGCTTGCATTACCTGGCTATTGTAAATAGTGCTGCAATGAACATTGTGGTGAATGTGCCTTTTTGATTTATGGTTTGCTCTGGGTATATGCCCAGAATTGGGATTGCTGGATCAGATGGTAATTCTATTTCTAGTGTTTTAAAGGAAACTCCATACTGTTCTCCATAGAGACTATCAATTTACATCCCCACCAATAGAGGAAGAGGGCTCCTTTTGTCCACACCCTCCCCAGAATTTGTTGTTTGTAGATTTTCTGAGGATGCCGATTCTAACAAGTGTGAGGTGATACCTCATTGTAGTTTTGATTTGCATTTCTCTAATAATTAGTGCTGTTGAGCAGCTTTTCATGTGCGTCTTGGCCATCTCTGTGTCTTCTTTGAAGAAACGTCTCATTAGATCTTCTGCCCATTTTTGTATTGGGTTGTTTGTTGTTTTAATATTAAGCTGCATGAGCTGTTTATATATATATTGGAGATTAAACCTTTGTCCATTGATTCGTTTGCAACGATTTTCGCCCATTCTGAGGGATGCCTTTTTCCATTCCCGTTGTTTTAACAAAAAAGGAAAGAAAAAAAAAGAAGAAAAACACGAATGTGCATAAAATATGCCTTTTGAAATGGTCGTTTTGAAATATGGACGTCCTTTGAATTTTTTGGTCGATATGTGACCTCAGGATTTGTTTTCAGGTCAGGTGTCATTTGCAGGCCTGCAATGATTTTGAATATCAACTGACCATTAGCGCTGGGACTAAAGCTGCTGTTGTGTGAAACGGCCACAAGGTGGCTGCAGTTCTCCCTTACCAAATCTGGTTACTAGAGCAACAGAGCCTCAATGGAAGTCGTGTTCTAGATTGGAATTTAGAATGGAATGTGCCAGGAGAAAGCCCCTCAAGTTTGTCTCACTACTTCTTGTTCGTGTTTTTAATTTTTTTTTATTTTCTATTACAGCAAGTTTGATTACAATGTTTGGCTTGTTGTAGGTATGGAAGATGTGGTTCTTTTACACATATACAGATGTCTGTTCTTCCTGGGATCCTTTTCCCATGTACTTTAGGACAGAATGTTGAGTAGTCTTCTCTTGGTATTCCGTAGGTCTTTGTTGATTATATATGTCACCTGTGTTTGATTTTGTCTGTTAACCCCGATATCGTAATGAAACCAATCCTCACACCTTTCCATTGGTGAACCATAAGTTTGTTTAATGAATCTGTGATTGCCCTTCTCCGTGGAAATATCTGCCTTGGTATACATTTTTAGGTAACACCTATAAGTGATATGATGCGATATGTGTCTTTCACTTTCTGACTTACTACATGTCACATGATTACTTCTAGACTAATCTATGGGGCTGCAAATGGCATTGTGTCCTTTTTTCCTTGGCTTCTATTCTGCCTTAGCGAGGTCCATTTTCAACAATGTGATTCCCTGAGGGTTGTGGATTAGCTGACCTGGGCAGCCTTACCCTGCCGGCCGGCCCTCCCCAGGTGTGCCTGGTCGAGGTCAATATAAACAGGTCTCCAGGCAGCAATAGCCCCTGAAGTTGTGCCTGACTCCATATTCTCTGCCCCGTCAGCAGTCTCGGGGCTGTGCTGGTGGGAGGGAGTGAGGGGCCAAGGCTTTGTTGGTGGCCCGGTGTGAGGGGGGCTCTGCTGGCCTTTCTGCAGGAGTTGCCTTGCTGCCACCTGTAAAGAAGAGGATGTGTCACCCATACCTTCCGATGGAATTTCTCTCCGGACAGAGGTGAGGAAGGAAAAAAGCAGTGGGGGCCGGGACAGGAGGGGTATGTCAGGCGGGGAAATAGAAAGCTTCCAGAACAGCGCCCGGGTCCAGGACCATCCTGGCTGGCCTGCAGGCACCAAGTTGGCCTGCATGCTGTCGCTGGTGTGGCTCCACGGCCCTTCCTCTAGGCTTTCAAGCCCTTGTACATATTCAGGTGTTTTACCTGGGAAGGGTGGGAACAGTTCAGCAGCAGCTGGCCTGGGGCTCAGCTCACGTTTTCTCACAGATGCCTCAGCATGGTCCCCCAGCTTTGCAATGAGGACGCTCCTTGTATGGGGGGTGGGTTGCTGGCTCTATGGGAGGTGATTCCCCACCTCTGACCAATTTCAGAATTGTTTACCGCTGGAGCAAGTGCCGTGATAAGGTTTCCCTCTGTATAACTGGTGGGTTCAGGTTTTTTTTTCTTTTATGGTTCAAGTTAGATTTTATTCCTCTTTTATGTATTTATAGATACAGGCATGGAAATAATTCATTCCTATAAATACATCTGTGTGAAGGGAATAACTTTTTTCTGTTTTATTTTAAAATTTTATTTTTTAAAATTTTGAAATTTAATTTAATTTATTTTTTTATACAGCAGGTTATTATTAGTTATGTATTTTATGCATATACATGTATACAGGTCAATCCCAATCTCCCAACTCATCCCACCACCACCACCCCATGGCTTCCCACACTTGGTGTCCATACGTTTGTTCTCTACCTCTGTGTCTCTATTTCTTCCCTGCAAACCAGTTCATCTGTACCATTTTTTAGGTTCCACTTATATGCATTAATATACAATATTTGTTTTCCTCTTTCTGACTTACTTCATTCTGTATGACAGTCTCTAGATCCCTCGATGTCTCTACAAATGACCCAGTTTCATTCCTTTTTATGGCTGAGTAATATTGCATTTTATATATGTACCACATCTTTATCCATTCATCTGTCTGTGGGCATTTAGGTTGCTTGCATTACCTGGCTATTGTAAATAGTGCTGCAATGAACATTGTGGTGAATGTGCCTTTTTGATTTATGGTTTGCTCTGGGTATATGCCCAGAATTGGGATTGCTGGATCAGATGGTAATTCTATTTCTAGTGTTTTAAAGGAAACTCCATACTGTTCTCCATAGAGACTATCAATTTACATCCCAACCAATAGAGGAAGAGGGCTCCTTTTGTCCACACCCTCCCCAGAATTTGTTGTTTGTAGATTTTCTGAGGATGCCGATTCTAACAAGTGTGAGGTGATACCTCATTGTAGTTTTGATTTGCATTTCTCTAATAATTAGTGCTGTTGAGCAGCTTTTCATGTGCGTCTTGGCCATCTCTGTGTCTTCTTTGAAGAAACGTCTCATTAGATCTTCTGCCCATTTTTGTATTGGGTTGTTTGTTGTTTTAATATTAAGCTGCATGAGCTGTTTATATATATATTGGAGATTAAACCTTTGTCCATTGATTCGTTTGCAACGATTTTCGCCCATTCTGAGGGATGCCTTTTTCCATTCCCGTTGTTTTAACAAAAAAGGAAAGAAAAAAAAAGAAGAAAAACACGAATGTGCATAAAATATGCCTTTTGAAATGGTCGTTTTGAAATATGGACGTCCTTTGAATTTTTTGGTCGATATGTGACCTCAGGATTTGTTTTCAGGTCAGGTGTCATTTGCAGGCCTGCAATGATTTTGAATATCAACTGACCATTAGCGCTGGGACTAAAGCTGCTGTTGTGTGAAACGGCCACAAGGTGGCTGCAGTTCTCCCTTACCAAATCTGGTTACTAGAGCAACAGAGCCTCAATGGAAGTCGTGTTCTAGATTGGAATTTAGAATGGAATGTGCCAGGAGAAAGCCCCTCAAGTTTGTCTCACTACTTCTTGTTCGTGTTTTTAATTTTTTTTTTATTTTCTATTACAGCAAGTTTGATTACAATGTTTGGCTTGTTGTAGGTATGGAAGATGTGGTTCTTTTACACATATACAGATGTCTGTTCTTCCTGGGATCCTTTTCCCATGTACTTTAGGACAGAATGTTGAGTAGTCTTCTCTTGGTATTCCGTAGGTCTTTGTTGATTATATATGTCACCTGTGTTTGATTTTGTCTGTTAACCCCGATATCGTAATGAAACCAATCCTCACACCTTTCCATTGGTGAACCATAAGTTTGTTTAATGAATCTGTGATTGCCCTTCTCCGTGGAAATATCTGCCTTGGTATACATTTTTAGGTAACACCTATAAGTGATATGATGCGATATGTGTCTTTCACTTTCTGACTTACTACATGTCACATGATTACTTCTAGACTAATCTATGGGGCTGCAAATGGCATTGTGTCCTTTTTTCCTTGGCTTCTATTCTGCCTTAGCGAGGTCCATTTTCAACAATGTGATTCCCTGAGGGTTGTGGATTAGCTGACCTGGGCAGCCTTACCCTGCCGGCCGGCCCTCCCCAGGTGTGCCTAGTCGAGGTCAATATAAACAGGGCTCCAGGCAGCAATAGCCCCTGAAGTTGTGCCTGACTCCATATTCTCTGCCCCGTCAGCAGTCTCGGGGCTGTGCTGGTGGGAGGGAGTGAGGGGCCAAGGCTTTGTTGGTGGCCCGGTGTGAGGGGGGCTCTGCTGGCCTTTCTGCAGGAGTTGCCTTGCTGCCACCTGTAAAGAAGAGGATGTGTCACCCATACCTTCCGATGGAATTTCTCTCCGGACAGAGGTGAGGAAGGAAAAAAGCAGTGGGGGCCGGGACAGGAGGGGTATGTCAGGCGGGGAAATAGAAAGCTTCCAGAACAGCGCCCGGGTCCAGGACCATCCTGGCTGGCCTGCAGGCACCAAGTTGGCCTGCGTGCTGTCGCTGGTGTGGCTCCACGGCCCTTCCTCTAGGCTTTCAAGCCCTTGTACATATTCAGGTGTTTTACCTGGGAAGGGTGGGAACAGTTCAGCAGCAGCTGGCCAGGGGCTCAGCTCACGTTTACTCACAGATGCCTCAGCATGGTCCCCCAGCTTTGCAATGAGGACGCTCCTTGTATGGGGGGTGGGTTGCTGGCTCTATGGGAGGTGATACCCCACCTCTGAACAATTTCAGAATTGTTTACCGCTGGAGCAAGTGCCCTGATAGGGTTTCCCTCTGTATAACTGGTGGGTTCAGGTTTTTAATTCTTTTGGTTCAAGTTAGATTTTATTCCTCTTTTATGTATTTATAGATACAGCCATGGAAATAATTCATTCCTATAAATACATCTGTGTGAAGGGAATAACTTTTTTCTGTTTTATTTTAAAATTTTATTTTTTAAAATTTTGAAATTTAATTTTATTTATTTTTTTATACAGCAGGTTATTATTAGTTATGTATTTTATGCATATACATGTATACAGGTCAATCCCAATCTCCCAACTCATCCCACCACCACCACCCCATGGCTTCCCACACTTGGTGTCCATACGTTTGTTCTCTACCTCTGTGTCTCTATTTCTTCCCTGCAAACCAGTTCATCTGTACCATTTTTTAGGTTCCACATATATGCATTAATATACAATATTTGTTTTCCTCCTTCTGACTTACTTCATTCTTTATGACAGTCTCTAGATCCATCGATGTCTCTACAAATGACCCAGTTTCATTCCTTTTTATGGCTGAGTAATATTGCATTTTATATATGTACCACATCTTTATCCATTCATCTGTCTGTGGGCATTTAGTTTGCTTGCATTACCTGGCTATTGTAAATAGTGCTGCAATGAACATTGTAGTGAATGTGCCTTTTTGATTTATGGTTTTCTCTGGGTATATGCCCAGAAGTGGGATTGCTGGATCAGATGGTAATTCTATTTCTAGTTTTTTTAAGGAAACTCCATACTGTTCTCCATAGTGACTGTATCAATTTACATCCCCACCAATAGTAGAAGAGGGCTCCTTTTGTCCACACCCTCCCCAGAATTTGTTGTTTGTAGATTTTCTGAGGATGCCGATTCTAACAGGTGTGAGGTGATACCTCATTGTAGTTTTGATTTGCATTTCTCTAATACTTAGTGCTGTTGAGCAGCTTTTCATGTGCGTCTTGGCCATCTCTGTGTCTTCTTTGAAGAAACGTCTCTTTAGATCTTCTGCCCATTTTTGTATTGGGTTGTTTGCTTTTTAAATATTAAGCTGCATGAGCTGTTTATATATATATTGGAGATTAAACCTTTGTCCATTGATTCGTTTGCAACGATTTTCGCCCATTCTGAGGGATGCCTTTTTCCATTCCCGTTTTTTTAACAAAAAAGGAAAGAAAGAAAAAGAAGCAGAACACGAATGTGCGTAAAATATGCCTTTTGAAATGGTCGTTTTGAAATATGGATGTCCTTTGAATTTTTTGGTCGATATGTGACCCCAGGATTTGTTTTCAGGTCAGGTGTCATTTGCAGGCCTGCAATGATTTTGAATATCAACTGACCATTAGCGCTGGGACTAAAGCTGCTGTTGCGTGAAACGGCCACAAGGTGGCAGCAGTTCTCCCTTACCAAATCTGGTTACTAGAGCAACAGAGCCTCAATGGAAGTCGTGTTCTAGATTGGAATTTAGAATGGAATGTGCCAGGAGGAAGTCCCTCAAGTTTGTCTCACTACTTCTTGTTCGTGTTTTTAATTTTTTTTTTATTTTCTGTTAAAGCAAGTTTGATTACAATGTTTGGTTTGTTGTAGGTGTGGAAGATGTGGTTCTTTTACACATATACAGATGTCTGTTCTTCCTGGGATCCTCTTCCCATGTACGTTAGGACAGAATGTTGAGTAGTCTTCTCTTGGTATTCCGTAGGTCTTTGGTGATTATATATATCACCTGTGTTTGATTATGTCTGTTAACCCCGATATCGTAATGAAACCAATCCTCACACCTTTCCATTGGTGAACCATAAGTTTGTTTAATGAATCTGTGATTGCCCATCTCCGTGGAAATATCTGCCTTGGTATCCATTTTTAGCTAAAACGTATAAGTGATATGATACGATATGTGTCTTTCCTTTCTGACTTACTCCAAGTCACGTGATTACATCTAGACTCATCTACGGGGCTGCAAATGGCATTGTGTCCTTTTTTTCCTTGGCTTCTATTCTGCCTTAGCGAGGTCCATTTTCAACAATGTGATTCCCTGAGGGTTGTGGATTAGCTGACCTGGGCAGCCTTACCCTGCCGGCCGGCCCTCCCCAGGTGTGCCTGGTCGAGGTCAATATAAACAGGTCTCCAGGCAGCAATAGCCCCTGAAGTGTGCCTGACTCCATATTCTCTGCCCCGTCAGCAGTCTTGGGGCTGTGGTGGTGGGAGGGAGTGAGGGGCCAAGGCTTTGTTGGTGGCCCGGTGTGAGGGGGGCTCTGCTGGCCTTTCTGCAGGAGTTGCCAGGCTGCCACCTGTAAAGAAGAGGATGTGTCACCCATACCTTCCGATGGAATTTCTCTCCGGACAGAAGTGAGGAAGGAAAAAAGCAGTGGGTGCCGGGACATGAGGGGTATCTCAGGCAGGTCAATAGAAAGCTTCCAGAACAGCGCCCGGGTCCAGGACCATCCTGGCTGGCCTGCAGGCACCAAGTTGGCCTGCGTGCTGTCGCTGGTGTGGCTCCACGGCCCTTCCTCTAGGCTTTCAAGCCCTTGTACATATTCAGGTGTTTTACCTGGGAAGGGTGGGAACAGTTCAGCAGCAGCTGGCCTGGGGCTCAGCTCACGTTTACTCACAGATGCATCAGCACGGTCCCCCAGCTTTGCAATGATGACGCTCCTTGCATGGGGGGTGGGTTGCTGGCTGTATGGGAGGTGATTCCCCACCTCTGACCAATTTCAGAATTATTTACCACTGGAGCAAGTGCCCTGCTAGGGTTTCCCTCTGTATAACTGGTGGGTTCATGTTTTTTTTTTCTTTTATGGTTCAAGTTAGATTTGATTCCTCTTTTATGTATTTATAGATACAGGCATGGAAATAATTCATTCCTATAAATACATCTGTGTGAAGGGAATAACTTTTTTCTGTTTTATTTAAAATTTTATGTTTTAAAATTTTGAAATTTAATTTTATTTATTTTTTTATACAGCAGGTTATTATTAGTTATGTATTTTATGCATATACATGTATACAGGTCAATCTCAATCTCCCAACTCATCCCACCACCACCACCCCATGGCTTCCCACACTTGGTGTCCATACGTTTGTTCTCTACCTCTGTGTCTCTATTTCTTCCCTGCAAACCAGTTCATCTGTACCATTTTTTAGGTTCCACATATATGCATTAATATACAATATTTGTTTTCCTCTTTCTGACTTACTTCATTCTGTATGACAGTCTCTAGATCCATCGATGTCTCTACAAATGACCCAGTTTCATTCCTTTTTATGGCTGAGTAATATTGCATTTTATATATGTACCACATCTTTATCCATTCATCTGTCTGTGGGCATTTAGGTTGCTTGCATTACCTGGCTATTGTAAATAGTGCTGCAATGAACATTGTGGTGAATGTGCCTTTTTGATTTATGGTTTGCTCTGGGTATATGCCCAGAAGTGGGATTGCTGGATCAGATGGTAATTCTATTTCTAGATTTTTTAAGGAAACTTCATAGTGTTCTGATAGTGACTGTATCAATTTACATCCCCACCAATAGTAGAAGAGGGCTCCTTTTGTCCACACCCTCCCCAGAATTTGTTGTTTGTAGAGTTTCTGATGATGCCGATTCTAACAGGTGTGAGGTGATACCTCATTGTAGTTTTGATTTGCATTTCTCTAATAATTAGTGCTGTTGAGCAGCTTTTCATGTGCGTCTTGGCCATCTCTGTGTCTTCTTTGAAGAAACGTCTCATTAGATCTTCTGCCCATTTTTGTATTGGGTTGTTTGTTGTTTTAATATTAAGCTGCATGAGCTGTTTATATATATATTGGAGATTAAACCTTTGTCCATTGATTCGTTTGCAACGATTTTCGCCCATTCTGAGGGATGCCTTTTTCCATTCCCGTTGTTTTAATAAAAAAGGAAAAAAAAAAAAGAAGAAGAACACGAATGTGCATAAAATATGCCTTTTGAAATGGTCGTTTTGAAATATGGACGTCCTTTGAATTTTTTGGTCGATATGTGACCTCAGGATTTGTTTTCAGGTCAGGTGTCATTTGCAGGCCTGCAATGATTTTGAATATCAACTGACCATTAGCACTGGGACTAAAGCTGCTGTTGTGTGAAACGGCCACAAGGTGGCTGCAGTTCTCCCTTACCAAATCTGGTTACTAGAGCAACAGAGCCTCAATGGAAGTCGTGTTCTAGATTGGAATTTAGAATGGAATGTGCCAGGAGAAAGTCCCTCAAGTTTGTCTCACTACTTCTTGTTCGTGTTTTTAATTTTTTTTTTATTTTCTGTTACAGCAAGTTTGATTACAATGTTTGGTTTGTTGTAGGTGTGGAAGATGTGGTTCTTTTACACATATACAGATGTCTGTTCTTCCTGGGATCCTCTTCCCATGTACGTTAGGACAGAATGTTGAGTAGTCTTCTCTTGGTATTCCGTAGGTCTTTGGTGATTATATATATCACCTGTGTTTGATTATGTCTGTTAACCCCGATATCGTAATGAAACCAATCCTCACACCTTTCCATTGGTGAACCATAAGTTTGTTTAATGAATCTGTGATTGCCCATCTCCGTGGAAATATCTGCCTTGGTATCCATTTTTAGCTAACACGTATAAGTGATATGATACGATATGTGTCTTTCACTTTCTGACTTACTCCAAGTCACGTGATTACATCTAGACTCATCTACGGGGCTGCAAATGGCATTGTGTCCTTTTTTTCCTTGGCTTCTATTCTGCCTTAGCGAGGTCCATTTTCAACAATGTGATTCCCTGAGGGTTGTGGATTAGCTGACCTGGGCAGCCTTACCCTGCCGGCCGGCCCTCCCCAGGTGTGCCTGGTCGAGGTCAATATAAACAGGTCTCCAGGCAGCAATAGCCCCTGAAGTGTGCCTGACTCCATATTCTCTGCCCCGTCAGCAGTCTTGGGGCTGTGGTGGTGGGAGGGAGTGAGGGGCCAAGGCTTTGTTGGTGGCCCGGTGTGAGGGGGGCTCTGCTGGCCTTTCTGCAGGAGTTGCCAGGCTGCCACCTGTAAAGAAGAGGATGTGTCACCCATACCTTCCGATGGAATTTCTCTCCGGACAGAAGTGAGGAAGGAAAAAAGCAGTGGGTGCCGGGACATGAGGGGTATCTCAGGCAGGTCAATAGAAAGCTTCCAGAACAGCGCCCGGGTCCAGGACCATCCTGGCTGGCCTGCAGGCACCAAGTTGGCCTGCGTGCTGTCGCTGGTGTGGCTCCACGGCCCTTCCTCTAGGCTTTCAAGCCCTTGTACATATTCAGGTGTTTTACCTGGGAAGGGTGGGAACAGTTCAGCAGCAGCTGGCCTGGGGCTCAGCTCACGTTTACTCACAGATGCATCAGCACGGTCCCCCAGCTTTGCAATGATGACGCTCCTTGCATGGGGGGTGGGTTGCTGGCTGTATGGGAGGTGATTCCCCACCTCTGACCAATTTCAGAATTATTTACCACTGGAGCAAGTGCCCTGCTAGGGTTTCCCTCTGTATAACTGGTGGGTTCATGTTTTTTTTTTCTTTTATGGTTCAAGTTAGATTTGATTCCTCTTTTATGTATTTATAGATACAGGCATGGAAATAATTCATTCCTATAAATACATCTGTGTGAAGGGAATAACTTTTTTCTGTTTTATTTTAAAATTTTATTTTTTAAAATTTTGAAATTTAATTTTATTTATTTTTTTATACAGCAGGTTATTATTAGTTATGTATTTTATGCATATACCTGTATACAGGTCAATCTCAATCTCCCAACTCATCCCACCACCACCACCCCATGGCTTCCCACACTTGGTGTCCATACGTTTGTTCTCTACCTCTGTGTCTCTATTTCTTCCCTGCAAACCAGTTCATCTGTACCATTTTTTAGGTTCCACATATATGCATTAATATACAATATTTGTTTTCCTCTTTCTGACTTACTTCATTCTGTATGACAGTCTCTAGATCCATCGATGTCTCTACAAATGACCCAGTTTCATTCCTTTTTATGGCTGAGTAATATTGCATTTTATATATGTACCACATCTTTATCCATTCATCTGTCTGTGGGCATTTAGGTTGCTTGCATTACCTGGCTATTGTAAATAGTGCTGCAATGAACATTGTGGTGAATGTGCCTTTTTGATTTATGGTTTGCTCTGGGTATATGCCCAGAAGTGGGATTGCTGGATCAGATGGTAATTCTATTTCTAGATTTTTTAAGGAAACTTCATAGTGTTCTGATAGTGACTGTATCAATTTACATCCCCACCAATAGTAGAAGAGGGCTCCTTTTGTCCACACCCTCCCCAGAATTTGTTGTTTGTAGAGTTTCTGATGATGCCGATTCTAACAGGTGTGAGGTGATACCTCATTGTAGTTTTGATTTGCATTTCTCTAATAATTAGTGCTGTTGAGCAGCTTTTCATGTGCGTCTTGGCCATCTCTGTGTCTTCTTTGAAGAAACGTCTCATTAGATCTTCTGCCCATTTTTGTATTGGGTTGTTTGTTGTTTTAATATTAAGCTGCATGAGCTGTTTATATATATATTGGAGATTAAACCTTTGTCCATTGATTCGTTTGCAACGATTTTCGCCCATTCTGAGGGATGCCTTTTTCCATTCCCGTTGTTTTAATAAAAAAGGAAAGAAAAAAAAAGAAGAAGAACACGAATGTGCATAAAATATGCCTTTTGAAATGGTCGTTTTGAAATATGGACGTCCTTTGAATTTTTTGGTCGATATGTGACCTCAGGATTTGTTTTCAGGTCAGGTGTCATTTGCAGGCCTGCAATGATTTTGAATATCAACTGACCATTAGCGCTGGGACTAAAGCTGCTGTTGTGTGAAACGGCCACAAGGTGGCTGCAGTTCTCCCTTACCAAATCTGGTTACTAGAGCAACAGAGCCTCAATGGAAGTCGTGTTCTAGATTGGAATTTAGAATGGAATGTGCCAGGAGAAAGCCCCTCAAGTTTGTCTCACTACTTCTTGTTCGTGTTTTTAATTTTTTTTTTATTTTCTATTACAGCAAGTTTGATTACAATGTTTGGCTTGTTGTAGGTATGGAAGATGTGGTTCTTTTACACATATACAGATGTCTGTTCTTCCTGGGATCCTTTTCCCATGTACTTTAGGACAGAATGTTGAGTAGTCTTCTCTTGGTATTCCGTAGGTCTTTGTTGATTATATATGTCACCTGTGTTTGATTTTGTCTGTTAACCCCGATATCGTAATGAAACCAATCCTCACACCTTTCCATTGGTGAACCATAAGTTTGTTTAATGAATCTGTGATTGCCCTTCTCCGTGGAAATATCTGCCTTGGTATACATTTTTAGGTAACACCTATAAGTGATATGATGCGATATGTGTCTTTCACTTTCTGACTTACTACAAGTCACATGATTACTTCTAGACTAATCTATGGGGCTGCAAATGGCATTGTGTCCTTTTTTCCTTGGCTTCTATTCTGCCTTAGCGAGGTCCATTTTCAACAATGTGATTCCCTGAGGGTTGTGGATTAGCTGACCTGGGCAGCCTTACCCTGCCGGCCGGCCCTCCCCAGGTGTGTCTGGTCGAGGTCAATATAAACAGGGCTCCAGGCAGCAATAGCCCCTGAAGTTGTGCCTGACTCCATATTCTCTGCCTCGTCAGCAGTCTCGGGGCTGTGCTGGTGGGAGGGAGTGAGGGGCCAAGGCTTTGTTGGTGGCCCGGTGTGAGGGGGGCTCTGCTGGCCTTTCTGCAGGAGTTGCCTTGCTGCCACCTGTAAAGAAGAGGATGTGTCACCCATACCTTCCGATGGAATTTCTCTCCGGACAGAGGTGAGGAAGGAAAAAAGCAGTGGGGGCCGGGACAGGAGGGGTATCTCAGGCGGGGAAATAGAAAGCTTCCAGAACAGCGCCCGGGGCCAGGACCATCCTGGCTGGCCTGCAGGCACCAAGTTGGCCTGCGTGCTGTCGCTGGTGTGGCTCCACGGCCCTTCCTCTAGGCTTTCAAGCCCTTGTACATATTCAGGTGTTTTACCTGGGAAGGGTGGGAACAGTTCAGCAGCAGCTGGCCTGGGGCTCAGCTCACGTTTACTCACAGATGCCTCATAACGGTCCCCCAGCTTTGCAATGAGGACGCTCCTTGTATGGGGGGTGGGTTGCTGGCTCTATGGGAGGTGATTCCCCACCTCTGACCAATTTCAGAATTGTTTACCGCTGGAGCAAGTGCCCTGATAGGGTTTCCCTCTGTATAACTGGTGGGTTCAGGTTTTTTTTTCTTTTATGGTTCAAGTTAGATTTTATTCCTCTTTTATGTATTTATAGATACAGGCATGGAAATAATTCATTCCTATAAATACATCTGTGTGAAGGGAATAACTTTTTTCTGTTTTATTTTAAAATTTTATTTTTTAAAATTTTGAAATTTAATTGAATTTATTTTTTTATACAGCAGGTTATTATTAGTTATGTATTTTATGCATATACATGTATACAGGTCAATCCCAATCTCCCAACTCATCCCACCACCACCACCCCATGGCTTCCCACACTTGGTGTCCATACGTTTGTTCTCTACCTCTGTGTCTCTATTTCTTCCCTGCAAACCAGTTCATCTGTACCATTTTTTAGGTTCCATATATATGCATTAATATACAATATTTGTTTTCCCCTTTCTGACTGACTTCATTCTGTATGACAGTCTCTAGATCCATCGATGTCTCTAAAAATGACCCAGTTTCATTCCTTTTTATGGCTGAGTAATATTCCATTTTATATATGTACCACATCTTTATCCATTCATCTGTCTGTGGGCATTTATGTTGCTTGCATTACCTGGCTATTGTAAATAGTGCTGCAATGAACATTGTGGTGAATGTGCCTTTTTGATTTATGGTTTTCTCTGGGTATATGCCCAGAATTGGGATTGCTGGATCAGATGGTAATTCTATTTCTAGTGTTTTAAAGGAAACTCCATACTGTTCTCCATAGAGACTATCAATTTACATCCCCACCAATAGTAGAAGAGGGCTCCTTTTGTCCACACACTCCCCAGAATTTGTTGTTTGTAGATTTTCTGAGGATGCCGATTCTAACAGGTGTGAGGTGATACCTCATTGTAGTTTTGATTTGCATTTCTCTAATACTTAGTGCTGTTGAGCAGCTTTTCATGTGCATCTTGGCCATCTCTGTGTCTTCTTTGAAGAAACGTCTCTTTAGATCTTTTGCCCATTTTTGTATTGGGTTGTTTGTTTTTTAATATTAAGCTGCATGAGCTGTTTATATATATATTGGAGATTATACCTTTGTCCATTGATTCGTTTGCAACGATTTTCGCCCATTCTGAGGGATGCCTTTTTCCATTCCCGTTTTTTTAACAAAAAAGGAAAGAAAGAAAAAGAAGCAGAACACGAATGTGCGTAAAATATGCCTTTTGAAATGGTCGTTTTGAAATATGGATGTCCTTTGAATTTTTTGGTCGATATGTGACCCCAGGATTTGTTTTCAGGGCAGGTGTCATTTACAGGCCTGCAATGATTTTGAATATCAACTGACCATTAGCACTGGGACTAAAGCTGCTGTTGCGTGAAACGGCCACAAGGTGGCAGCAGTTCTCCCTTACCTAATCTGGTTACTAGAGCAACAGAGCCTCAATGGAAGTCGTGTTCTAGATTGGAATTTAGAATGGAATATGCCAGGAGAAAGTCCCTCAAGTTTGTCTCACTACTTCTTGTTCGTGTTTTTAATTTTTTTTTTATTTTCTGTTACAGCAAGTTTGATTACAATGTTTGGTTTGTTGTAGGTGTGGAAGATGTGGTTCTTTTACACATATACAGATGTCTGTTCTTCCTGGGATGCTCTTCCCATGTACGTTAGGACAGAATGTTGAGTAGTCTTCTCTTGGTATTCCGTAGGTCTTTGGTGATTATATATATCACCTGTGTTTGATTATGTCTGTTAACCCCGATATCGTAATGAAACAAATCCTCACACCTTCCCATTGGTGAACCATAAGTTTGTTTAATGAATCTGTGATTGCCCTTCTCCGTGGAAATATCTGCCTTGGTATCCATTTTTAGTTAACACCTATAAGTGATATGATACGATATGTGTCTTTCCTTTCTGACTTACTACAAGTCACATGATTAATTCTAGACTAATCTACGGGGCTGCAAATGGCATTGTGTCCTTTTTTTCCTTGGCTTCTATTCTGCCTTAGCGAGGTCCATTTTCAACAATGTGATTCCCTGAGGGTTGTGGATTAGCTGACCTGGGCAGCCTTACCCTGCCGGCCGGCCCTCCCCAGGTGTGCCTGGTTGAGGTCAATATAAACAGCGCTCCAGGCAGCAATAGCCCCTGAAGTTGTGCCTGACTCCATATTCTCTGCCTCGTCAGCAGTCTCGGGGCTGTGCTGGTGGGAGGGATTGAGGGGCCAAGGCTTTGTTGGTGGCCCGGTGTGAGTGGGGCTCTGCTCGCCTTTCTGCAGGAGTTGCCAGGCTGCCACCTGTAAAGAAGAGGATGTGTCACCCATACCTTCCGATGGAATTTCTCTCCGGACAGAGGTGAGGAAGGAAAAAAGCAGTGGGGGCTGGGACAGGAGGGGTATCTCAGGCGGGGAAATAGAAAGCTTCCAGATCAGCGCCCGGGGCCAGGACCATCCTGGCTGGCCTGCAGGCACCAAGTTGGCCTGCGTGCTGTCGCTGGTGTGGCTCCACGGCCCTTCCTCTAGGCTTTCAAGCCCTTGTACATATTCAGGTGTTTTACCTGGGAAGGGTGGGAACAGTTCAGCAGCAGCTGGCCTGGGGCTCAGCTCACGTTTACTCACAGATGCCTCAGCACGGTCCCCCAGCTTTTCAATGAGGACGCTCCTTGCATGGGGGCTGGGTTGCTGGCTGTATGGGAGGTGATTCCCCACCTCTGACCAATTTCAGAATTGTTTACCACTGGAGCAAGTGCCCTGATAGGGTTTCCCTCTGTATAACTGGTGGGTTCAGGTTTTTTTCTTCTTTTATGGTTCAAGTTAGATTTGATTCCTCTCTAATGTATTTATAGATATAAGCATAGAAATAATTCATTCCTATAAATACATCTGTGTGAAGGGAATAACTTTTTTCTGTTTTATTTTAAAATTTTATTTTTTAAAATTTTGAAATTTAATTTTATTCATTTTTTTATACAGCAGGTTATTATTAGTTATGTATTTTATGCATATACATGTATACAGGTCAATCCCAATCTCCCAACTCATCCCACCACCACCACCCCATGGCTTCCCACACTTGGTGTCCATACGTTTGTTCTCTACCTCTGTGTCTCTATTTCTTCCCTGCAAACCAGTTCATCTGTACCATTTTTTAGGTTCCACATATATGCATTAATATACAATATTTGTTTTCCTCTTTCTGACTGACTTCATTCTGTATGACAGTCTCTAGATCCATCGATGTCTCTACAAATGACCCAGTTTCATTCCTTTTTATGGCTGAGTAATATTGCATTTTATATATGTACCACATCTTTATCCATTCATCTGTCTGTGGGCATTTAGGTTGCTTGCATTACCTGGCTATTGTAAATAGTGCTGCAATGAACATTGTGGTGAATGTGCCTTTTTGATTTATGGTTTTCTCTGGGTATATGCCCAGAATTGGGATTGCTGGATCAGATGGTAATTCTATTTCTAGATTTTTTAAGGAAACTCCATACTGTTCTCCATAGTGACTGTATCAATTTACATCCCCACCAATAGTAGAAGAGGGCTCCTTTTGTCCACACCCTCCCCAGAATTTGTTGTTTGTAGATTTTCTGATGATGCCGATTCTAACAGGTGTGAGGTGATACCTCATTGTAGTTTTGATTTGCATTTCTCTAATAATTAGTGCTGTTGAGCAGCTTTTCATGTGCGTCTTGGCCTTCTCTGTGTCTTCTTTGAAGAAACGTCTCTTTAGATCTTCTGCCCATTTTTGTATTGGGTTGTTTGTTGTTTTAATATTAAGCTCCATGAGCTGTTTATATATATATTGGAGATTAAACCTTTGTCCATTGATTCGTGTGCAACGATTTTCGCCCATTCTGAGGGATGCCTTTTTCCATTCCCGTTTTTTTAACAAAAAAGGAAAGAAAAAAAAAGAAGAACACGAATGTGCGTAAAATATGCCTTTTGAAATGGTCGTTTTGAAATATGGACGTCCTTTGAATTTTTTGGTCGATATGTGACCTCAGGATTTGTTTTCAGGGCAGGTGTCATTTGCAGGCCTGCAATGATTTTGAATATCAACTGACCATTAGCGCTGGGACTAAAGCTGCTGTTGCGTGAAACGGCCACAAGGTGGCAGCAGTTCTCCCTTACCAAATCTGGTTACTAGAGCAACAGAGCCTCAATGGAAGTCGTGTTCTAGATTGGAATTTAGAATGGAATGTGCCAGGAGAAAGCCCCTCAAGTTTGTCTCACTACTTCTTGTTCGTGTTTTTAATTTTTTTTTATTTTCTATTACAGCAAGTTTGATTACAATGTTTGGCTTGTTGTAGGTGTGGAAGATGTGGTACTTTTACACTTATACAGATGTCTGTTCTTCCTGGGATCCTTTTCCCATGTACTTTAGGACAGAATGTTGAGTCGTCTTCTCTTGGTATTCCGTAGATCTTTGGTGATTATATATGTCACCTGTGTTTGATTATGTCTGTTAACCCCGATATCGTAATGAAACCAATCCTCACACCTTTCCATTGGTGAACCATAAGTTTGTTTAATGAATCTGTGATTGCCCTTCTCCGTGGAAATATCTGCCGTGGTTTCCATTTTTAGGTAACACCTATAAGTGATATTATACGATATGTGTCTTTCACTTTCTGACTTACTCCAAGTCACGTGATTACCTCTAGACTCATGTACGGGGCTGCAAAGGGCATTGTGGCCTTTTTCTCCTTGGCTTCTATTCTGCCTTAGTGAGGTCCATTTTCAACAATGTGATTCCCTGAGGGTTGTGGATTAGCTGACATGGGCAGCCTTACCCTGCCGGCCGGCGCTCCCCAGGTGTGCCTGGTTGAGGTCAATATAAACAGCGCTCCAGGCAGCAATAGCCCCTGAAGTGTGCCTGACTCCATATTCTCTGCCCCGTCAGCAGTCTTGGGGCTGTGGTGGTGGGAGGGAGTGAGGGGCCAAGGCTTTGTTGGTGGCCCGGTGTGAGGGGGGCTCTGCTGGCCTTTCTGCAGGAGTTGCCAGGCTGCCACCTGTAAAGAAGAGGATGTGTCACCCATACCTTCCGATGGAATTTCTCTCCGGACAGAAGTGAGGAAGGAAAAAAGCAGTGGGTGCCGGGACATGAGGGGTATCTCAGGCAGGTCAATAGAAAGCTTCCAGAACAGCGCCCGGGTCCAGGACCATCCTGGCTGGCCTGCAGGCACCAAGTTGGCCTGCGTGCTGTCGCTGGTGTGGCTCCACGGCCCTTCCTCTAGGCTTTCAAGCCCTTGTACATATTCAGGTGTTTTACCTGGGAAGGGTGGGAACAGTTCAGCAGCAGCTGGTCTGGGGCTCAGCTCACGTTTACTCACAGATGCATCAGCACGGTCCCCCAGCTTTGCAATGATGACGCTCCTTGCATGGGGGGTGGGTTGCTGGCTGTATGGGAGGTGATTCCCCACCTCTGACCAATTTCAGAATTATTTACCACTGGAGCAAGTGCCCTGCTAGGGTTTCCCTCTGTATAACTGGTGGGTTCATGTTTTTTTTTCTTTTATGGTTCAAGTTAGATTTGATTCCTCTTTTATGTATTTATAGATACAGGCATGGAAATAATTCATTCCTATAAATACATCTGTGTGAAGGGAATAACTTTTTTCTGTTTTATTTTAAAATTTTATTTTTTAAAATTTTGAAATTTAATTTTATTTATTTTTTTATACAGCAGGTTATTATTAGTTATGTATTTTATGCATATACATGTATACAGGTCAATCTCAATCTCCCAACTCATCCCACCACCACCACCCCATGGCTTCCCACACTTGGTGTCCATACGTTTGTTCTCTACCTCTGTGTCTCTATTTCTTCCCTGCAAACCAGTTCATCTGTACCATTTTTTAGGTTCCACATATATGCATTAATATACAATATTTGTTTTCCTCTTTCTGACTTACTTCATTCTGTATGACAGTCTCTAGATCCATCGATGTCTCTACAAATGACCCAGTTTCATTCCTTTTTATGGCTGAGTAATATTGCATTTTATATATGTACCACATCTTTATCCATTCATCTGTCTGTGGGCATTTAGGTTGCTTGCATTACCTGGCTATTGTAAATAGTGCTGCAATGAACATTGTGGTGAATGTGCCTTTTTGATTTATGGTTTGCTCTGGGTATATGCCCAGAAGTGGGATTGCTGGATCAGATGGTAATTCTATTTCTAGATTTTTTAAGGAAACTTCATACTGTTCTGATAGTGACTGTATCAATTTACATCCCCACCAATAGTAGAAGAGGGCTCCTTTTGTCCACACCCTCCCCAGAATTTGTTGTTTGTAGAGTTTCTGATGATGCAGATTCTAACAGGTGTGAGGTGATACCTCATTGTAGTTTTGATTTGCATTTCTCTAATTATTAGTGCTGTTGAGCAGCTTTTCATGTGCGTCTTGGCCATCTCTGTGTCTTCTTTGAAGAAACGTCTCATTAGATCTTCTGCCCATTTTTGTATTGGGTTGTTTGTTGTTTTAATATTAAGCTGCATGAGCTGTTTATATATATATTGGAGATTAAACCTTTGTCCATTGATTCGTTTGCAACGATTTTCGCCCATTCTGAGGGATGCCTTTTTCCATTCCCGTTGTTTTAACAAAAAAGGAAAGAAAAAAAAAAGAAGAAGAACACGAATGTGCATAAAATATGCCTTTTGAAATGGTCGTTTTGAAATATGGACGTCCTTTGAATTTTTTGGTCGATATGTGACCTCAGGATTTGTTTTCAGGTCAGGTATCATTTGCAGGCCTGCAATGATTTTGAATATCAACTGACCATTAGGGCTGGGACTAAAGCTGCTGTTGTGTGAAACGGCCACAAGGTGGCTGCAGTTCTCCCTTACCAAATCTGGTTACTAGAGCAACAGAGCCTCAATGGAAGTCGTGTTCTAGATTGGAATTTAGAATGGAATGTGCCAGGAGAAAGCCCCTCAAGTTTGTCTCACTACTTCTTGTTCGTGTTTTTAATTTTTTTTTGTTTTCTATTACAGCAAGTTTGATTACAATGTTTGGCTTGTTGTAGGTATGGAAGATGTGGTTCTTTTACACTTATACAGATGTCTGTTCTTCCTGGGATCCTTTTCCCATGTACTTTAGGACAGAATGTTGAGTCGTCTTCTCTTGGTATTCCATAGATCTTTGGTGATTATATATGTCACCTGTGTTTGATTATGTCTGTTAACCCCGATATCGTAATGAAACCAATCCTCACACCTTTCCATTGGTGAACCATAAGTTTGTTTAATGAATCTGTGATTGCCCTTCTCCGTGGAAATATCTGCCGTGGTTTCCATTTTTAGGTAACACCTATAAGTGATATTATACGATATGTGTCTTTCACTTTCTGACTTACTCCAAGTCACGTGATTACCTCTAGACTCATGTACGGGGCTGCAAAGGGCATTGTGGCCTTTTTCTCCTTGGCTTCTATTCTGCCTTAGTGAGGTCCATTTTCAACAATGTGATTCCCTGAGGGTTGTGGATTAGCTGACATGGGCAGCCTTACCCTGCCGGCTGGCGCTCCCCAGGTGTGCCTGGTTGAGGTCAATATAAACAGCGCTCCAGGCAGCAATAGCCCCTGAAGTGTGCCTGACTCCATATTCTCTGCCCCGTCAGCAGTCTTGGGGCTGTGGTGGTGGGAGGGAGTGAGGGGCCAAGGCTTTGTTGGTGGCCCGGTGTGAGGGGGGCTCTGCTGGCCTTTCTGCAGGAGTTGCCAGGCTGCCACCTGTAAAGAAGAGGATGTGTCACCCATACCTTCCGATGGAATTTCTCTCCGGACAGAAGTGAGGAAGGAAAAAAGCAGTGGGTGCCGGGACATGAGGGGTATCTCAGGCAGGTCAATAGAAAGCTTCCAGAACAGCGCCCGGGTCCAGGACCATCCTGGCTGGCCTGCAGGCACCAAGTTGGCCTGCGTGCTGTCGCTGGTGTGGCTCCACGGCCCTTCCTCTAGGCTTTCAAGCCCTTGTACATATTCAGGTGTTTTACCTGGGAAGGGTGGGAACAGTTCAGCAGCAGCTGGCCTGGGGCTCAGCTCACGTTTACTCACAGATGCATCAGCACGGTCCCCCAGCTTTGCAATGATGACGCTCCTTGCATGGGGGGTGGGTTGCTGGCTGTATGGGAGGTGATTCCCCACCTCTGACCAATTTCAGAATTATTTACCACTGGAGCAAGTGCCCTGCTAGGGTTTCCCTCTGTATAACTGGTGGGTTCATGTTTTTTTTTCTTTTATGGTTCAAGTTAGATTTGATTCCTCTTTTATGTATTTAGAGATACAGGCATGGAAATAATTCATTCCTATAAATACATCTGTGTGAAGGGAATAACTTTTTTCTGTTTTATTTTAAAATTTTATTTTTTAAAATTTTGAAATTTAATTTTATTTATTTTTTTATACAGCAGGTTATTATTAGTTATGTATTTTATGCATATACATGTATACAGGTCAATCTCAATCTCCCAACTCATCCCACCACCACCACCCCATGGCTTCCCACACTTGGTGTCCATACGTTTGTTCTCTACCTCTGTGTCTCTATTTCTTCCCTGCAAACCAGTTCATCTGTACCATTTTTTAGGTTCCACATATATGCATTAATATACAATATTTGTTTTCCTCTTTCTGACTTACTTCATTCTGTATGACAGTCTCTAGATCCATCGATGTCTCTACAAATGACCCAGTTTCATTCCTTTTTATGGCTGAGTAATATTGCATTTTATATATGTACCACATCTTTATCCATTCATCTGTCTGTGGGCATTTAGGTTGCTTGCATTACCTGGCTATTGTAAATAGTGCTGCAATGAACATTGTGGTGAATGTGCCTTTTTGATTTATGGTTTGCTCTGGGTATATGCCCAGAAGTGGGATTGCTGGATCAGATGGTAATTCTATTTCTAGATTTTTTAAGGAAACTTCATACTGTTCTGATAGTGACTGTATCAATTTACATCCCCACCAATAGTAGAAGAGGGCTCCTTTTGTCCACACCCTCCCCAGAATTTGTTGTTTGTAGAGTTTCTGATGATGCAGATTCTAACAGGTGTGAGGTGATACCTCATTGTAGTTTTGATTTGCATTTCTCTAATAATTAGTGCTGTTGAGCAGCTTTTCATGTGCGTCTTGGCCATCTCTGTGTCTTCTTTGAAGAAACGTCTCATTAGATCTTCTGCCCATTTTTGTATTGGGTTGTTTGTTGTTTTAATATTAAGCTGCATGAGCTGTTTATATATATATTGGAGATTAAACCTTTGTCCATTGATTCGTTTGCAACGATTTTCGCCCATTCTGAGGGATGCCTTTTTCCATTCCCGTTGTTTTAACAAAAAAGGAAAGAAAAAAAAGAAGAAGAACACGAATGTGCATAAAATATGCCTTTTGAAATGGTCGTTTTGAAATATGGACGTCCTTTGAATTTTTTGGTCGATATGTGACCTCAGGATTTGTTTTCAGGTCAGGTGTCATTTGCAGGCCTGCAATGATTTTGAATATCAACTGACCATTAGCGCTGGGACTAAAGCTGCTGTTGTGTGAAACGGCCACAAGGTGGCTGCAGTTCTCCCTTACCAAATCTGGTTACTAGAGCAACAGAGCCTCAATGGAAGTCGTGTTCTAGATTGGAATTTAGAATGGAATGTGCCAGGAGAAAGCCCCTCAAGTTTGTCTCACTACTTCTTGTTCGTGTTTTTATTTTTTTTTTATTTTCTATTACAGCAAGTTTGATTACAATGTTTGGCTTGTTGTAGGTGTGGAAGATGTGGTTCTTTTACACTTATACAGATGTCTGTTCTTCCTGGGATCCTTTTCCCATGTACTTTAGGACAGAATGTTGAGTCGTCTTCTCTTGGTATTCCGTAGATCTTTGTTGATTATATATGTCACCTGTGTTTGATTATGTCTGTTAACCCCGATATCGTAATGAAACCAATCCTCACACCTTTCCATTGGTGAACCATAAGTTTGTTTAATGAATCTGTGATTGCCCTTCTCCGTGGAAATATCTGCCGTGGTTTCCATTTTTAGGTAACACCTATAAGTGATATTATACGATATGTGTCTTTCACTTTCTGACTTACTCCAAGTCACGTGATTACCTCTAGACTCATGTACGGGGCTGCAAAGGGCATTGTGGCCTTTTTCTCCTTGGCTTCTATTCTGCCTTAGTGAGGTCCATTTTCAACAATGTGATTCCCTGAGGGTTGTGGATTAGCTGACCTGGGCAGCCTTACCCTGCCGGCCGGCCCTCCCCAGGTGTGCCTGGTCGAGGTCAATATAAACAGGGCTCCAGGCAGCAATAGCCCCTGAAGTTGTGCCTGACTCCATATTCTCTGCCCTGTCAGCAGTCTCGGGGCGGTGCTGGTGGGAGGGAGTGAGGGGCCAAGGCTTTGTTGGTGGCCCGGTGTGAGGGGGGCTCTGCTGGCCTTTCTGCAGGAGTTGCCTTGCTGCCACCTGTAAAGAAGAGGATGTGTCACCCATACCTTCCGATGGAATTTCTCTCCGGACAGAGGTGAGGAAGGAAAAAAGCAGTGGGGGCCGGGACAGGAGGGGTATGTCAGGCGGGGAAATAGAAAGCTTCCAGAACAGCGCCCGGGTCCAGGACCATCCTGGCTGGCCTGCAGGCACCAAGTTGGCCTGCGTGCTGTCGCTGGTGTGGCTCCACGGCCCTTCCTCTAGGCTTTCAAGCCCTTGTACATATTCAGGTGTTTTACCTGGGAAGGGTGGGAACAGTTCAGCAGCAGCTGGCCAGGGGCTCAGCTCACGTTTACTCACAGATGCCTCAGCATGGTCCCCCAGCTTTGCAATGAGGACGCTCCTTGCATGGGGGGTGAGTTGCTGGCTCTATGGGAGGTGATACCCCACCTCTGACCAATATCAGAATTGTTTACCGCTGGAGCAAGTGCCCTGATAGGATTTCCCTCTGTATAACTGGTGGGTTCAGGGTTTTTTTTCTTTTATGGTTCAAGTTAGATTTTATTCCTCTTTTATGTATTTATAGATACAGGCATGGAAATAATTCATTCCTATAAATACATCTGTGTGAAGGGAATAACTTTTTCTGTTTTATTTTAAAATTTTATTTTTTAAAATTTTGAAATTTAATTTAATTTATTTTTTTATACAGCAGTTTATTATTAGTTATGTATTTTATGCATATACATGTATACAGGTCAATCCCAATCTCCCAACTCATCCCACCACCACCACCCCATGGCTTCCCACACTTGGTGTCCATACGTTTGTTCTCTACCTCTCTGTCTCTATTTCTTCCCTGCAAACCAGTTCATCTGTACCATTTTTTAGGTTCCACATATATGCATTAATATACAATATTTGTTTTCCTCCTTCTGACTTACTTCATTCTTTATGACAGTCTCTAGATCCATCGATGTCTCTACAAATGACCCAGTTTCATTCCTTTTTTGGCTGAGTAATATTGCATTTTATATATGTACCACATCTTTATCCATTCATCTGTCTGTGGGCATTTAGGTTGCTTGCATTACCTGTCTATTGTAAATAGTGCTGCAATGAACATTGTAGTGAATGTGCCTTTTTGATTTATGGTTTTCTCTGGTTATATGCCCAGAAGTGGGATTGCTGGATCAGATGGTAATTCTATTTCTAGATTTTTTAAGGCAACTCCATACTGTTCTCCATAGTGACTGTATCAATTTACATCCCCACCAATAGTAGAAGAGGGCTCCTTTTGTCCACACCCTCCCCAGAATTTGTTGTTTGTAGATTTTCTGAGGATGCCGATTCTAACAGGTGTGAGGTGATACCTCATTGTAGTTTTGATTTGCATTTCTCTAATACTTAGTGCTGTTGAGCAGCTTTTCATGTGCGTCTTGGCCATCTCTGTGTCTTCTTTGAAGAAACGTCTCTTTAGATCTTCTGCCCATTTTTGTATTGGGTTGTTTGCTTTTTTAATATTAAGCTGCATGAGCTGTTTATATATATATTGGAGATTAAACCTTTGTCCATTGATTCGTTTGCAACGATTTTCGCCCATTCTGAGGGATGCCTTTTTCCATTCCCGTTTTTTTAACAAAAAAGGAAAGAAAGAAAAAGAAGCAGAACACGAATGTGCGTAAAATATGCCTTTTGAAATGGTCGTTTTGAAATATGGATGTCCTTTGAATTTTTTGGTCGATATGTGACCCCAGGATTTGTTTTCAGGGCAGGTGTCATTTACAGGCCTGCAATGATTTTGAATATCAACTGACCATTAGCGCTGGGACTAAAGCTGCTGTTGCGTGAAACGGCCACAAGGTGGCAGCAGTTCTCCCTTACCAAATCTGGTTACTAGAGCAACAGAGCCTCAATGGAAGTCGTGTTCTAGATTGGAATTTAGAATGGAATGTGCCAGGAGAATGCCCCTCAAGTTTGTCTCACTACTTCTTGTTCGTGTTTTTAATTTTTTTTTTATTTTCTATTACAGCAAGTTTGATTATAATGTTTGGCTTGTTGTAGGTGTGGAAGATGTGGTTCTTTTACACATATACAGATGTCTGTTCTTCCTGGGATCCTTTTCCCATGTACGTTAGGACAGAATGTTGAGTCGTCTTCTCTTGGTATTCCGTAGATCTTTGGTGATTATATATGTCACCTGTGTTTGATTATGTCTGTTAACCCCGATATCGTAATGAAACCAATCCTCACACCTTTCCATTGGTGAACCATAAGTTTGTTTAATGAATCTGTGATTGCCCTTCTCCGTGGAAATATCTGCCGTGGTTTCCATTTTTAGGTAACACCTATAAGTGATATGATAGGATATGTGTCTTTCACTTTCTGACTTACTCCAAGTCACGTGATTACCTCTAGACTCATGTACGGGGCTGGAAAGGGCATTGTGGCCTTTTTCTCCTAGGCTTCTATTCTGCCTTAGTGAGGTCCATTTTCAACAATGTGATTCCCTGAGGGTTGTGGATTAGCTGACATGGGCAGCCTTACCCTGCCGGCCGGCGCTCCCCAGGTGTGCCT